>NC_048231.1:51429176-51495859 GCF_002007445.2 Ailuropoda melanoleuca
ATTACTGAATTGCTCTATAAGTTCTAGTAATTTGGGGGTGGAGTCTTTTGGGTTTTCCATATAGAGTATCACATCATCTGAGAAGAGAGACAGTTTGACTTCTTCTTTGCCGATTTGGATACCTTTGATCCCTTTTTGTCTTCTGATTGCTGTTGCAAGGACTTCTAGTACTATGTTGAATAATAGTGGCGAGAGTGGGCATCCTTGTCGTGTTCCTGATCTTAAGGGAAAGGCTTCCAGCTTTTCCCCATTGAGAATAATGCTTGCAGTAGGCTTTTCATAGATGGCTTTTATGAGATTGAGAAATGTACCCTCTATTCCTACACTCTGAAGGGTTTTAATCAGGAAAGGATGCTGTATTTTGTCAAATGCTTTTTCTGCATCAATTGAGAGGATCATATGGTTCTTGAGTCTTTTCTTGTTGATATGATGTATCACATTGATTGATTTGCGAGTGTTGAACCATGCTTGCATCCCAGGTATGAATCCCACTTGGTCATGATNCCACCCTTGCATCCCAGGGATGAATCTCACTTGGTCATGATGGATAATCCTTTTAATGTACTGTTGGAACCTATTATCTAGGATCTTGTTGAGAGTTTTGGCATCCATATTCATCAGGAATATCGGTCTTTAATTCTCCTTTTCGATGGGGTCTTTGCCTGGTTTGGGGATCAAGGTAATACTGGCCTCATAGAATGAGTTTGGTAGTTTTCCTTCTGTTTCTATTTTTTGTTATTTTTTTTGGTTTTTTATTTATAATAATATTTTTTATTATATTATGTTAGTCACCGATGTGTTTTCATTTTCGTTGGTCTCCAAAAATAGTTTAATCTCCTTCTTAATTACCTGGTTTACCCAATCATTCTTGATCAGGATGGTTCTTAGTTTCCAAGTGTTTGAGTTTCTTCCAAATTTTTCCTTGTGATTGAGTTCTAGTTTCAAAGCATTGTGGTCTGTGAATATCCAGGGAGTAATCTCAGTCTTTTGGTATTGGTTGAGACCTCTTTTGTGACCCAGTATATGGTCTATTCTGGAGAAAGTTCCATGTGCATTCGAAAAGAATGAGTATTCTGTTGTTCTGGGGTGTACTGTTCTATACATATCTATGAGGTCCATCTGGTCCAGTATGTCATTCAAAGCTCTTGTTTCTTTGTTGATTTTCTGCTTAGGTGATCTGTCTATTGATGAAAGCGGAGTGTTGAGGTCCCTTAATATTAACGTATTATTATCTATATGTCTCTTTATTCTGCTTAGGAGTTGGCTTATGTATCTAGCTGCTCCCCTGTTGGGGGCACAGATATTTATAATTGCCATATCCACTTATTGGATACATCCTTTAAGAGTAATATAGTGTCCTTCTGTATCTCTAACTACAGTCTTTAGTTTAAAATACAATCTGTCTGATATGAGAATTGCTCCAGCTTTCTTTTGAGGTCCATTGGCATGAAAAGTGGTTTTCCATCCCTTCACTTTCAGTCTGGATGTATCTTTAGGTTCAAAATGAGTCTCTTGTAGACAGCAAATGGATGGGTCATGTCTTTTTATCCAATCTGCAACCCTGTGGCATTTTATGGGAGCATTTAGGCCATTCACATTGAGAGTGACTATTGAGAGAGATGATTTTAATGATGTCATGTTGCCTGTGAAGTCTTTGTTTCTATAGATTGTAAATTTCTGTTCTGTATCCCTCTTGGGGCCTTTTTACTTTTATAGAACCCCCCTTAATATCTCATGTAGGGCTGGCTTCGTGGTCACAAATTCCTTCAGTTTCTGCCGATCTTGGAAGATGCTTATCTCTCCATCAATTCTGAATGACAGCCTTGCTGGATAAAGGATCCTTGGCTGCATGTTCTTCTTAGTTAGAGCTTTGAAAATACCTTGCCACCCCTTCCTGGCCTGCCAGGTCTCTGTAGACAGGTCTGACGTTATTCTGATATTCTTCCCTGTACGTAAGGATTTTCTTCCCCCTGGCCACTTTCAATACTGTATCCTTGGATCTAATATTTGCGAATTGCACTATGGCGTGACATGGTGTAGGTCTGTTCTCATTGACCTTGGGAGGGGTCTTTTCTGCCTCTTGGACATGAATGCTTGTTTCCTTTGCCAGATTGGGGAAGTTCTCAGCTACAATTTGTCCAAATATCTCTTCTAGACCTCTCTTTCTCTACCCCTTCGGGGATGCCAATGATTCTGACATTGGAACACTTCATTGAGTCAGTAATCTCCTGTAATCTACATTCATGAAATTGGATTTTTTTGAGCCGAGTTTCCATTTTAACTTTCTCTCCTACCATCCCATCTTCCAATTCACTAATTTGTTCTTCTGCCTCATTTACCCTGGCTGTCAGGGCGTCTAGTTTAGACTGCATTTGATGCATAGCATTTTAAATTTCTGCCAGATTCACTCTCATTTCCACCCTTAGAGATTCTATATTCTTGTTAATACTTTTGTTAATATTTTTTTCAAGCCTACACATCATCTTGACCATTGTTACTCTGAACTCCATTTCTGACAATTTGGTTATATCCATATCCATCAGTTCTGTGGCAGAGGCCACAGTCTCTGTCTCCTTTCTTTGCTGAGGGTTCCTCCTCCTTGTCATTCTGATGAGGAGAGGTTGCAGGGATGCAGAGAGCCCAAATTATTGACCAGGACCCAGGCAGTGTGCACTTGTTTTATAGGGACCTTAGGGATGTGGGCTTATTAATTTTTCAGCCTGGCTTCTGGGGGACAGGCCTGCCGCGCTGATACTCAGGCAACCCTGTTTATGTAGAGTTGCCCTGTTCCCTGTGAGAGGGGGTGGGGATGGGCACTACGTGAACCAGTATTTCTGGGCTTTTGTTCTCTGGCGGCTTTCCCTGGTGGTTTTCTGTGACTCTTCTGAGAGTCAGAGCAGCAGTGGCCGTATCCTAGCCTCTGTCTCAGAACAGAGAGACCGCAGTCCTCTCTCCACTGAGCTTTCTTGGCCACTTTAACTCTGTTTCTGTCGGTGCTGCCAAAACCCCCGCAGCGTCCCGAGTTGTGCGCCCCACAGCCGCTCTCCCAGCCCTCGCTTCCAGGGCTGGCACGTCTCTGTCTTTTGTGTTTCTAACACTGCCAGCCACCCCCAGTTCCCACTCCCGCTCCCAAGCTCTCTGTTTCAGTGAGGTTTGCGCGCACTCCGGAGCTCCAATTCAGTCTGTTCGCATGTGTTCCCAGGCTTATGGTCTCAGTCTGCTCTCTCGCGGGTGCCAGTGCGTGAGTCCGACCTGCTCCCCAGTGCAGGTGGCTACTGTTTCCCAGCACCTGAGTGCGGCGGCTCCTCCCCCTTCCATTTATCTTCCTATATCTGTGCACAGATTCACAGCTCCCTGCTTCATACCTCAATACTCAGTGCTGGAGATATTAGTTTGTAGAGATCCAGAAGTATCTTCCTACATCTCAGGTTGATTCTGGGGGTTTTCAGGATGGCTGGTAGATATCCACCTCGATTCAGGGGACCAGCTGAAAAAATGGTCCCCTACTCCTCCGCCATCTCCCCCCCCCCCACTTAACATCATTTAATCAAGATTTATCCAAGTTACAGCATTTGTCAGTACTTTAATCCTTTTCAGGCCAAAGAGTATTTCATTGTATGGATATACTACTTTCAATTAACTATTCTCCATGTATCCATTCAAATGTTGGGTTTTTTTCACCTTTGACTTTGACAGGTAACACTACTATAAACACTTGTGTAAAAGATTTTTATACAGATTTATGTTTTCATTTCTCTTGGATATTTGCCTAAGGAGTCGATTGCTGGGTCATACGCTAACTCTACATGTAATAGTTGAAAAAACTGCTTGACTCTTTTCCAAAAGGGCCACACCATTTCATGTTCTCACTGGCAATTTACAAAGGTTCTTAAGGAGTTTAGAACAAGTCTACCAGTATGTGTCACTTTGGCATGCAGATTATTTTGATGGGAAGACAATCAAGGCCCAAAAGGCTCAGGAAGAGCTTTTAACCAGCCCCCCCCCCTTTAACTACTTAAGAGAATTCATATAGAGGGCTTGGTTCAGGAAGTGAGCTATCACCAGAGATAGCTGCAAAGAGTACAGGCTAGGTATGAAAGCTGGAGGGAGCTCCACAGGACCTGTTTGTTCAAATTCCTTCCTGTGTTCCATTGTCTCTGCACTGCATGACAAACATTTGCTTACCAAAACATTTGCTCATCCCATCTTCCTGTGAATTGTCTTCCTTCCTTTTGAAACCCCAGGCTCTTTCCCCTTCTCCTTAGCTCAGGATGGCCTATAAACCTTAATTGCCTGACTCTCTGTGAACCTCTCATGTCTCTGTGAGGCTTCTGTACTTAATTAAATTTGTTTTTCTGCCGTTAATCTGTCTTATGTCGATTTACTTAATAAGCAAGCCGAAAGAATTTAGAATGGTAGAGAAAAATGTTTCCTCCCCTACAGCTCCAATTTCTTCATATCCTTATAACCACTTGTTATCTAACTTTTGATTCCAGTCATCTCAGTGGATTCAAGGTAGTATCTCATTGTACATACACTTGATTTGCATTTCCCTGAAGATTATGTTATCAAATATCTGTCTATGTGCTATTTGGTCATTCTTCCTTGAAGAAATGTCTCCTCAGATACTTTTTCCATTTTTAAATTGGGTTATTTCTCTTTTTGTTATTGAATTATAAGGATTCTTTATATATTCTGGATATAAGTCCTTTATCAGATATATACTTTGTAATATTTTCTTCCATTCCATTGGTTTTCTTTTCACTTTCTTAATAATATCCTTTGAAGCACAAACTTTTTTATATTTGATGAAACCCATTACTATTTGTCCCTATGTTTTCTTGTAAGAGTTTTCTGGACCTTATATTTAGACCTTTGATCCATTTTGAATTAATTCCTGTATATGGTGTGATGTAAAGGTCCAATTTCATTGTTTTCCATATGAGTATCCAGTTTCCCCAGTGTCATTTGTTAAAAAGACAGTTTCTACCCCATTCGATGATCTTTGCGCCCTTCTTGAAAATCAGTTGACAACAGATGTATGGGTTTATTTCTAGGTTCTCATTACTATTCCATTAATCTCTACGTCTACTGTTGTGTTAGTACCACACCAACTTGATTAATGTTACCTTGTAGTAAGTTTTAAATTGAAAAGTGGGAGTCTACTTTGCTTTTCTTTTTTCAAGATTGTTTTTGCTATTCTGGGTCCCTTGTAATTCCATATGAATTTTAGAATCAGCTTGTCAATTTCTATTAAGAAGGCAGCTGGAATTCTTTTTGGGATTGTGTTGAATCTATAGATCAGTTGAGAGTATTGCCATCTGGACAATATTGTCTTCCAATCCATGAACACAGAATGTTTTCTAATTACTTAAATCTTTAATTTCTTTAAACAACATTCTGTAGTTTTCAGAGTATAACTCTTGCTCTTCTTCTGTTAAATTTATTTATAAATGTTTTATTCTTTATAAGGCTATTATAAATGGAATTGTTTTCCACATTTCATTTAAGATTGTTTAAGTGTATGGAAATACAATTGATGTTTGTACATTGATCTTGAATCCTGAAACCTTGTAGAAGTATTTCACTGGGTTGTTTTTTTTTGTTTTGTTTTGTTTGTTTGTTTGTTTGTTTTGTTTTAGTGTATTCCTTAGGATATTTTTGTATACAAGGTTATGTCAACTGAAAATAAAGACAGTGTAGGTCTTCCTTTCTGAACTAGAGGCATTTTATTCCTTCTCTTGCCCAATTGCCCTGGTGAGAACTTCAAGTACAATGTTGAATAGAAGTGATGAGAGCAGACACCTATTCCTGACACAGGAGAAAAATATCCAGTCTATTTACCATTTACCATACTTAATTTGCCATTAAGTAAGATGTTATCTGTGGTGTTTTCATATATGGTCTTTATCATGTTAAGAAAGTTCCCTTCTATTCCTACTTTATCAAGTGTTTTTATTATGAAATGGTGATGGATTTTTGTCAAACACTTTCTGCAATTATTGAGATAATCATGTGATTTTAGAAAATTCTATTGATATGATGTATAATCTCAATTGATTTTCAGATGTTCAGATGTTCTCACATCCTTGAGTTAAATCCCACTTGGTCATGGTGTGTAATTCTTTTATATGCTGCTGTATTCTGTTTGCTGATATTTTGTTGATGATTTTTGTGCCCATATTCATAAGACATATTGGTCTTCTCTTTTACTGTGATTGCTTAGTTTGGTTTTGGTATTGGGGTAATACTGGCCTCATAAAATGAGTTGGGATATATTCCCTTCTCTTCTACTTTTTGGAGGAGTTTGTGAGGAATTGTTATTAATTCTTTGAATGTTTGGTAGAATTCAGCAGTGAGGCTGCTGCTGGGTGTGAGCTTTTCTTTGTGGTTAGTTTTTGATTATCAGTTCAATCCCTTCAATTGTTATAGGTTTATTCAGATAGTAAGTTTTAGTAGTTTTTATCTTTCAAAGAATTTGCCATTTACTTAATTTATCTAACTTGTTGTTGTACAATTGTTCATGTTATTACTTTATGACCCATTAAAACAATTCCATAAGGTCAATAATAATGTCCTCTCTTTTATTTCTGATTCTAATAATTTGACTTCTTTCCCTCTTTTTTTTTCTCCTTAGGTTAATCTACCTAAAGATTTGCCAATTTTTAAAAATCTTTTTAAAGAATGAGCTTTTTGCTTTCATTGATTTTCCCTGTTGTTTTTCTGTCTTCCTTTTTGTTAATTTCTGTTTTAATCTCTACTATTTCCTGTTTGCTTTAGAATTTGTTTGCTCTTTTTTTCTCCAGTGTCTTAAGACAAAAGGTTAAAGTCATTGATTTGAATTTTTTTTCTTTCTTACTATATGCATTTGCAACTATAAATTTCCCTCTAAGATGTGCTCTAGCTACATTCCACCAGTTTTGATATGTTGTATCTCCATTTGCCTTAATCTCAAAGTGTTTTCTGATTTTCCTTGTGATTTCTTCTTTGACCCCTTTGTTATTTAGAAGTGTGGTGTTTAATTCCCACATATGTGTAAGTTTCCTAAATAGTTTCCTGCTATCACTTTCTAATGTCATTTCTTTGTTGTTGGGGAACATACTTTGTATTTTATTATGTTTACATACTATGTATTATTTCTGTCCTTTAATTTACCTTATTATTATTCAGAATATTATGAAGACTACCTGAGACTGTGAACTGTTGAATCTTATTTCTCAAGGGGTTACAATGCCTGTTTTGTGGACTAGCATATAGTTTATCCCAGAGAATGTCTCATGCTGTGCTTGAGAAGAATGTATATTCTGTGGTTATTGGGTGAGATTTCCTATAGATGTCTGTTAGGTCTAGTTAGTTTATAGTTGTCCAGGTCTTCTATTTCCTTGTTGATCTTGTGCCCAATTTCCTATCCATTACTGAAAGTGAGATATTAAAGTCTCCAACTATTGTTGAATTGTCTGTTTCTTCTTTCAGTTATGTCAGCTGTTGGTTCATGTATTTTGAGTCTCTGTTTTAGGTGCATGCAATTTATGTATCTTCTCAATTCATACATATTATAAATTGTCCATGTTTATCTCCAGCAACATATTTTTATTTTAAAGTTAATTTTGTTTGCTTTCAGTATAGTGACTCCATCTTTCTTATGATTGCTGTTTGCATGATATATCATTTTTTTCTATTCTTTTACTTCAATCTATTCATATCTTTGAGTCTAATGTGTATGTGTTACAGATAGCATATAGTTTGATCTTACTTTTTAAAATTGAGTCTGACAATCTCTGCCTTTTGATTGAATTCTTTAATCCATTCACATTTAACATTATTATTGCTATAACTGGATTGATGTCTTCCTTTTTAAAAAATATTTATGTCTTATGTCTTTTTCTTCCTCTAGCCCTCTTCTGCTGCTTCCTTTTATAGTGAATCAATATTTTGTAGTGCAGCACTTTAATTTGTCACTACGTTTCTTGAGTTGTTTCAGTAGCACTAGGGTTCACCATATACATCTTAATTTATAAAATGATGCTGGAATGGCAGTGGCTTTGATCAGGCTCTATTTCCCTATTTCTCTGACTACACTTAGTTGTTAAACTAATAATTGCTGGTTTACTGCTGTAGTGCTTCCTCAATGTCTTGGTGCATAACAATTTGGCTAGTATTTTGAATCTCTTTTCAATTGCCTCTCACGACAACCTCCACTCTTCTTGAGAGCATGTGATGTTTAAACGTATCCATCTTTGTTGCAAATGAAGTCAGTATATTTAGGAAGATATGGAGAGCTATGGGTTTTACAGCCTCTTTTCCCCCCAGACAAAATCTCTGAAACAGGAGTCTGCAGCTTGAAGTGGAGATAATGACAACCTTCTCTCCAATTCTGCTGTGCCAGGAGCTGAGTGCTAGATGGACTGAGAGGTGTGCAGAGGGACAGCAGCCTGAGCTTCTCTCTGCTTGTTTCTCCTGTCACAGAACCACAAGGTGAGGCAAGAGCTCTCAGGGCTCCAGATTGCTCAGTGAGCTGTGCCCAAGGTAGAGCCTCCATCCCATGAGTCAGAATTGTTCAGAGGAAGGGAGTCCCCACCTCGCAGTCACACTTGCCTAGGACTTAGCCTCAGCAGGAAGTAGTTGGTGTGTGTGTGCGAGAAATACTGAGTTTCTGTCCTCTTGGAAAGAAAACCCTCCTTCTGGGAGCTCTGGGTGTGGGGAGTGTAGGGGAGGGGGGGGACAGGCCTGCGTTCTTGGTTGCAGGAGGGAGAGGGAAGAAAGAAGAGTCTTGGCTCTAACAGCACAGACTCTCATCTTTCTTAGCAAAGTTTCATAGATTTTCTTGAATCGATGTTTTCTTTATTTGCTTTTTTCCCTTAAGACCATTTGCAGAGGCTTTAAATGGTTGTCTTTTCATGGTAAGTATTTAATAAATGATAGTTAGCCTTCCCTTTACCCCTGTTCCCTCACAAAAGAAGGAAAGGATCTTGGAAGCCTCTTCTAGTCAACTTTTATTTTAGTGTTTCATAATTATTAACTGTCTTAAAAAGACTTCTTTGATCATACTCTCTTTTCTTGTGATGCAATTAGGGATCAGCTTTCTTCTTTACACTAGGTAGAATCAAGAACACTGTAACAGATGATGGGGAGAAATAATTTAATATCATCTTTTTTCCTGTGGTCCAGAACCTTCACTATCTTCTCAGCCTTTATATTTTACCCAGATCCTGGGGATATTTCTAAATAAATAATGACTCAGTGTTGCTCCTGGGCCCTCTCAAAAGCAAACTGGTTGGTTATTTATTCATAATGGCAAATTCTCAAGAATCTTAGTGAACCATAGTAACATTCCATAAGCACCTTTTCCTTACTACACCACTATCAGATTTTTTCCCACAGTACAATTAATATCACTTCTTTCCCACCATTCAGGTTTCTGCTGACATTATACCAACATCTAAAGTTTATACTTTGGCATATTCAAGCTGCCGATACAATCTTCCCTCACTCTGGCTTAGTGGTTTCAAGTCCTGGTCATGCAGGTCATGCTCTAGTCCTCATATCTACTTCCTGCGTAAATATGGGGTCCCATTATTACATTTATCAAGCCAGAGCTCTGAGCAACAGTACAGCATGTATAAAATCACATTAGTGGTGTTCAGTGTTGAGGGTGTCTTTGGACTCCTACCATACATGTTGAAGTCTACTAGAGCTCAAACAGGACTGTTGTGAGTATTCCCTTTCTCACTTCCAGATTTGACAATTAGCCATGTTTTTACCTTGAAATATGAAAACTACTTGAGATTATGGACTGTTGATCTTGTTTCCCCGAAAGTTACAATTCAAGGGTCCATTATAATTGAGAATGGGGAAAAACATATACACTAGATTTATGTATGGTTGGTAGAGATACAGTCTCAGAAAAAAAGTGTGATTCAGAGGATAAAAGAGAAGAGAGGAAGAAAACTCATGAGAGAAGAGAGAAAGAAAATATTACACCAACTGAAAAGCTAAAATTAAAAACAAAAAACCTCTGAAATTTTACAGTACTTTTTAAAATATTGCAAAGCCAAACCTCCTGTCAGATCAAAATGCAATCCCTTGTAATATATACTGCATGGGTGCTAATCTCTGTTTATGACATTTATCTTTACGAATTCAACGAGTTCATAAAGGAGAAAGGCTAAAATAGTATTGGCATTATCTTGCTTCTCTTCATGAAGAGAAATGTCAATGTTATATTAAAAATGAAATGTTTTTTACTGATACTCCTTTTATATTATAGAATAAAATTACGATTAAAAAAATCAGCCAAGTTTTAAAATGTTCTGATTAATAAATGCATAAGGAAAAAGATCTTCATTTTTACTGAAAAGTAATAGCATGGATGTTAAAGATTATTTCTATTTGGTTTTGGAAAATAAATTTTGGACTGAAATATGAATGTGGATATATTTGTTATTCAGGGAACTCAGATCAAATGAACAACTGAGGCTCTGTTGTGAAGATCTACTCAGGAGCAACTGATAAAGTCTCCGTGTTTTACCTCCGGTTCTCTGATAAGCTGCAGTCCATGTTTTCATATTTGCAAAAGTTGCCATCACCTTTCCTTCTTAGGCAAAGCACATTTGCCTTTCTGAGCTTGCTTGTCCGTCAAACACTCAGCTTTCCCTGGGGTTAGAAGAGACAAATAAGTGTTTTTGTTTCGAAAAGACTTTTCTGGTAGTTGGGAGTAAGAACCCAAAATATCTTTCCTTCTAGGTTCTGCAGGCTGCATATGTAATAAGGGACGGTGACAAGATGATAAAAGAGTTCAAAGGAGAACAGGGCCAGTGGGAGAGAGCGTAAGGCTTCTCTAGGAATGAAGAGTGGATCATTGTTCTCCAAACTGGACTGTGACATTTGTTAAGCTGCTATCATACGTATACTCCCATTTCTGGTTATGTGTTCATTCCTCCATTTTGGATAGTTTATGCCTTCTACAGCTCTGGATGCTCCCATAGCAATGAGAGAAAGAAACAGATGGATGTGGACACAGTGACCTGCACAGAATGGCAGAATCCTTCACTATGGGGCCGACTTCTAGGGGCAATCTTGCTGAAGAACTGTTCTGACGTCAGCTAGCTGAATCTCTCACCGCTTATTAATGACCAAAATCAAAGATATTTCCCATTTGTGTGAGACACACTCAAAATTAATACGGAACTTCAGAGTCATTGTATCAAGGACAAATTCTAGTATTCTGTGGAAGGCTGAGTATTGTTATGATAGCAACACAATGAGAATGTCATTATTATGTTTGATTTTCCTCCTGATGGGTATCTTACCATATTTTTCCAGGCTATTTTCCCTCAAGCATATGCTTTTCATTTGCATCAGAAGTTCCCTCATTAAGATGATCGTGTCCAGTGTTCACTCCAGCTGGTGTTGAGCAACAGACCCACCGACTAACCGCATGAATAAGGCTTCACTCAGGCAGAAAGATGAGTTCCTTTTTATTTTTTCTTTGCTTTTGTGACTAAAGGAGGAAAACAGTGATATGCAGCTTATGTTCCTGGTGATTTGAAATTGAAGCACATAACACAGACAGAAGCTGAGTATGAGAACAGAGACAAAGGGTCTATAAAGCATAAAAGGATCAAAGGAGAATGTCAGCGTGAAGTAGATTGAGAAAAAAGAAGAAGAGGGAGAAGGGGGAAGACGAGGCTGCAAAGGAGAAAGGCAGCAACCTGCCTGCAGATGGGAAGGGCATAACAGTAGGGGCAGCGGGTGGTGCTGTTAGGAGGGGTGCCCGGGCTCGGAGCAATTAGACAGAGGCTTAGGGTAACAGGCTGTTCCCCCATTTTAATAGCCCATTGAGCAAATAGTTCGTTGGATTAGACTTGCAAAATGAACACCATGCATCATATTATTATAAGGAAGAAAATAACTGTATTAAAACGAAGACTGGATCTATGAGACGGAGGGGGAAATACTCAAGATTGTGCAGGTCCAGATTAGCTCCGAGAGATGGAGCATGAATCTGTGTTTTCTGACTTTGTCACTTTCAGAACTTGTCCACACGAAGTCAAGATGGGAAATGTTTAATCTCATAACAAACGCGGGGAAGTGATTTACCGTCTTAGGTTCCTGACAACACGGTTATAGATCATACACAGCAGGCATGATGAGGCGATAACGTGAGAGGCACCTGCATAGCTCAGGATGAGGAACCTAACAGGCACCCTGTTTCAAAATACCAACTTACTGGAAGCCCTTCCATTCTTAAAGCTTCACTACTCTGCTTCTATTTTCCTTTGCTGTTAGCAGGAATAGATGGACTGTCTATGGGAATAAAGCACCAGGTAGAAAGGAAGGGGGGGAGGGGAAATGGGGAGAAAGCCACTTAGAAAAGTGTCGGGGGTTTCTTAGGACGTAGGAAGGTTTCCAAATGTTAAACGTTTTCCTGCTTTCCTTGACCTGAATTACATCGTTGCCACTCTCTCTTTTATAATAAATATTTTACAGGAACACCTGGGAAGTTAATGTTCAAGGGTCTCAAGCAGGGTTATGCTCTCCTTCCCCCTCCAGCCGCAGGAGGCAATGTCTGGGAATATTTCCGGTCGTCCGTCTGGGAAGGCGGAGCTCCTGGCATCCGGCGGGTAGAGGCCAGGGATGCGGCTAAATACCCAGCAACTCGTAGGACGGTCCCCGCCGCGGAATTATCTGACCTCAAATGTCAAAGGGCCAAGGCTGAAAAACCCTGGTGGACGGCCGCAGTCACAGAAAAGAAAGACAAATAGGTCTGGGCAAATTCATCGGTTCGTCCATTGACTCGTCGGCAAGCGTTCAGTGAGCATGAGGAAGGCCGCGCGGGGGCTGGGCTGCAATGGCGAGGCGCACACAACCCTTGCCGTCAGGGATTTGCCCCCTCCACAAGAGTATCTTATACGCATGCAGAGCAAAGAGAGAGTCATGCCGGCTGTGCCGACAGAGAGAGCGTGGGGCGAAGCGGTGGTGAGACGGCGGGGGCGGGGGGGACGCTCCGAGGAGGGGGACCCGCTCTCTGAAGGAAGGAAAGGAGGAAGCATATAGCAGAACAGGAGGTGAACCCACGGGGCAAGATCCGAGCCGACTGGAGTGGAAAGAGGGAAAGAGCGTAGGACGGTGGGCAGCCAGATTGTACCAAGTCTTGGAAGTCAGGCTAAGGTTTTGTTGCTGTTTGTTCATTTGTCGATTTGTTTTGACTGCACCTTGTAGAAAAGGAAATCTATTGAATGGTTTTTTGTCTGTTTGTTTTTAGAGAGAGAGAGAAATAGAGAGAAAGAGAGAGCATGCAAGAGAGCAGGCTCCATGTCCGTCCAGTGAGGGGCTCAATCTCACCACCCTGATCGTGACCCCAGCCAGAACCAAGCGTCAGCAGGCGCCCCCGTTGGTTTTGAGCAGGGACGCGCCATGATCAGAGACCTGGAGTTGAAGCACTTTCCTAGCAAAAGTGCGTGAGTGGTGGTCTTTGGAAAGCTCATTGAGTGTCCTCACTGCTCCCTGCGCAGGTGGCCTGGTGGGGGAGCTTAGCGAGCACCCTGTTCTCAGCGTTGGGGCTGGCAGGCCTCCTCAGCCTTTCCCAGGCGCTGGTCTTGTCGCTTATCCCCGATTCCCTTCCTTTCCTAGCTGTTAGGATTTCATCTTTATTACTATTTTTTGAGCCATGACTCTAGGTCTTTTTAATGACAGACTTTGTTTCATATCCCCTGTGGTTCTCACACGTCAGCATCAGAACCACCTGGGGGCAGTGGGCGGGGGCAGAAGGGAGGAATTACCAAGAGGTGATGAAGATGTTCATTATTGACTGTGATGATGGTTTTATGGTGCGTGCGTATGTCAAAACTCACCAAATTGTGTATTTTAAATAGGTGCTATTTACTGGACGTCAATTATACCTCAACAAAAGTATTGAAAAAAAAGGATCACCTGAAGGGCATGAGATCTTTCATTTGTCACAGTCTTCGAGAGGCCCTCCTCTATACTGACCTCAGATAAACCAGCTCCCTTCCTCTTTCTGCATGATTTCCAGATCTTCCTGTCACTGTCCCTCTTGAAGGGCTGTTCAGCACATGCTGACCTTACTTCACCCACTGCTATTTATCTTTGGTCACTGCAGTCTGGCTTCTGCCTTCTACAACTCTTAACAGAATCGCCCCTTCAGGGGTCACAGATGATAACGATAATCCACAGGCATGTAGTTCTCACATGCTAGGTTTGTTCTAGATACTTTACCCGTACATTAACTCATGAATCCTCATAACAAGCCGACGAGATAATACTATCATAGTTTCCACTTTAACGTGGGAAAACTAAGGTACAGGGAGGTTTACCAATGGGCTCAGGTCACAGAGCTAGTGAGCGGTGAAGTCCAGACTGGAATCCGGGTAGTCTGGTTCCAGAGCCATGTTCTTATCCTCTACTTATCTTCCCCTGACTTTCTGAAGCTGGCTGGTCACTCATGTCTAGGTCATGTTATTTTCCTATAAGACATAAACAGCCTCACAGAACGGTAACCTCAGATAAGACTACCTTAGACCATGGTAAAATGAGCCAAAACAGTCCACTTCATAGTTTTGTTTAAAAACGGGCAATAGCAAGGTCACTGTGCCACATAAAATACGAAACACCCTCTCTCTCAGCCAAAACAAGTGATTGCTTCTTCTTGACCAATTACAACTTTGTCCTCCTTCTAGTTCTCCCCTGTAGATATGATTTACTGAGATAGTCAATCACAAAACTGTCCCTGCTCTCTGACAACATCCAGTTCATAGTAAGCCCCTGCTTCCTTAGACACCCTCCACCCCCAGTTACTCATCCAAAGCCCAGATCCCATAATAGCTTCTTTTTTTTTTTTTTAAGATTTTATTTATTTATTTGACAGAGATAGAGACAGCCAGCGAGAGAGGGAACACAAGCAGGGGGAGTGGGAGAGGAAGAAGCAGGCTCATAGCGGAGGCCTGATGTGGGGCTCGATCCCATAACGCCGGGATCACGCCCTGAGCCGAAGGCAGACGCTCAACCGCGGTGCCACCCAGGCGCCCCCCATAATAGCTTCTAACACCATTTTACTGAGAGATCCCATGGTTCCCATGGTGTGTGCCTTCCCTCCTGCAACAAGTAAACCCCCAACTTGTTCAACTACAAGTGGGTTCCTGGCGAGCTTTGGTTGGAGGGCATTGACATCTCCATGCCATATATGACTTCTCACTTTTTGAAATCCCCTTCTTCCTTCGATTCTAGATAATAGTGTCTCCTGAGCCCCCTCCTATTTTTTGATGAGTTCCAGTGATTCCTACCTCTTGGTGTTCATGTCCTGTGTAATCTCTTCCCTTTGAGGAGCGGCTGGCCCTAAGACTCCCTACTAATGAACAGAACACACCACAAATAATACAATGTCCCTTCTGAGATTAGGTTACTAATCTCTAAGACTAAGACTCTAACTTCAGTCTTACTTGCTCTCTCAGTTGCTCATGCTGATGGAGCCAGTTGCCAGATTGTGACCTGTTGTGTGGAGAGGCCTACAGAAAGTGGGCATCCCACAGAAAAAAAACCAGAAAGAAATGTCAAGGAAGCAAAGTAGGCCTCCAAGCAATAGTCAGTGAAGAAATGAGTCCTGCCCAAAACCACTTGAATTACTTTGGAATTGGAACCTTCCCTAGTCGAGTCATCAGAAGACTGCCATCCTAGCTGACACCTTGATTTCAGCCTTGGGAGAGACTTTGAAGAGAGGCGTTCAGCTAAGTCATGGTAGATTCCCTACCCACAGAAACTATAAGATAGTAAGTCTTTGTTATGTGAAGTCTGAATTTTGGAATGAGTTGTTATGCAACCATAGATGACTACTACAGACCTCTGTAATACAAATGATTCAACAGCATCAACCTAGTAATGTCACTGGTAGGGATTCTTTCATGGCTGACCATTCCCTCTAGGATAAAGATTCACAGTCAGACCCAAGGTTGGACATATCCTTCACTTTAGCCATAGTAAACTGCTCGTCGGTGTTGGAACATACTAAGTGTCTTAGGTCATACTGTTTCTTTTCCCTAGAATATTACCCATTCTGTTAAGTCTTCCCAAGAGCTTCCATGTTAGAATGAATTGCTCCTTCCCTGGCTTTCCAAAGCCCAGAGGAAAAGGTAGAAATGGGCAGGAAATATAGAGAAAGCACACAGACAAGAGGAAGTAAAGAAAAGTAAATACGATAACACAAGAGACAGTAGCTCTAAGAATGATAACAGAAATTCATTGGCTCCAGAAAGAACAGACTGTGTCCTGCTGCAAAATTCAGACTTGCCTGTAAAGAGGATGGAAGACATTCTCTGTAAGGGAATCACTTTGATCCTTAGGCCGGGAGTTACATTTGTAGCTGGGGGGAATGATGGTAGAAGCCTAGGTGAAAACTTGCTCTTGCTATTTTGGGCCAATGAACACAAGCAGCCTGAGGCACAGGCAGACGCCCAGGGCCCTGCTCCTATGGGTGCCCATCATGCAATAGCCTTTGGGTACATTTACAAATACGATTTTCAGATGTCATTTTTGGCTCTCAGAACTTTCGGCTCTCAGAGTGACTTCACTCTCCACCCTGGAATTAGGTTTCTTCCCTGCAGAATATCTATGATGAAACCAGATCATCTCTGCTGAAAATTGCCATCAAATCTCTTCAGAATCTTGTTTTTATTTTTCCCGTTGGAGTGGCCATTGGCTCTGAGCAAGTTTATAGGGGAGAGGCCTTTGCTAAAGGCAGCAGAGCTGAGAAATATTTAACAGTATGCAAATCCAGCAGGCAGCTCCCAGACTACAAGGGAAGGGAGGGGGCTGTTCTACTCTTATGAAAAGGAAATGTATTAAAATGCAGTCATTAACGGGTACAGTGTTCTAGAATTGGCGGTTACCTACTGGGAATTTGGGTTAAGTTTCTCTGGGGGTGTAACAAAACTGTGTATCCTCACGGGAAGCTGGAGAAGAGGACTGGAAGCAGCAGAGCGTGGATCTTCTTAGCACAGTGGGGCTGAGACAGGAAAAGCAATGCCTTCCCCTTCATTATTCTGATGGAAGGTGGGAAAGGTTGCCTGTGGCTGAGACGGGTAGAAGTTGGAGTTAACAGCGGGAAAGCAGTTCTGCCAGGGCTAGCCAGCGGCCATGTGTTGCAAGAGTTCTGACGCAGGTAAGAGTCTGGGTACATTTTAAACGAGTGCCCTAATCACTATTTAGGGCTACAGGTAGTTGATTAGAAGGATAATGCATTAAAGGAGAATAAGATACACGGTGTATCTCTGTCACTGAGCCATGGATTTTTAGGTCCTGGAACAGGACTGAGCACTGATGATCATAAGATTTCTTACTTTGATTGTCTAAGGTCATAAAGACACTTTTTAATATGAAAAGCTTGCTAATATTTTATCTGGCTTACGAATTTCTAGAACTAATATATGTAACCCAGAGTTGTCATTTAACTTTTATTTACATGGCTTCTTGGTTCACCTGCCTGCCTTGCTCCCTCTCTCTCTCCTTCCTTCCACCCCTTCCTCTGAATTCCAGGAACACATTCAGGAATTAGGCAGCGCCTGTGTTCTGGGAGCTGACCCCAGACCAGATGCGAGCAAGCCCAGACACCAGAGATGTTCTCTGCTGCATGTTCCTATGCATCGGCCAAGGGCAAGTCAGCCTTCCGAGGTCTTCAGTTGCTATGGGCCCCTGTACCTGCTGCAGCTTCTCCTTGCATATGGAGCTCCCCCAGCCTGGGGCATCCTAAGGGTCCAGCTCGTCATGTCCCTGGCTGCCTCGGTCACCATCAGAAGTCCAAGCCTCAAGATCACCATCACTGGCCAGATTGTCCTAAGGCGTCCTCATCTTCCACCCTTCTCCCTCCTCCCAAATCATTCCAAAAGGTCCCTTTGAAATTCATAGTCTGTTACCAGCAGATTCCCGGTGTATCTTCAACCTCTTGCCTGAACATTCTATTCCCCTTCTTGCTCTAACTCAGGTCCTCAAACATTTCCTGTGTAGACCACGTAGTAGCTATTTTAGGCTCTGCGGGCCACATAGTCTTTGTTACAACTACTTAACTTTGCCATTTGGGAGCAAAAGTAGCCATAGAAATTATGGAAACAAAGTGTTCCAATAAAACTTTATTTACAAAATCAGGAGCAGGCCAGACTTGGCCCAAGGGTGGTAGCTTTGCAGTCCCCGATCTAACAAAAACCTGGCCACCACCACAGGACTCTTGTTTTCCTCAGCTTTCAGGTGAAGGCAATTTTTCCCTCTTACAACCATCCTAGGTCACAGCTGTGAGTTGCCAGCGTCTCTGCTATGTTCCTCTGTTCTTCAGTGACTTGAACACTTGAGTCCCTCGCAACCCTACCACGATTCTCGGAGACTTCAGAATGAATAAATTGTCCATCCAACACACTGGTCTTGTAGTTCCTCCATCTTTTGCAGCCACTAATCTCTTATTCCACCTCATCTCGGCCACCCACTCACAAAGCCACACCCCAGACCTTGCACATTCCCAACATCTCAATTTCAAACATCTCCTCTCCAAACATCACTACCTAGTCTCCTGAATATCTAGTAAGCCCAGCCCAGGAGCTCCCAGATTTTAGTGAGACCTCAAATCACACACCACCCCCTGAATGTCCCCACTTCTCTCCTAGGCTTGATCTCATGGTGTAATCATTCCCCAGAAAACACACAGACCTCCTGTCCCTCTATCTCCTCATCCTGGCTAAACCCAGGATATGTTCTCAATGTGTGCCTGCTACAGAGTGATTCAGTGTGGCAGGCTGGAGTCACTGTGGAATAAATAGAGCAAAATCACAAAAATCCCAGTCCTCATGAAACTATCATTCTAGTGAGAGAGAAAAGACAGTAAGATAGATAATTAAAGTATGTAGTAAGTTATAGGATGATAAATTCCAAGGACAAAAAATAAAGCAGGGAAGGAAGTTATAAAACAAGGGAAGGTGGTAAAATTTTAGATAAGCTGGCTAGAGAAGGCCTACTGAGAAGATACCTTTTATGTGAAAACAAGAAGTGAGTGAGACAAAAAGCCATGTGTATATCCTAGGAAAGACCATCTCAAGCTGAGGAGCTCAGCAAATGCAAAGGCCTTGTGATGGGCAAGTGCCTGGCTCATCTGAGACACAACGAGGAGGCCTATGCAGCTCAAGCAGAGTGGAAGATGAGGACAGTAGGAGGAGCTGTGCTCAGAAAAGAAGCGGGACTACATTTGTCATGTATTGCTGCTGACAAATTGCTACAAACTTTGAGTTTCGAAACAACACCCATTTATTAGCTCACAGTTTCCTTGGGTCGGGAATCCATGCTCAGCCTGACTGGGTCCTCTGCTCAGGTCTCACAAGGCTGCAGGCAAGCTGTCACCTGGGCTGTATTCTCATCTGTAGGCTCAGCTAGGGAGGCATCCACATTCAAGCTCGCTCAGGTCGGAATTCATTCCCTTGCAGCTGTAAGACTGAGAGCTGTAGGGTTTCTTCTTGGGTCTCAGCGGTGCCCACCCTCAGCTTTAGGCCTACCAGATGGCCTACTCCACAGGCAGTTCACAACATGGCAGCTTGCTTCTTCACGGCCAGCAGGAGAGTGAGAGAGAGTCTGCAAGCAGAGGGAGCACTACGTAAAGTTCCATAAATGTAATTACAGGAGTGACATCTGGCACCTTTGCTGTATTCTATTGGTTGGAAGCCAGTCACAGCTCCCACCAACACTCAAAGAGAGGGGATCACACAAAGGCCTGGACTCTAGGAGGAAGGATCACGGGGCCCCATGGGAGTCTGTCTGCCATAAAGACTCGGATCACATAGGGAAATATGGACCCTTGTAAGGACTTTGACTTTTTCTCTCATTGACACTGAGAATCATTGGAAAGTTTTTGTTTTTTTTTTTTAAGATTTTATTTATTTATTTGACAGAGAGAGACACAGCCAGTGAGAGAGGGAACACAAGCAGGGGGAGTGGGAGAGGAAGAAGCAGGTTCCCGGTGGTGCTGGGAGCCCGATGTGGGGCTCGATCCCAGGACCCTGGGATCACAACCTGAGCTGAAGGCAGCGGCTTAATGACTGAGCCACCCAGGTGCCCCCAATTGGAAAGTTTTGAACTGAGGGATGACAAGATAGGATTTGTGTTTTAACAGGATTGGTCCAGATGACTGATTGAGAATAGGCTTCATGGGGCCAGAGACAGAAGTAGGGAGACCAGTTAAAGGCTTTTCCAATAATCCAGATAAAAGTTGACAGAGTTACCTCTGGGAGACCATACTCAGGATATATCTTGAAGGCAGACCCAACATGATTTGCTAGTTCATCACCTACAGAACATGAGAAAAAGAGAGAAGTCCAGGCTTATCCCAAAGTTTTTAGGCTTAGTTTTTAGCTTTAGAAGAATATAGTTGCCATAAATGATGATGGGGAAGATGGAGGTAAAGCAGGTTTGAGGAAGAATGTCAGGAGCTCTCTTTTTAAGACGTTTAAATTGCCAGCCTCTTGAGGGCAGGTAAATTACACTGGACACAGTCAACCCTGGAAGGAGAAGAGATCTGTCTTTATTGAAACTGACAACTACCCTAGATTTGGATTTGCATTCCATACCTGCAGCACATCTGTAAGCACAGTGGTCTGAGTGCTTACAGGGTGCTTTGTTTATAGGCATGGAGTCCCAGATAACATTGTCTTGCACCAAAGGGCCCATTTAATGGCAAAAGAAGTATGACAATGGGCACACAGCCATGGACACAGTGGGTTCTCCTGCATATCTCATTACCAGTAAGAACACTGGAATAGCTTATTCAAGGTTTCAAGAAGGCATGAGCCTGTGGATTCTGTCCTTCAGGATGGAGGTGTGCTGCATCTCTGATGTTAGACTTCATGAGTCTAGGAACTAAGGGACAAAAGTAGGATTGACCTTCTCACCATCACTCTCAGCACCCATCCATCCTGCGACTCTAAGTTCTAATGGATTGAAAATTCTGGTTCTAGAAGATTGCTTTCATCTGGGCACAGTAAGGCTTTCATGGAAGCTAGACTGTAGTGAGTCTGCAGCCTGGGCCATTTGGTCTCAAGACTGGAGACTACCAGGCAAGGAAAGAGTTCCTATACTAGCAGGAGGAATCAATTCTGATTATCATGCAGAGCTACTGTTGCTGTTGTAATGTGACAGGGAGATGCATATCTGGAATTCAGGGACTTTGTTGGGGCTTTGTATAAGTGCTCTAGGACAGGTGAGTCCAACCGAGTGGATCCAATGTGGACACGAGTAGATCTGACAGCTGCAAAAGATTAGCCAGCAGACACACATGGTGTCCATAGCACACCCCACCTCCCACCTCGGATTTTAGCTGCAGGAGCAGTGGACAGTCCCCATGAATGCTGCAGGGTCCTGTCTCAAGCACCTTTTACACCTCTGTTTCTTACCTTAGAAATTCCTCTGAAGCTGTGCTTGCTTGTTCAGGTGGGGACATTGTAGTTGGAAAGCTCAAGGTTTTAATGCCTTCAGGAACAACCCTGGAGCAACAGGAGATGGGACTGAATTGATAATGCCCAGCCTCCTATCTTTTCTTTTCTCCAAGTTTTATTGGGTTATAATTGACATTTAACATTGTATTCATTTTAGATTTACAACATACTGATTTGAGATATATACATACAGTGAAATGCTTACCACAGTAAGTTTAACATCCATCACCAAGCATACACATTTTTTTTCTTGTAGTAAGACTCTCTTCTCAGCAATTTTCAAATACACAATGCAGTATTGTTAACTATACATTACATCTCCAGGACTTATTTATCTTATAGCTGAAAGTGAGTACCTTTTGACCTTTTCATCAATTTCCCTCACGTTCCCCCCCCCCACAACCCTACCCATCTCTGGCAACCACCAATCTGTTTCTATGAGTTTGTTTTTTGAGATGCCATATATTTGTGAGATCATGCAGTATTTGTCTTTCTCTGCCTAACATTTCGTTTAGCATAATTCTCTCAAGGTCCATCCAGGTTCTTGCAAATGGCAGAATTTCCTCCTTTTTACGGCTGCATAATATTCCTCCGTGTGTGTGTGTGTGTGTGTGTGTGTGTGTGTGTGTGTGTGTGAGAGAGAGAGAGAGAGAGAGAGAGAGAGACCTTCATTATCTATTCATCCTCTGATATACACTTAGGCTATTTCCATGTCTTGGCTGTCATAAATAAAGCTGCAATGAAGATGGGAGTGCAGATATCTCTTTGAGGTTCTTTTTTCATTTCCTTCAGGTATATACCCAGAAGTGAACTCCTGGGTCATATGGAAGTTCTATTTTTAATTTTTTTTTTGAGGAATCTTCATACTATTTTCCGTAGTGCCTGCATCAATTCATGCTCCCAGCAACAGGGCACCAGGGCTCCCTTTTCTCCACATCCTCACCAACTCTTGTTATTTCTTGTGTTTTGGTGATAGCCATTCTAACAGGTATGAGGTGATATTGTGGCTTTGATTTGCATTTCCCTGATGATTAATGGTGTTAAGCATCTTTTCTTGTGTTTGTTGACCATCTGTATGTCTTCTTTGGAAACTGTCTGTTCACTTCCTCAATCAAATTTTTTTTTTTTTGGCTATTGAGTTGTTTGAGTTCTTTATGTATTTTGAATATTAACCTCTTATCAGATACACGATTTGCAAATATTTTCTCACATTCAGTGGATTGCCTTTCATTTTGTTGATAATTTCCTTTGCTATGCAGAACCTCTTTAGTTTGACATAGTCAAACTTTTTTTTTTTTTTTTTTTTTTTTGCTTTTGTTGTTTTGGCTTTTGGTGTCAAATTCATAAAATCATCCCCAAGGTCGATGTCAAGGAGCTTACCCCTTATGTTTTCTTCTGGAAGTTTTATGGTTTCATGTCTTATGTTCAAGTGTGTAATTCATTCTGAATTTATTTTTGTGTATGCTGTAAGATGGTCAAGTCTTATTTTTTTGCATGTGGCTACTCAGTTTTCCCAACACCATTTATTGAAGAGTCTGTCTTTTCCCCATTGTGTGTTCTTGGCATCTTCATCATAAATGAATAGACCAGCCTCCCATCTTTTGGTGGGACAATTTAGAGCTCCTTTCTGCATTGGGTCTCAGGGACTTTCCTTCAATGAGCCTGGGCCTCAAGTGTACAGAGAAGCAATCAAGTCAATAGCACACACCATAGTGGTTTGTACTCATCCTGTCTTTCTCACTTCCCTGACTTTTGCTTCTGGGGCTCACCTCCAGAGTGTGCCCCAAGACAGCCTGACGTTAGGCTCTCCAGCTTTCAGCCTCTGGTCTGTGAGCACAGGCCAGGTGAGTTCCCCAGGGGCAAGTGTAGGCCCTCTGTGGGCAACAGAGCACAGGGGTCTGTCTCTTCCTTGTTTATTTTTTTTTTTTTAAAGATTTTATTTATTTATTTGACAGAGATAGAGACAGCCAGCGAGAGAGGGAACACAAGCAGGGGGAGTGGGAGAGGAAGAAGCAGGCTCATAGCAGAGGAGCCTGATGTGGGGCTCGATCCCATAACGCCGGGATCACGCCCTGAGCCGAAGGCAGACGCTTAACCGCTGTGCCACCCTGGCGCCCCTGTTTATTTTTTTTTAATAATAATTTTTTATTATGTTATGTTAGTCACCATACAGTATATCCTTAGTTTTTGATGTAATGTTCCATGATTCATTAATTTGCCTATAACACCCAGTGCACCATGCAATATGCGCCCTCCTTAATACCCATCACCGGCCTAGCCCAATCCCCCACTCCCCTCCCCTCTGAAGCCCTCAGTTTGTTTCCCAGAGTCCACAGTCTCATGGTTCATTCCCCCTTCTGTTTACCACCCCCTTCATTCTTCCCTTCCTTCTCCTACCGATCTTCCTATTTCTTATGTCTCATAAATGAGTGAAACCATATGATAATTGTCTTTCTCTGCTTGACTAAGAAGAAACAATGATGACCCTTTGCTCTGGTCATTGTTTCCAAT
The DNA here is from genome assembly GCF_002007445.2 of Ailuropoda melanoleuca. Classification (NCBI taxonomy): domain Eukaryota; kingdom Metazoa; phylum Chordata; class Mammalia; order Carnivora; family Ursidae; genus Ailuropoda; species Ailuropoda melanoleuca. The sequence continues at coordinate 51,453,161 of NC_048231.1, forward strand.
CACAGTTTGCTGTTTTAGGTACACAGTTAAGGAAAATTCTGTATAGATTAAAAAGAGTTGAAAACTTCTCCCTCTTGACTAGAATTGAAATTGTACCCCCCGCCTCCCTAGTCTTACCCCAGACAGACTGCTATTCCCAATCCCTAGCCTTAAATCACTTTTGACTTGAATTTGATGGAAATAAGGCACTGCATATTCATGAATTGTTTTATTGCTTTTATGCCATAGTTCCTGTTTCATTTACATGATTTCCACTCACAATGGGCAGCTCCTGAAAGACAAGAAATAAGATGTGTAAGTCTCTTTGATATGCAGTTAGATGCTTACCAAATATATATCTTTTTTGCTAATGGTGAAACTCTTTCCTCACTTCACAATGAATACTCTTTCTTCTTCTCATTCAGTTATGACTATGGATAAATATATCATGCATAATAAAGAAACCTTTTAAAATTATATGCATTCTTTCTTATCTAAATCAGTTCAGAACTATCATTTTGATAAATGTCCTAAAGTATTAACTGACCTAATTTTCCAGAGGTCAGAATGTGGCGGAAAGAGGAGTGAGCTGGAGGACATTGGGTTAATCGCCTCACAGGCTTGAGTGGGAAAATGCAGGGCCTTGGATGAAGCAATGACACAGAGATGCCCGTCTTCCCACACTTCATCCCACCTCAGATACTATAAAAAATGCCAACTTTTATTAGACCTCTAATGGATTGTTCGTAGTTCAAGCAAAGGAGTGTCCCTTCTCATGGTCTTTCTTTCAAACAGTACATTTCTTTTCTTTCTAACTAATTGCCCTACCTCATGAGAATGAAGTCAGTGGTTCATAGAGCAGTGTATCTCCTGACTGAATTAAATCAATAAAGACTCAGAAGATTTCCCTGGGGCATTCCAATAGCCCCTCCAACTAAAATAACTTCTGCTAACTGACAATGGTTGTACAATTTATGATCAGAATCCTCTATTCTAGCTCTGCACTTTTTCTCACGTCTTTGACATGTCATGCTGGGTTGCAGGATGTGGGAAGTGAGAACAGCACCAGGTATCATATCCAGAGAGTCCTTTTGTCCACTTGTAAGCACTGACTCTCTGAACTAAGAACACTACCCAACTAACAGAGATGATTTTTTTTTTTTATTTTGCAACACCCTGATGAGGGTAAAAGACAACTGTTAAAAGTACTATTTTGGGGTTGCCTGGGTAACTCAGTCAGTTGGGCATCCAACTCTTGATTTTGGCTCAGGTCCTGATCTCCGGGTGGTGAGATTGAACCCTGCCTTGGGCTCCATGCTCAGCAATGAGTCTGCTTGTCTCTCTCCCTCTGCTCCTCCCCCTGCTCACATGCTTTGTCTCGTTCTCCCAGTCTCTCTAGAATAAATTAATAAACAAAATCTTTTAGAAAAATAAAATAAAATACTGTTTCTGGGAGCACCCAGCTGGCTCAGTCAGTAGAGCATGTGACTCTTGATCTTGGGGTTGTAAGTTCAAGCCCCTTGCTGGGTGTATAGATTACTTAAAAATAAAATCTTAAAAAAAATAAAATCTTACTGTTTCTGTTTTTTTTCTGATTTAATTATACAGATTTATTATTTAGCAGGCATATATGTAAAATAAATATTAGGCTCATTTATTAATCAGTATAAGAATGTGCTATTGGGCTTTTCCTAGCTTTGGCTGCTACTTTCCTTTAAAAATAGCAAAGATTAAGTCAATGAAAAAAGGCACTGTTTTTTGTTTGTTTGTTGTTGTTGTTGTTTAATATTTTATTTATTTACTTGAGAGAGAGAGAGGGGGAGAGTACAAACAGGAGAATGGGCAGAGGGAGAGGGAGGGGGAGAAACAGATTCCCCGCTGAGCATGGAGCCTGATATAGGGCTCTATCCCAAGACCATGAGATCATGACCTGAGCCAAAGACAGACACTTAACTGACTGAGCCACCAGGCACCCCAAGGCACTGTGTTTTTTTTTTTTTTTTTATTATAGGTGGTTTCAAGGCAAACTGATGAATTGAGTTTCTCTGACTGCCCAACTGAGGAAAGCCTGTTAGAAATGAGGGCTCTGAAACCTTGCTGAGATTAGGTCAGATTTATACCGGTGAGAAGCTCTCTTATGTGGAGCCCAGGACTGGGAAAATAACAGAAACTCAACAGTAGATGTTTGAATGGATGGATCAATGAGGGGAGAATAAATGCATGATAGTGAGAAATGGGGTGGCATAGCTCTATGGTGATTTAGCCAGTTCGAGGGCTTTTCTTCTCTGTTGAGTTACCCTGGGAATGGCTGAGAGGCCTCTGTGCTCGGAGGCCATCAGCAGTTGGGAAGATACTACCCAGCAGATGGCTTATTGTCTATTATTGTATTAAAGGGACCAGCATTCAGCATGCTCTTGAAATGAAATCTAAGTAATCATCAAAGGAAACAGACCAATTCAATTTCTTTTTCCAATTTGGAAAACTCAAATAATATGCATAATAATTCTTCCTGCTGTATTCCTCATATTTGTAAAAGATAAAATAAAATGAAAAAGAGCAAGAGATTAGGCATCAGCACTAACGTTCTCCCAAGGCATCATAACACACTTGGAGATGTTCAGTGCATGGTCCTGCCATCCTGTTACATAGTTTTACTAAGGTTGGTTCATGAATTTGAAGTGTCTATTGTTTGGGAGTCACATTGGTTTCAAAAGTTCAGTTCTTTAAAGATTAGTTCTTGATCTCAAATTCCTATGGCTATCTTTGCTTATCCTAGTGAAATAAATTTGGCTAAAATTGCATACATCCTCCTAATTATATATTACATTATTTTTAATTATTTTATTAAAAGACGGAGAAAAGATTTTCAACAAGTAAATGTGATCAGATGAAATATTTACATAGCAGTTACTTAAATAATTTCTGGATTTTCATTTTTTTAATGATTTTTTTATTATATTATGTTAATCACCATACAGTACATCCCCGGATTCCGATGTAAAGTTTGATGCTTCATTAGTCGCGTATAACCACCCAGTGCACCATGCAATACGTGCCCTCCTTACTACCCATCACCAGTCTATCCCATTCCCCCACCCCCTCCCCTCTGAAGTCTTCAGTTTGTTTCTCATAGTCCATAGTCTCTCACGATTCATTCCCCCTTCTGATTACCCCACTTTTCTTTATCCCTTTCTTCCCCTACCAATCATCCTAGTTCTTATTATGTTCCATAGATGAGAGAAATCATATGATAATTGTCTTTCTCTGCTTGACTTATTTCACTTAGCATTATCTCCTCCAGTGCCGTCCATGTTGCAGCAAATGTTGAGAATTCGTTCTTTCTGATAGCTGAGTAATATTCCATTGTATATATGGACCACAGCTTCTTAATCCAGTCATCTGTTGAAGGGCATCTCGGCTCCTTCCATGATTTGGCTATTGTGGACAATGCAGCTATGAACATTGGGGTGCATATGGCCCTTCTCTTTACTACGTCTGTATCTTTGGGGTAAACACCCAGTAGTGCAATGGCTGGGTCATAGGGTAGTTCAATTTTTAACTTTTTAAGGGACCTCCACACTGTTTTCCAGAGTGGCTGTACCAACTTGCATTCCCACCAACAATGTAGGAGGGATCCCCTTTCTCCACATCCTCTCCAACAATTGTTGTTTCTTGCCTTGTCTATCTTTGCCATTCTAACTGGCGTAAGGTGGTATCTCAGTGTGGTTTTGATTTGAATTTCCCTGATGGCTAATGATTTTGAACATTTTTTCATGTGTCTGTTAGCCATTTGTATGTCTTCATTGGAAAAGTGTCTGTTCATATCTTCTGCCCATTTTATGATTTGTTTATTTGTTTCTCGTGTATTGAGTTTGAGAAGTTCTTTGTAGATCTTGGATACCAGTCCTTTATCTGTGGTGTCCTTTGCAAATATATTCTCCCATTCCGTGGGCTGTCTCTTAGTTTTTTTGACTGTTTCCTTGGCTGTGCAGAAGCTCTTTATCCTGATAAAGTCCCATAAGTTCATTTTATCTTTTATTTCTCTTGCCTTTGGAGATGTGTCGTGAAAAAGGTTGCTCTGGCCGATGTCATAGAAGTTGTTGCCTATGTTCTCCTCTAGAATTTTGATGGATTCCTGTCTCACATTGAGGTCTTTCATCCATTTGGAGTTTATTTTTGTGTATGGTGTGAGAGAGTGGTCAAGTTTCATTCTTTTGCATGTAGCTGTCCAATTTTCCCAGCACCATTTATTGAAGAGACTGTCTTTTTTCCACCGGATGTTTTTTCCTGCTTTATCAAAGATTAGTTGCCCAAAGAGCCGAGGGTCCATTTCTGGGTTCTCTATTCTGTTCCATTGGTCGATGTGTCTGTTTTTGTGCCAGTACCATGCTGTCTTTGTGATCACAGCTTTGTAGTACAGCTCGAAATCCGGCATTGTGATGCCCCCAGCTTTGTTTTTCCTTTTCAACAGTTCCTTGGAGATTCGGGGCCTTTTCTGGTTCCATACAAATTTAAGGACTATTTGTTCCAGTTCTTTGAAAAATGTCCTCGGTATTTTGATCGGGATAGCATTGAAAGTGTAGATTGCTCTGGGTAGTATGGACATTTTAACTATGTTAATTCTTCCAATCCATGAGCATGGAATATTTTTCCATCNTTTTTAATTTCTGTCAGATTCGCTCTCATTTCTGCCCTTAGGGATTCTATATTCTCAGCAACGCTTTCTCTGATGCTTTTTTCAAGTTTACTCATCATCTTGACCATTGTTGCTCTGAATTCCATTTCTGATAATTGGGATACATCCATATGTATTAATTCTGTGGCCGAGGCCAATTCTGTGGCAGAGGCCACAGACTCATTATCTTTTCTTTGCTGGGGGGGACTTCTCCTTCTCGTCATTCTGATGAAGAGAGATTGCAGGGTTGTCCAGAGCCCAAGTGTTGACTGGGACCCAGGCCGTGCGCCCTTGTTTTATAGAGATCTTAGGGATGTGGGCTTCTTCCTTAAAGAGTTTATTTATTTATTTGAGAGAGAGAGAGACAGTCAGCAAGAAAGGGAACCCAAGCAGAGGAGTGGGAGAGGAAGAAGCAGGTTCCCGGTGGAGAAGCCCGATGAAGGACTCCTTACGGAGCGTTGTGATCACACCCTAATCCGAAGACAGGTGCTTGGTGACTGCGCCACTCAGGCGCTCCGGGTTGTGGGCTTCTTGATTTTTCAGCCTGCCTTCTGGGGGAGGGGCCTGCCTGCAGGTACTCAGAAAACCCTGTTTGGGTAGAGTCTCTGTGTCCCTTGCGAGGGGGGATGGGGATGGGCACCCTGTGAGCCGGTATTTCCGGGCTTTTGTTCTCTGGCGGCTTTCCCTGGCGGTTTGCTATGCCTCTTCTGAGAGAGCAGCAGCGGCTGAAATTCAGCCTCTGTCTCAGAACAGAGGGATCGCGGATCGTTCTCCACTGATGTTCTGGCCACTTTAACTCTGTTTCTGTTGGTGCTGCTCAACCCTGCAGCATCCCGGGCTGTGCGCCCCACACCCGGCGTCCCAGCCCTCACTTCCAGGGCCGGCACGTCTCTGTCCTTTGTGTTTCCAACCCCGCCCGCCGCCAGCCGCCCCGCGCGGGCTCCCGGAGCTCCCCGTCTCAGTCTGGTGTCTCACGGGTGCTGACCGCGAGTCCGCCTGCTCCCCCGTGCAGGTGGCCCTCCAGCCGCCAGCCGCCCCGCGGACGCTCCCGGAGCTCCCGGTCTCAGCCTCGATCCAGTGAGCACACCGGAGCTCCGGAGCTCCGTGAGATGCTTGGTGGTGCACGCTCCCGGCTCACGGACTCAGTCTGCCGTTTCCAGAGTGCGGGTCCGCGGTCCGCCCGCTCCCCGGTGCAGGTGGCCCGCCAGCCGCCCTGCGCGCGCGCTCCTGGAGCTCGCGTTCTAAGTCTGTTGTCTCGCGGGTGCCGTCCGCGAGTCCGCCTGCTCCCCCGTGCAGGGCCCGCCAACCGCCAGCCGTCCCGCGTGCGCTCCCGGAGCTCCCGTTCTCAGTCTGCTGTCTCAAGCGTGCGGGTCTGCAGTCCGTCCGCTCCCCCGTGCCGGTGGCTACCGCTTCCTGGCGCCCTGACACGGCGGCTCCCTCCCCCTTCTGTTTAGCTTCCGATATCTGTGCGCGGTTTCACGGCTCCCCGCTTTGTACCTCGATACTCAGCGCTGGAGATGTTCATTTGTAGAGATCCAGATGTATCTTCCTGCGTCTCAGGCTGATTCCGTGGATGTTCCTGCTGGTCTGGTACCTATCCAACTCAACTCAGGGGACCGGCTGAAAAAGGGGTCCGCTACTCCTCCGCCATCTTGTTAATCTTCCTGGATTTTCATTTTTAAAAGATGATGTGAGATTTTTTTCTTCCTTTTCTATTAAATTATAATGAATGTACAGTGTTATATTAGTTTCAAGATGTACAATAGAGTGATTCAACAATTCTATACATTACCCAGTGTTCATCGCAATAAGTGATGGTGTTGGTGTTTGTGACCAGAAGAATATAGTGGAAGTGATCGTATGCCATTTCTGAGATTACATTAAAAAGACACTGTTTATTCATTTGGATCTCTTTCTTGCCCCCTCACTCTCAGTTCACTTGGCTTGGGGAAATCATGTTGCAATAAACCCTATAGAGAAGCCCATGTGGAGAGGAAGCCTCCTGCCAATGCTATGTGAGTGAGTTTGGAAGTGAATCTTCTGGCCCTAATCAAGAATTAGAAGACTGTAGCCCTAGTCAGCAGCTTGATTGTAACCTCATGAGAGACCCTGAGCCATGCCATGCCATCCAGCTAAGTCACTTCCAGCTCCCTGACCCTCAGAAAGCATATGAGAAAATAAATGGTTTTTCAAGAAGTTACTTTTAGGGTAATTTCTCACATAGCAGTAGATAACTAATACAGAATGTGAAAAGACTCATGTGGTCCACCATGACACCATCCTTTTTCCCACTCTCATACCCAGTTTCTGGTCATTTTGGAAATGTGATTTCCTTTCACCTTCATGGCCTTGCTTCATCTGTGGAACTTGACTTTTGACAAATTTCTCTTGACTTTGAACTTGTGCTCCTCTCCTCAAACTGGAATCCAGTCTGTCCCCTTAACTGCTGTCCTCTCAGTGACTACAGTTCAGTGCAGACTCCTTGGTACACTTGGACTTCAGCATGGGAATCATTTCTAGATCACTGATCAATATTTGCAACAGGAAAACAAGGTGAAGAATTCCTTAGGGAAAAATACTTGCTATGTTTTTATAAATTATTCTTACTAATATCATTGTCTTATTTTAAGCCTCTCATAAAAGAATTTTAGAGGCAGAGAGGAAATTTAGAAATGGCATAATCTGACTACCTGATTTATTTATACATGATAAAATGAGGCCCCCGAGGTTAGGTGATGTTCGCAATGTCACTCAGCTAGTTACTGGATCCATTGATAATGAGAAATACTATTTAAATGCTATAGGTATGGGGTACATAATTGAAGCTGAAGAGTGCTTTTTGAGGGATGGGAGGCTAAAGTGGGGTTTTGCTGAGGATATCTATTGAGTTCTTCGGCCTGAGAGAGTCCTGGCTCATTAGCAGAGACTGGACACCGAAGACAATGGACCATTGGTATGACTCAAGATGGCGGGGTCAAATAGCAGCTACTAGATGTGAGTATTGAGCCCCGATGGGAAGACATAAAAATCTTTTATCTACTGATTATGACCTGCATTTGGATTCTATGGAACTGTATTTTTTCTACTGTTACAGAGATCGAGAAAATAAGCCCTAAATGAGTCTTGGGGGGAAAAAATCAAAACAGGTTGACAATGTGTGGGAACTGGGTGGATACTGTAGAGAGTAAATGGTTTATGAAATTGACGTGGAGAGATGTGAGAGAAGGTGTTGGTGTTTCACTTGATATACTTCGATATTTTTAAATCTTTTATGGTAAGAATGTATTTATGCATTTCTTGTGTAATTTTTATAAAGTTTTACAAATTTTTACCAAAAACTTTAGAAACTGGGCTGAAAGTAGAGTGTGTAGTTATGTGTTACATGCACATGACTCAACAATTGTTTCTGTCAAACAAATAAACACAAGTGGATCATAGGCAAGGAAAAGCCAAAAACCGTCTAGAAACTGAGACAAATGCCCGGATAGAAGTGAAAGTCACAGGCTATGGATTCAAATGCAACTGATCCCATGAGAAGAAATGGGGTGAAGTTAAGGCTTTAAGAGATTTAAATGAATTGTAATGAAAAGCTTCTTAATAGTAGAGCTATTCAAGGCAGGAAGGAAATTTAGTAACAGATTATTTGGGCAAAGTAGGCGTGTTTTCCCTTGGATATTTTATAAATGGAATTAAAAATCACTTGTTTCTGACTAATTGAGTATACTTCAGCCTGTGGGTTGAATTAGTCAACATCTTCTCTATTTGGTTAATAATAAGGAAAAAAAACTAGTAGCAACATTGATGGTCACAGTCAACATGAAATCATTTTATTTGTTTATTTATAAATTAAATTAAATTCATTAAAAATTTTTTTTAAAGATTTTATTTATTTGAGAAAGACAGTGAGGGCGAGAGAGGGAGAGAGATTGTGCACAGAGGGAGAGGGAGAAGCAGACTCCCTGTTGAGCAGAGAGCCCTACACAGGCCTCCATCCCAGGACCCTGGGATCATGACCTGAGCTGAAGGCAGAGGCTTACCCACTAAGCCACCCAGGTGCCCCAGCTTGAAATTATTTTAAAGTTTGTTGTTTTGTTTTTTTAAGATTTATTTATTTATTTTAGAGAGAGAGTGGGGTGGGGGGAAAGAGGGGCAGAGGGAGAGGAAGAGAGAGTCTTAAGGCAGACTGCATGGCTCAGCATGGAGCCTGATGCAGGGTTCGATCTCACAACCCTGAGACCACAAACTGAGCCGAAACTAAGAATTGGAACACTAGGGGCGCCTGGGTGGCACAGCGGTTAAGCGTCTGCCTTGGGCTCAGGGCGTGATCCCAGCGTTATGGGATCGAGCCCCACATCAGGCTCCTTCGCTATGAGCCTGCTTCTTCCTCTCCCACTCCCCCTGCTTGTGTTCCCTCTCTCACTGGCTGTCTCTATCTCTGTCAAATAAATAAATAAAATCTTTAAAAAAAAAAAAAAGAATTGGAACACTAAACCAACTGCGCCACCCACGTGCACCGACATGACATCATTTTAAAATAAAATAAAGTTGTGTGATAAATATGTGTGTTCTAAGTACCTAACTAAGTCCTGGGAAATAAAATCAAATTTCATTTTAATATCTCTCGTAGATATCTTCACTTTATTTCTCACATATGGTTTGAGTTCAGACCACCAAAATTTTTTAATGTCTTAAAACTTAGCTCTATTTCCTATTTTCTCTGTAATGGACACATATTGTGAGTAATTAAAAAATATATAACAACTACAGGAAAAAAGGCAAATTCCTGGAAAATTTGATACAGTAAAATCTCACTATTTTGGATGGGTTGGGGGAAAAAAACAGAATATTTCATTTTAAGTGATTTTAATGCCTTAACGTAATTATTATGCATAACATAAGCTAGGATAAAAAATAGTTGTTTATGATGAACAAATAAGAGTTATCTGACTCCAAGATATATATAAGGTAAGCTTGTTATTATAAATGTTTTAAACATTTTATCTTGATTGAGCTATTAATGTATTCTAGCAGTAAAAGATGACTGACTCGTTTGGAAAATCAGCCCCTCTCCGCAGGTAATCACAGTTTTCAAATAGAACCTGTATTACCCTGGTGGTTTTACATCCCTGTCTTCTTTCTCTCTGTGAAGTGACAATCTTATCTTCTGATTGTCTAAGGGAAAGAGACTGAGTCAAAGAAAGGAAGGAGGGGCAAACATCACGCATAACTTCTACAAAGGAGCTCAGCAAACCAAATGCCAACAATTAAATGAGACCAGTTTTCACACATGATAATTATTTGGCATCTCTGATTTGCTTTAAAATTCATCCCTCAAGGAGTATATTTATCACTCCCAAATGCTTATATCCTGGTTAACAAAGGACATGGGGTAAGGGAATCTTCCGTTAGTTCAAATATCATATTGGAATCTTGCTTATTAAGAAATGTTAAAATCACTTAAAATAATGGCTATTTTTATCTGAGACACTTTCACCCCCCCCCTTTCTTTGTATTGTGATTTTTAGATGTGGTATTAACTTTCCTGTTTTGTTTGCTTTCGTGTATTTTCAATTATTAGCTCAAGAGCCATATTAATATTTAAGGATTAAACAATTCTATAAATGGTGGAATTCCCAACTATTCAAACATTTATTTTTATCTTTCATACTTTGAAATGTTTTCTGCCAAGTTTTAAACTAATGAGTATCTATTACTTTACAATAAGAAAGAAACTCCAAGGGGTGCCTGGGTGGCACAGCGGTTAGCGCCTGCCTTAGGCTCAGGGCGTGATCCCGGCGTTATGGGATCGAGCCCCACATCAGGCTCCTCCAATATGAGCCTGCTTCTTCCTCTCCCACTCCCCCTGCTTGTGTTCCCTCTCTTGCTGGCTGTCTCTATCTCTGTCAAATAAATAAATAAAATCTTAAAAAATCTAAAAAAAAAAAGAAAGAAACTCCAAGATAAAAAAAAATTAAAAAAAAAGAAACTAAAAAAGAAAGAAAGAAAGAAACTCCAAGATAAAAAAAAAATTAAAAAAAAAGAAACTAAAAAACAAAGAAACTCCATGTTAAGGGTTAATAAAAGAAAAATTGATTCATAACTTTGTGTCTTTCATGGGAGGCGAGTTTACAAAGTTTTACTTTGTGTCTTTCATGGGTGGCGAGTTTGCCACCCTGATATCCTATCTGTGGAGAGATGTAGAGGAGATTTGTGTCCCGCAATCTCCCCCAGATCATAACCAGATGATCTGGGGAGGCCCTAGGCTAGAGTGAGTCCTTTTTAGACTCTGTCTGGGGAAGCCAGAGATCTCTCCTTCATTTCTCAAAGATTCATGAGAAGGAAAAGGGAAGACTTGATGAGACACCGTCTTTCCCCTTAGCCGCAGAGGGTCAATTCCAAGACCCCCAGTAGATGCCTGAAACTGCAGAGAGTACCAAACCATATACAGTTGACCCTTGAACACCATGGGGTCAGGGGTGTCGACACCTGCACAGTTGAAAATCTGTGTGCAACTTTTGACTTCCCAGAAACTTAGCTAGGAATAACCTACTCTTGCCTGGAAGCCTTACTGATGACATAAGCCATCTGTTAACACCTAATGTGTATGTTATATGTATTATCTACTGTATTTTTACAACAAAGTCAGCTAGAGAAAAGAAAATGTTATTAAGAAAATCATCAGGAAGAGAAAACACATTTATAGTACTGTACAGCATTTATTGAAAAAAAAAAAAAACAACAACTGCGTGTAAGCTGACCCATACAGTTCAAGCTGGCATAGCTCGAGGTTTAACTGCACAGATCTATGATAAAGTTTAATTTATAAATTAGTACAGTGAGAGGTTAACAACAATAATAAAATAGAGCAGTTATAACAATATACTGTGGTAAGAGTTACGTGAAATGTGGTTCTCTCTCAGAATAACTTACTGTACTGTACTCACCCTTCTAGTGATGCTCTGAGATGAGAAGTTGCCTCTGTGATGGGATGAAGGGAGGGCAGTGACATGGGCATGTGACAGAGCATTAGGCTGCTGCTGACCTGAGTATATGTCAGAAGGAGGATCAATTGCTTCTGGACCGCAGTTGACCGCAGGTAACTGAAGCCTCCTCCCCATCCTCCTCCATGAACACATGAGATTAATTAAAAAATTTTCATGAGGCACAACAAAGGAAACCATCAACAAAACAAACAACTTCTCCCTACTAAACAGCCCCATGCAGGACTCAATCCCAGGACCATGGAATCATGAACTGAGCAGAAGGCAGACGCTTAACCGACTGAGCCATCCAGGCGCCCAGAGTCTATGCTCTTATCCACTCTATTCCACTGCCTCTCAGCAACATACAGCAGCAACTAATAATTACAAATTACATAAGAAGCAAAAAAAGGGAACATAATATGACTTTACAACATGATTATAAGGGTCTTTATAAAGTAGACCAGACAATTTTTTTTTTTGAAATGGGAGAGAAAACCCACAGTGTACTTCTCAGCTCGAAGACAGAAGGAAATGTTTCTGATCATACTGATTGTGTACAAGTGACACACGATCATTATAAACAACTCAAATAATGTGGAAAACTATGAAGGTGAAACGCAAAACACTATCTTAAGTCCCAAAATACTGCTATGTGCCATTCAATTAACCTCGTTGTAGACATCTGCCCATGTATGTGCTGGGGAGACAGAAAAATGGAGAGTAGGTAGAATATTTTTGTTTTTAATAAAAATAGTACTCTTAATTTTACCTGAATTTAATAAAAAAAAAAAAAACTGAAGGGAAGCTGAAAAGAATTGTTGGCTTTTCTATAAATAAGTCCTTATCTCAACATGTATTATTTTATAACATTTTTCTCTGGATTTAAGAAATGTAATTATGACAACCATTCGGCAGTATTGTACTATTAAAAACCAACGTGTTTCAGACACAGAAAGGATCAGCGGACAGCCCCCTATTACTTAGCAAGATGAGGATTAGCCCTGTCCCAACTCCTCCCATGTCTGCTCCCCAAGTTCCAATTTCTTCCCAGCAGTTATTTCTGTCATTCTTCAGTCAGAAAAAGAAAAGGATTTATGATACTTTGCTTCTCTCCAGATCTGGAGACATTTGTGAGACTTTCCAGAAACATACTGACTTTTCAGTATAGGTTCTGGTATATTGGGTAGGATTAAAAGCCTGGTTCCACCTCTCCACCTTCCTCCTCTGGCCAATAGATTTAGAAAGTTTTGCATTAATGTGTGATTATGCATGCATGTGTGAGTTTCTCTGATAAGTGGCTAACATTGAACTATTTCCCCATTGATTCAATTTCAAGTTGTCAATTTGATGATCATTTTACCACAAATTTATAGGTCTTTGCTTTCCTTTTCAATATTTATATATTTAATTGCTTTACATTTTTTATGATGCTGGCTAGAGCCTCCAGAACTCCCAGAATATGGTTAAACAACAATTATTGTTTTCCTGTCTATAAAAAAATTTTTAGTAGTAATGTAAAAAATTCAAAGGGTACAGTAAAAAACTAAGGTTCTCTTAACCCCCATCCTAGATAGCCAGTATCCTCCCAGATCTTCTTATTTACATTTATTACAGATATGTACACACAGATAAACCTGATTCTAGTCATTTTTTATAAAAATTAAAACTCACAATATATAGTTCCATGATTTGCTTTTTTTAATATTTCATGGAGATCTGTATCACGCTACAAAAATCATTCTTTTTAACAATTACACAGTATTTTACAATATAGATGTTCTATAAATTGTTTCTATATACGTGGGCATTTCAGTCGTGTTTAATACCTAGCTACTAAAGGCAACAATGCCACATTCAATTCTATACAGAAATCTTTGTGTATACCCATCAATATTTGTGTAGGGGAGTGTCCTAGAAATGGAAATTCTGTGTTACAAAATAGACACATTGGAAGTTTATACACACACATGATTTTGCTCTTGCCCAATAGTCCTTGAAACTGGTTGTATCGGTTTTCTTCTCTGATTTTGTGTAAGTATGCCCATTTCCTCGTCTCTTGCCAATGCTTTCATATTTTAACCACTGAATAAATAAAAATTAACCAAGTGCTATTAGACATTATTAGCCTTCTCAACCAGGAAAAAAAAAAAAGAGTTGTTCACGGTTAGGTAAATTGACTTGCTCATGATTTACCTGCAGGCTCCTACTGACAATTCATTAATGATGTTAATAGTTAATGAAATCATCAGCGGTAAGTTACTCAAATAGATGGAGAAAGATAAGAGACAAAGAGTGGGCAACGGGCCACTAACACCATTCATAGGAGAGCATGTCGAGGAGCACTGGGACTGTTGTTCACCGCTTATGCGCAGTCACAGCATATGCCTCTCCTTTACAGCTGTCCCACTAACATTTTGTTTGTGAATGATTCCTGGATTTGTATGTCTTAGAATCTAAATATCTGTGTCTCGCGCTGCTGTGCAAGCTCCACGAGGGCAGAGACATTCTCATCTGCTTATCCTTTTCACCCAGCATCCCTCGCAGAGGCTGTCACAGGGAAGAAAAGGTTTGGACTTTATTCCGTGTATCAGTTCAAGCCTTTTGTTGCTGTTATCATCCGCTGAGAAGAGGTTAAAGCCTGACACATTAAGACCCTTGGATTTTACTCTTCTTGGACAAACCTATGATCCCTTGACCGTGGTGCACAGCAGCACAGCATGACGAGTTCTCCAAGTGCACTGTCTTCTAGTCAATGTCACACACTTGACAATGTTATAACTCTTTGCCACGGTAAGCTGCTCTTAGGAATTACTATGACTAAAAAAACCCATTGCCTTTCCCCACTACTCACCTCCCCCCATACTTGTGAATACAGACTTCCAACCTAGCAGCCAGTCAAGGAGATGGAGTGCGATCGTCTCCTTGGCTCTGCCTGGAGAAGCCTTCCCCCTGCTCGCCAGCATTCAGCTTTTAGGAAATGGCAAAATCTTACTCTACCTTTTGAGTCTGTGTTTTTTTTTGTTTTTGTTTTAGTTTTTTCCTTCAAGACAAAGGTAACAGAAAATCCAACCCACATTGGCTAAAACAATGAAAATTACTTCATATAACTGACCTAAATGTTGGCTTGATCCTAGTAACTCAAATATGTCATCATGGGTCTGGTTCCTTTCCATCTCTCCTCTGTCTCTCATTGTGTCAGCTTTATATTAAGATGGACTCCCTTCATGAACTCAAGATAACTTCCAGACGCTCCCAGTTGCCTCCTTGCTGAAGGAGAGAGAGAGATTTAGAAGTAAAATTAGTACTACCAAAACCACATGGTTTCTACCCCATGGGGAAGAGTTGGAATGGATGCTGGAGAAGTTGTAACAATATCCTCCAAGTCAGTAACAACTGGCTTAAAATCATAGTTAGTGAGCACCTACCTTTGGTCAGGGAAGTATTACTATTCCCATTTTACACATGAGGAAATGGGAATATGTCCGATTTGTATAACTCCACTAAGAATGGAGGAGGCATTGGGAGATCAGCTGAGGAGTCCAGATATAGAGTTCACAATTATAGCAAACTCGTTACACACGGAGAGTGACTGAAGGATTTTTAAGGTGGTGTGATATGTGTAAAGCAATGTTTTAGCCTCCTTGGAAGCACTCCGTTAGACTGCTAGATCGACCATCCAATTTCCTTATATCACCAATCAAACACGTTTATACCCCTGAGAAGTGTTCTTCCCTCTCCCACATCATCTCCCCACCACTACTCTAAAACAGGCACTCTAAAGTATTTAAAATATTGAGTTTTTTCATCATAATGTAGCCGACAAGAAGCATTAGATACAAATCCAACTTAGTTAAAAATAGAAAGTATAGATAACATTCTGAGACTCCGTTATTAGCTTGAAATAGAAAACAAGTAAAACCTAAATAATCCCTCAAATTAAGATAAAATTTTCTTCTTTAACACAGCTCCAGTGGTTCTCTGGATCCTGTTGCCTTCTTTCTATTCCAGAAGTGTTCTCTGGTAATTATTTCTTCTTGCTCTGGTGTTGTCAAAGTTCCTCCTCTATTAGACCGTTCCCATCAGTGTAAAAGAAGCTATCATTTCTCTCATAACATGTCTGGTAAGCCCCCCATTCCCTCCAAGGAAAAGTGCCTGGCTTGTGGTGGGTACTTACTATGTATTTGAAAATGAATGAATGAATGAATGAATGAGTGAATGAATGAGTGATTTGATCATCATCTTTCTCCTTTGCTTTCTGCATCTGCTGAGTCACTAGTATCAGATTCCTCATGACACCTTTCATGCCTTGCCTTTCCTTCTATTTTCATTACCACAACCCTAGGGAAACTTCTCCCAACCTCTAGCTTCCACTCAGTCCAGTGTTCAGAGCTGCCCAGAGCACTGATGTGGGTTTAAGTTCCTAAAGCCACTTTCACCTACAGATAAAGTAGGAAAATATTTGGCCTCTCTCTCTCTCCCTCCCTCTCTCTCTCTCTTTTCAGCCTAATTTTTGAAAAGGCAAGTTCTTCTCTGTTGCCTTTAGTATACATATAAAATCCTAAGCTCAATTTTTAATGGACTTCATATTATAATACTGAAATATTTTCCAAACTTGATTCATGTAATATCATGTTATGATATTTAAATATTTTCTAAACTTTATTTTCAGTTATTCTCCTAACAGAACCTCTCCTTCCACTCTTTTTGGACCACCCCAAGTCCAGTTTTAATTACAGATCCTACTTACATTCTTGCTCCAGCCTCTCCAAATCTGGCCGACATTACAAGGCTTAGCTTCACTATCACTTTCTTTTATTAATCCTTCCTCCAGCCCCGCAGCCCAGTGACACGTCTTCTGAATTTGGAGCCCTATTCATTCATGGTTCCCCTAGTCACGTGATACGGGTTCAGGAAACTCTTCTACCATTTGTGTAAAACACTGGTAACTTTCCAATGCCAGTTATCTTTTCAGTTTTGTTTTGTCCCTCCCAGGATGTGATAAATTAGGTTCTTCATTAATTAAGTCATTCAATTTGAATATTAGTCAATATAGACTAGGTTCTGCTGTAGTAACCAGGTAACCCTCGACCTCAGTGGCTTAACAGGGCGGAGGTTTCTTTCTCATCTGCCCCTCCTTACCCGGTGGGGAGCTTGCCCTTCATGGTGTCCCAGAGACCCAGGCTGACAGACACTCCAACACCTCACAGGTGAGCTCCATACTCCAGGTCTTAAGGGCCTTTGATCACATGTGACACTCCTCACTCACAGCCTTTCAACCAGAGAAACTCACCTGGCTCCACCTAACTGCAAGGGAACTGGGAAACTGGGACAGCACATAGATTTTTTTTTTAAATATTTTATTTATTTATTTGACAGGGAAAGCACACAAGCAGGGGAAAGGCAGAGGGAGAAGCACAATGAGCAGGGAGCCTGACTTGGGGCTTGAACCCAGGACCCCTGAGATCATGACCTGAGCCGAAAGCAGACGCTTTACAGATTGAGCCACCCAGGTGCCCCCAGCACATAGATCTTGAAGCAAACTATTTATATCATGAATAATGCAACCGATAGTTACATAAATTGTGACTTTATCTAGTAGGGACCACACAGAAGGTAAGTTTTAAGATAGTAGCTGCATCATGCAGCTGAAAGATGTCCTACAGTTTATTTGCATATTGAGAATAAGGACCTTATTATTGTGATTTAATTTAAGGTGAAAGCTCAATTCAGTGGCAAACCGTAACAAGCTTATTTTTATACCTTGGTGTTAAGTACCAACCGGTGGTGACTCTTTTGTACACAAAGCCATTATTTTTAAAACTCATTTGCAAAGTCTTAGAAGATTTTCATAGATCCCAAGATGACAATGGAAATCTTCTCCTTATTTAATATGTGGTGGATGCCTGGTTAGAAAGAAATGTCACTTTTTAAGCCTCTCTTACTAGCAACCAAACAGGGAATTGTGACACTTGGTATGTCACTCAATCTGTACCGAAGGATTTTCAGGTCAGAAGTGCACTTCTCGGTTCCCCCACTGAAGCGACAAGATCTATAATCAGTTAATGAAATGTTTTCGTGAATCATGACTAGGGTATCTCACTCAGATGGAACTGAAATAGCACAGCCTATTTTGGCTTGAAAAGCTAAAGCTGTGTGTGAACTTATTATGCAATAAAGAATAGCTTCATGTTCATTACCTTCAAACCACGCTTGGTAGATGAGCATTTGGATACGTCAAAGTCAGAGTAATGGCTGGGTCCCTTTTGAAAATGTAGATCTGTGGGACATTAGGTGGGCTTTTGGTAGGCGCTGCTTAAAGTCCAAATAGTTGGTCCTGACTACGTATCAAACAATGTTGCTGTTGCCTTTCAAAGAAGAAATTTCTAATTGCAACTTTCCAAATACTTTTTCTCATCATGTGAAATAAGGCTTTAGAAAGAATGTGTGGGCAGGTACATGGAGTATGTGTGTGGGCAGGTACATGGAGTATCCAGCACTCCGTTTCTTCCTTCTTGCCTCCTTTTTCTTCCTCTTCTCTTCTTTCCCTTTCTTTCTTTCTCTTTTTTTCTTTCTTTCTTTCTCTCTTTCTTTCTTTCTTTCTTTCTTTTTTTTTCCCTTGGGTACAAAGGGTTGACGCAAGAATTCATTAAGCATTAATGTTCACGGATGTTATTATCACTAGGTTTATAAGGCTTTTGTCTCATTTGTTGGTGAGCAAGTGAGTTTGTTTATTTTTATGTTTGGTGTCTTTTATTAGCAGACTTCACTACCCTTCCCGTCTCACTATTACAGGCAAATATTTAAATTTAATCTGCATCTTTGTATTTGCATGCCTTCTTGCAAAGTGCATATTGCTTTTTGTAGGTAACTCTAGTTTATGTAAGTAGCGTTTTCAATCTCATTCTAGTGATTACCGTGTTTCTTAAGTCCACATACTTTGGGGACACATACTTTGAGTGGCTCAGTCGGTCAAGTGTCTGCCTTCTGCTCAGGTCACGACCCGAGGGTCCAGGGATCGACCCCCACTTTGGGCTCCTTGCTCAGCGGGGAGCCTGTTTCTCCCTCTGCCTGCTGCTCCCCCTGTTGTGTTTGCTCCCTCTCTCTGATGAAAAAATAAATAAAATCTTAAGAAAAAAAAAAGTCCACATACTTTGATGTGTGAACTGCCATTGGTTCTAATTGTTACCTGGTAGACCATGGTGTGTGTCAGCTGTGGATTGCTTTCCCAGTAACGGGAACCGGGTCACTTCCAACACCCGGCCACCACAAACAATGCTTCAGTGAACACCCGCAGGCACGTGTCCCAATGGTCTTGCATCAGAATCCCCACGGCATGTGCAAGAGTAGAACTGCAGGATCTGGCCGCGGCATACCGCTCTCTGAAGCCGGTGTGCAGCACCGTACTGCGAACCCGTCCCCATCCTCATGAATGCTCAGGCCACCATCATGTTCTTGTCTCCTGGCCTCAGTTGGTTTAATCAGGGGTCAACATGCTGAGCCGATGAGTTCCATCCTGGGGCATTAAAGCTCAGTTAAGGAGGGATTACTTTGAGGGAAGAAGGAATTTCGGTGCAAGTCAGGGCAGTAAGACGAGAGCCCAGCTATGTGGACAGAACACTCTTGTGGGAGATTAGGGGGAAGCTGAAATGTGGTGGGGGGTGCCTGGGCTCAGTGGATTCCTAGCTTCCAAGCCTGCAGACAGGCCTCCCCCACATCGGGACCCCCCTGTGCCTCAGCAGTTGGTGCCAGAACCATGTGGTGAGCAATGATCCAGTTTCAGCAAAACATCATCATCTCTCGCATTAAAATAATGATGTTAATTTGAATGTTATTGCTTTTGTAGTTCTGCTTGTAATTAATTTGTAAATTTGTTTTGGTTTTATAACTGTAAATGAGCCACAATCAGAAGGACTTTATACCTAATTTTATGTTTCTTTATATTTGAGTAGCAATGCAATAAAAAAAAAATTAACATCAACCCTTAAGGGGTCCCTTTGTTTCTTGAAAGTGTGTATTTTCCAACTCAGGCCAGAGACATATTGCTCGAGTCTGATCTCACAGAGTTTGCTCTTGGCTCCGACTTTGGGGCACACTTATTTATTCCTGTTTGATGTCGTCTTGTTAGCTTTCAGTCCTGGTGATCTTTTTAGTCCTAATTCTGTCATCCGATAGACTGCTTTCCTTCTAGCTTCATGCCTTTGGAAGAGTTAAAAAGCATGCTACCAGTCAATGTTCTCCGTTGCAAGCAACAAAATCAACTCTGGCTGATGTAAATGGAGAAACAATTGATCGCAAAGATGTGGGGTGACTCCCAGGTTCACTGGGAAGGCCATAGAGCCCTGGGCTGTGGCAGAGAAACAGTAGTCTGAGCAGCAGGAAAGGTGCCATCACAATCCAGGGGCTGAAACCCAAGTGTGGAGGATGTCACTGCCCTTGTGCCTCGATGGCTCAGCCTGGCCGGCCAGTGGCCCTGCATCATGGACATGGACCCTGTGGTGTGCCAGAGCTGCCCGGAAACCCGGAGCTGCTGCCGCGGGCCGTCTCCTGCCACCAGAAAGGATCTGCCTCTGTCGTTCTCTGAGTTCCCATCCTCTGGCTCAAAACTGGGGATGCATTAGCCAGAGTGACTGGGCCTGGGTCACCTACGTGCACTCTGGCTGGAAGCAAGTTGGGAATGCAAGTATCGGGTACTTTCAGAAGCTACTATTGGAGGTGAGCTCTGCCTCCATCGGGGCTTGTTATGCAAGCAATTCCCCTACTATAGGAAGGAGGTTCGGATGCCAGGCAGGCGAAACAAGGAATTGAAACTCTCCATGCCTATTTTATGTTTATCCAAGTAATTGGCAACCACGGAGCAGAGGACCAGGGTGAGTGAGGACAGCTAGCGTTGGCAAGAGGCCTTCCTCCTGCCGCCCCGCCCGTACTGACCAGCGGGATGGATCCGAGGGGTGGGGCCAGGCAGCATCTGAGACTTACCCCTGCTATCTGCCTCATGCGCAAATCGTTTTTTAGGTTGTGTTTTTTTTTTTTTTTGCCGCCCCCCACCACCCCCGAAACTCACATTCCCGAAAGGAGGAGGGGGGAGGAGACAGGAGGAGAGCATGTTAGTTCTTGTTTTGTTTGAGTTCTTTCATCTGGCTAGATGCATTTCCAGTACCATGTAAATCAATGGCTTTTTTCATTACTGCAATAAAATTTGCCTTTGTACCTGACTCCCCAAGGAGCTGGAGCATAAGCAGAGCTCTAAGATTCACACTTCACCACACTCGGGCACAATGTCTTTGTTAAGACTCTGTTTGATCATTTTGCTTTTGATCTGCCTGTTTGCTTGGAAAGAACCATCCAAGTCTGCTGAGGGCCCTCCTACAGCAAACTCTCTGAGAGGGTCCTCTTAGGACCCATACCAGTTCCCCCTGGAAGTATTTCTTGTTTACGTTGGCTTATCACTCAATCATGCCTCACTCTGTGGCAGAACGGCCGGCCTTGACAAAGCCAGAGTGCATGGGAAGTCAAGGGCGTGCTTGTCCACACACTTGTCTTTGAGCAGTCAGGTGTAGCCTGAGGTGGGAGTCTGGAGGCTGATGAGGGGTTGGGAAATTCTATCAGCAATCCCAGGTGCCTGGTCGCTGGTCAACTAGAGACAATTTCTTTTTCTCTTTGGAGAGCAAGAGAAAGAGGGGGAGCTCAGGGAACACGATTTTCCTTCATGGTCAGGAGGGAGTGCTAAAGTAACAGACGTAACGGGAGCCCGGCAGATGTTAATCAAATAAATGTATCTAAACTAGTTATCTGTATACTTACAGACAATAATGGACCACCAAGATTTATAACAGCAAGTGTAATCTCGGACCGAAATGCAGGCAATTGCTTTGCTTTCACACGGAATGAGTTATAGAAGCCAAAGTCTAAATATGGTGGAGGAAGATTCCAAGAGAGCTGGATGGTTTCATAAACATGCCTGAATTATAGCTCCTCAGGGGCTGCTTACCCAGCTGCCCTGCAGGCCAGCAAGAACCTTTACATGGTAGGAGGCAGCTGCCAGAACTCAGGGCTTGGGCAAGCCCAGCCTGGCATCCTTCCTTCCCAAACAGGTGGTCCCATCCCCTGGGGCTGCAGTGCAGTTTGGGGCAGCCCACGGAGCCTCCTTCCAGCAGAGACGCTCTGGTTCCCAAACACTGAAGTAAGGGGGATCCGACCCAACCTCTCTCTTCCCCAACCACTTCTACTCAACCTGAAAAGGAGGATAGGTCACCTCATGTTCATACTATGGGGAAGTATGGCATCTTCTAAGATGAAATGGTCCGCACTCTGTAGAGAGATGCTTAGCCAGTTGCTAGCATTTAATTATTTTTGAACGGTAAAATGTTGGCCCCAAGTATGATTTCTTAATTATGTTGTAGAAGCTGTATTTGGATTAAGCCTTTACATGTGGATAGAGTCTTCACTGGTAAATTCCTGGCCTTTTAAGCTGGATACAAAGGCGGTTCAGCATTTGTTTGTTGCACTCGTCATCAAATTCTAAGGTACTTTGATAAGAAACCCTTTTATCCATCCTTGCTTCAGAGAATTAAAAGCAGAGCTAGGAGAACGGAGCCTACTCAGGCTTGCAACTATCAGAATACTTGGATAAGCATAATGATTATTATTAAATACATGATAAGCAAATTAATTGCATGAAGTGAAACTGTATTTGTTTTCTCTTTAAGGAGAAGCAACATGAAAAATGTTGACATTAGATGATAAGAAGCCAGGCCAGCAATGTTTCTCCTTGCTATTTGGGTAGCCATCTGTCTTGGGTCTTTGTGTGTGTGCCTTTGGTTCACTCTTACTCATTCTGGGCAGTGGAGAAGGAGCTCAGGAATGCTTTTTGGGGTATAGGGTTGGTGAGAACGGGGCCCTCTCTGCGATTTTCTTAACTTCACCATTAACTTGCAGTCAGGTCATTCACACTCTGCTGAGGACTTACATGGAGTCAGAGCTAAGCAGTCAGTCTCAGACTGGAGTCCCATCTTTCACCGAGTGTCTGTGGGCCCACATTTCATCTATTCTATAATGAGAATAGAAGTGGTACCTATCCCATAGTTCGTTAACAAGACAATCCATCTAGAAGGCATGGCACATACTAAATTCTCAGTAAACATCATTTATTATTATTTAAATAATCCTCCTTGTTGTGCCCTTTACTTGGCACAATTGTTGAGAAGACATAGATATATTAACAATTGATCATTCATTTCTGTTGCAAATATGAAAGGAAGAGATCTCAGATGTGTAAAAAAAGAATAATCAGTATTGTTTTTTAGGCCTTAATTTAGGAATAAGTAGCATATTCTTAGATCATGCTTGGTGTGGGAATGGTGAGAACTCTGAATGCAACAGTTTTAGAAACATTCAAAAAAATTTTTTTAACCAGAACAACAAAACCCTCTGTTTAAAAACAAAGTGATATATTTTCATTGTTCAGTCTCTGGAACATTCGAGTTTATAAATTCAGGCACACCAATTTCTTTTAGTTTTTTACTGGTCTCCAGAAATATGTCTCTACCAAACTTCCAAATCTAAGGTCAAGTCTGCTTACAACACATGCTGTAAGGATTTTTTCCCAACAGATGGATTCTCTTAGCATGGACTTTAGGTTATGAATTTCATGATGTATTTGGGGGCTTGGAGGTCCTAAACATTTATTTCCCTCAATTAATAAAATAATTTCTTCCGATTCCTATTCATTCTCCAGAATATTCTGAAGGCTTGCAAAAAGCTTTTATTGGAGGTACAATTAGGAAAGAGGAATGAACACCAGAAATGCAGTCTAACTGCTTCTAATGTTATTGCTCTGAGCCTCCTTGCAGTGAAACAAAAAGGAAAATGAGATTAGTTACAATATTCACATTGTTTTGAAACCTAAATGCCACTGGCTGCTTATGAGGAACACATTTTGTCTTAGTCCTGAGACCTGAAAGAAATTTCCCCATTGGGTCTCATAAAGAAAAAATTATGTAATGTAATTTTTAGAATATTCAAAAATATCTCAGAAATGAATGCAGTACTGAATTTTATATGATTGTCCTCACAGAAGTGGAAGACATGATACAAAACCACAGTTCAATAAAAGCAACTCGATACAAAGCCATGCAGAAATGAGGGCTCTAGGACCCACGTGCCATGTGACGCTTCCCTTCTTCCATCGTGGACCCAATCTAGTTCCAGAAAGCCCTCGTAAGTGAGGACATGACATACCCCAATCCACAGCAGGTTGGTGACAGAGCCAGAGCAAGATAGGCATTTCTTCCATTGAGATCGACCTAACAGCACTCCTCACCCAAAAATCATCAGCTTCAGGACATACAATATTTTCTAGAGCAGTTCCGTCCAAGAGGGCTTTCTGCGATGACTGAGATCTTCTGTGATCTGCATGGAGATACTTGGTGTGGGACAATATGGCAGCCACTGACCATAGATGACCATGGAGTATGTGAAATAGTAAGACTGAGGAACTGAGTTTTAAGTTTTATTTATATTTAAATACTTTAAATTTGAAAAACCACAGTGGCTAGTGGCTGCTTTATCAGACAGTGAAACTCATGAGGTGGCCATCAAACTCAGCTTATCCCTGCTCTGACTCTGGGCTTCTTGTGTTGCAAGTGTGACAGAGGAAGATCAAAACTGCATTTGTCTGAACAGTAGTTCTGAGCATGAGTTGACAATGGTTTCAGTCAGGGATGATGAGGAGCGAGAAATGTTGGGACACATGGGTGAGATGCCTTAATTGGCCCAAATGCCTGCAGGAGTCATGGGTCATGGAGCTCTCAGAGCCCTTCAAGCCCTCAAGAAAGGCTGCTTCTTCTGCACCCATCCTGATGGCTATGCCTGGAGAGAGGAGATGAGGAGATCAATCTGGGATTGAGGGGCCCCAGAAGAGCCAGGCCGGAGTCCATAATGGCGGCTCTGAGCTCCTGGCTCACCTTTGTCTTTATTTTCTTCTCAGGCATGAGATGTGGAGTTCCTCAGCTGAGGAACCACGGTGCTGATGAGTGATAATGTCTTAATTCATTTTAATTATGCTGCTTATACTACAATTCATAAGCTTAAAATTTTTCAAAAATTTAAAAATAATACTTTGAATAATAATTTCCAAAATTTCAAATTAAAAAATAATAATGGTAAGAAGTAATAAGAAGCAATCCTCATTTCATAATACAGGTCCAGTTAAGGAAAGTAAAAATAAACCAAATTCCATAGTGTCTTACTCAACAACAAAATGTGTTTAAAGGGCAACAACACGACAAGTTGCTCCAGCATGTTCCAGTAATTTCTGAAATTTTAACTCCCGGAAGGATATTCTTTAGCGATGCAGAAGGAATGAGAGAAGATTTTAGAACACTGGCAGATATTGCACACATATTTGAAAATATACACATTTAAAATAAAAAGAATAGTGCTTGTAACATTTTTAGTTTTTTTCAAAAACATTTTTTGTTGTGCGGAAAAACGACTTGCTTGGAATTGCACCAGGGTGATGTAGTTCAAGTAAAAACCCTTTTTTTATGCACTGGCTTCAACCAGGGATTTCCCTAACTATGATTATGTGATTTTTCATAATGATCGTAAATATTATGGTAAATGAAAAACCATTACTCTCCCTTTTGCACTAATATATTGTGTTAGCTAAAGAAAGGGATGTCAGATTCAAGTCTAATTACTTCTATTTCATTTCTGCTATATTTCTGTTTTCTTTATTGTTTTGTTGTCTAGGATTCCAACCATTTCTTAAAAGATGCAATATTTCTTTATCAAGTAGCAACAGAAACGATGTAAATAAAGAATTCCTTACAAATTAAATGAAGTCAATCGTAAGAGTAGAGTGAAACAAATCATTGCTCTCTTCTAACAGCAAGCATGTGGGGTGAAGAAAAAATATATTAAAAAAGAATAAGACTCAAATCCAGGTCTTTGTGATTCTAAGTTCTCCTTGCAAGGATTTCATGCTCACCTGGGAAATAGTTGGGTAGGGCACTAGTTCCTTCAACTTGTCCAAACAGCTTGAACCTATTTATAGTTCCTGCCACTCCCATTTTTTTGGGGGGGGCGGTAAGGATTACACAGGTCTATCACAGACCGTTAAAAGCTGTCCCTCTTATCTTTTTTTATATTGAAATAGAACTGACATAGAACATTGTGTAAGTTTACCTTGTAGGACACGTTGATTTGATACATTTGCATATTGCGTTAGGATACCAGCATAGTGTTAGTAACACTCCTATAGGGTCACAGAATTAGTTGTTAGTTGTTATTTTGGTTTGTTTTGGTTTGGGTTTTTTTTTTTTTTTGGTGGCAGGAATACTTAAGATCTAGCCTTTCAGGTACTTTGAAGTTTAAAACATGGTATTCTTGCCTCTAACTGACCATAATCACTCTTTGTTATTTGTTCTCAGGTTTTCAAGTGCATCAACTTTATCCACGGCATTCACAACATTAAAAATTATAGTCATGAAGCTCTGCATGCATCCATTCTTTTCTAGATGGAGAGTCCCAATCCCTTCTGTATTACTTCTGGGAGGGGATTCTGCTTTCTGACATTTTCTTGAGTAATTAGAGATCGAAGAAATAGAGATTTGGAAATTATTTTTGCACCATGGTGGTCTCGACTTTATTAGGAGGTCAGGAGGTAGTGTTTCCCTGGAGTCTGATGGGTGCAAGGTTAAGTTTTACAATGTTGTGTAGCACTCAATCCTCATTCTGCTACCGCAAACCCTGGGGAGTAGTTTCACCCTGCTCTGTCATGGGCTTCTCGGGTATAAAACAGAGGGGAGGGGGGTGGGGGAATGGGATAGTCTGGTGATGGGTAGTAAGGAGGGCACGTATTGCATGGTTGCACTGGGTGTTATACACAACTAATGAATCATGGAACTTTACATCAAAAACCAGGGATGTACTGTATGGTGACTAACATAATATAATAAAAAATGTCATTATAATAAAAAACAAAAACAAAAAAACCAGGGCTATCTTTCTCAACAACTAGAGTGTGAGGTTTTCACTGAGTAGGAAGTAAAAAGCCCAGACCCGTAGCAATCACTCACTCAGTAAATGACAGGCCTGTCATCCCAGGCTGGAGTGACACAACCATTCTAGGGGAACAGAGACCCCACAGCCAACAATGCTGTCTCTCCTTCCTACATGCCATTCTCAACACACTACTTCTGACAGTGGTGGCTGACAGGCCCAAAATGGTGTCGCTTAGACCGAGTTCTCAAGCCAGGGCTTAATCTGTAACCTCACTGCAGTTTGGACCTCCCCCAGAAGTGTGGTCTTAACTGACCCGTCAGGAATTTTTCAGTCAATGCCAGTGAGTCTGCGACTTGGGCCCCTTCCATTCCCCAAAGAAAGATGAGGTCATCTGCATGATAAGACCCCCCTTGCTTTTCCTTTCAGGGAAAGCAGCCCTGTCTGAAACAGTCCTTTCCTTTGGTAATAACTTCCTTGCCCCACCCTCCTTCCATGAAAACCTTCCATTTTGTGCAACTGCTTGGAGTGCCATTCTGCTTTCTAGATGGGATGCTGCCCGATTCACGAATCCTCTAATAAAGCCAATTAGTGTTTGGGGGTTTTTTTAAAGAAAGAAAAGAAAGTGGGCAGTTCTGGTTCCTTTGGGTTCTTGGCTGGTTGAGAGCGAACTGCCTTTATACACAGAGAACAGCGCGCTCCTTACACAACGCTGGTGCAAGCTCTCGCTGCCTCAGCACGCGGCGGGCGTTGACCAGGAGGCCGGGCTGATGGCGGAGGAAAAGCTGACGCTCCTCTCCCTTCCTTCTCCCCCAAATGTGTTTTCTTCTACCACCTAGATCTCCATAAGATTCTTCTCACCATTGAGGTTCTGTAAATTTACGAGAAGGTAGCTCAGTGTTGACCACTCTGTATTGTTTTTTCCCAGGACGCAAGTTTGTTGAATGAATTCATTCATTCAGCAAGTATGTATTAAGGACCTACCACGTGCTGTGGATATGTCAGTGAACAAACAGACAAGAGCCTTGTCTTTACAGAGGTGATATCCTCACGGAGAAAGGCAATCAGAAAGCATAATATAAAGAGTGAATTATACAGTGTTTTGAAGGGTGAGCGGTGCTCTGGAAGAGGGTAAAGAGCCTATCGGATAGAGGTGGATTGCCACTTTAAGTAGGCTGGTTCAGGTGTCACTGAAAAGTGACATTTGAGCAAGCAGTTGAAGGAGAGGCAGGTGAGAGGCAGGTGGTTATCCTAGAGGATGGAGGGCCAAGCATGGAGAGGGAGAGTGGAGGGAAAGCATCAAGAAGGCCTGTGTGGCGGCAGTGGCAGAGAGGAGAAGGGAGGAGAGAAAAGGGAGTTTGGAGAGTCCCGGGGGCTTGATCCCACAGGACCTTATGGCCAGCAGGGCTGTTTGACTTTCTCTCTGAATGACATGAGAGCCATTACAGGATTTTGAGTGGAGGAAAAACCTGCCTCATGCTGTAAAAGGAACATTCTGGCAGCTGTGTTAAGAATAGACTAGGGTGCGGGAAGATTCAGCTCCTCCTTTTCTTCAGAAACACTTAAAAAAAATTCATTGTATCTTTCATTGCTTTTGTTCAATTTTTGCTGTATTTTCTTCCAAAATAAGAGTTATACCTATCTTGGGTCTCTTGGTCAGCACCTCACAACTATCATCTCTCACTTTTACAGATCGCTGCTTTCCCATCATTTTGGTAAGATTCCTTCAAGTGCATTGTATGTTTATTTACTTATTCGACAGAGAGCTATTTGGGGCTTTGAGCGTGTTAATCACTGCACTATGATTGAAGGTCCCGAGGGAAGCAGGTGGCAAAGCCCTTGCTCCAGAGACACTTACCTACTAAGGGGGGTGCAGACAACATACCAAATAGACAAACACAGTGATTTCACAGTGCCACAGTGCTTTAAAAGATATAAAATGGGAAGAATGTTCTAGAAAGGGATGGGGGAAGAGCATTAGATACTTGGGTCAAAGGAGGTCTCCCTGAGGTGACCTCCAAACTGAGACTCAAGTGATAAGAAAAAACCAATCATATTCCTAGGCAGGTAAAGATGCTTCGAGGCAGCAGGAAGTAAAAAGAGGTGAGACGCAGGAACAGACTCACTATGTTTGAGGAATGAAGAGGAGGCAGCAAGGAGTGAGCAGGGGAGCAGTGGGACAGCAGGGTCAGAGACTAGGCAAGGAGGGAAATTGGGTTTCATATTCACAGTGAAGGTACTCATTGGAGGATTTTGAGCAGGACCTGGATGTGGTGTGATTCACATTGTTTTCAGCAGGCAGAGTAGGGCAGGCTTTCTTAAACAAGACATAAAAAAGTAAATTATAAAGATGTATAAATTTCACTGCATTAAAATAAAAAATTCTATTATCAAAAAGATGACTTAAAAAGTGAAGAAACAAACAACCATAAAACCAACCAGTGATTAGTATATAGAATATATCTATTTTTTCCCAAAAATCAATAGGAAGGAAGAAAAGACAATAGAGAAATGGATTGAAGATATGAATAGGAAACTAGAAATTAATAAGCACGTAAAAGATGCTCACTGCGATTGGTATTTAGATTTAAAAAGGTACAAGGTACTATTTCACACCCGTGTGATTGTAAAAATTCTGAAACTTACCATATATAGTGCTGGAAAGAATGTAGAACAATAGGAACCCACACCCCGCTGGGGGTAATAAATTGGTAAGACATATTTTGGGGAATTGTTCGGTAATATCAAGAAAAGCCAGAGATGCTCATTCTCTTCAGTCTGGAAATTCCACCATGGAAATATATCCCTTAGATAAACTCCTATATGTGAAGCAGGGAAAGATCTTAAATATGTTCATAGCTGTTTGGGCTGCGAGAACAAAGCACCATAGAATTCGTGGCTTGTAAACAATAGACATGGCTTTCTCATAGTTCCGGAGGCTGGAAGTTAGAGATCAGGGGGCCAGTGTGGTCAGGTTCTGGTGAGACCTTTTCTGGTGGCAGATGCTGACTTCTTGCTATACCTTCACAAGGCAGAAGAGACAGGTGAGCTCTCTGGGACCTTTTTTATAAGAACATCAATCACATTCATGATGGCTCCACCCTTACGACCTAATCCTCTCCCAAAGGCCCCATTTCCAAATAATATCACCTTGCGGATTTGGTTTCAACATACGGATTTTAGGGGGACATAAACATTCAGTCAATAGCAACAGATAGAATTGTTTGAAATAATGAGAGAGAAACAAAATATCCACCAGAAAATGGATAAATATTTTTTATATGTGGAATGCTATACAGCAGTGAAGAATGAATGAATAAGTGTCATAGGTATCAAAATGGCTTAAATAAATATATAAAGTTTAAAATATAAATAAATAAAGTTTAAAATATACAAAAATAAAGTTTAAATAAATAAAGTTTAAAATATACATAAATTATGTGACATTTACAAAATTAAACATAAGGATAAAAATGCATAGAAATACCTATGAATGACAAAATTCAACTTAATGCTTACTTTTGATAGTGAGGAAAGAGAGAATAATGAGGGGGGACTACCCAAAGTTTCACTAGTTTGAAATACTCTATTTCTTAAACCACTCTGTGGGTATATGGGTATACATGTGGGGGTTTGGGGTTGCTGTTGGTTTTACATTACAAAATGTTATTATGAAAAATATAAGATCCAAAAAAAGGAATAGAGACAAAAAAAAACCCTTAATCTGCTTGGGGAAAGTGGCAAGGAAGAATGAAAGCAGAGATAACCAGGGGAGGGTTGACTAACTCATAATCCACACAAGAAATGCTGGAGATGGGGAAAAGTAAAGTGGTGCTAACCAGACTTGGCAAAGCATTAGTGGAGTGAGCTGAAGAGAGGAATCAAGTACAACCTCGAGAATATCAACGTGAGGAGTGGAACGATGTAGGAACCCTTACGAGATGAAGAAGACCAAGAGATAAGGAGGTTTAGCGGTACGTGCAGGTCGTGAAGCTCCGTTTAGAATGCACTAAGTTTGAGATACTTAGTAGACATCCAAGTCAGGATGTCAAGTTGGCAGTTGATATGAGTGAAGAGCTCAAGGACAGACACGAGCTTTGGGCAGTCATCCACATGTAAATGGCGTGAGAACACCTGGAGACAGATGCCAGGTAAAGTGGAAGAAGCCCAGGGGTGATGGATGGGCACCCTACTATTGGCTGAGGAGGAGCTAAGACAGAAACTTACAAAAAAGGCAAGTGACATCAGAAGTCAGGTAACAGAATGATATCAAGAAGGGAGGGGTTAATCCCAATGAAGTCAAGTAAAACGTGGACCAAGAAGTGTCAGTATAGAGGTGATCGGATACCTTTGCAAGAGCTGTTTCAGTGTTATGATCAGGGCAAAATCGGGACTGGATTGAGCTCAAGAGTAAATGGGAGGAAACAGGGATGGATCAACCCACCTATAAAAATTAAGCAGAACACATCTACAACTGAGGCCCTTCATGATACCCCTACCTTTCTCATTTCCCTTTCATCTTAGAGTGCATCACCGTTTGGAAGTTGGTGCATATCCTTTCTACCACGTTTCTGTATTGTCCCTGCATATGCATATTTATGCACTTAAGATGCTTTGTGTTTCTAAGGTTGGTGCAAACGCTACCATATTTGACACGTCCATGTGCAACTTGACTTTTTTACTCGTTGCTAAAATACTGAGCTATGGTTCCATGACACCTGCAGATTAGTGGGTTAGCTATTTGTAACTGCTCCATAGTATTCTACTTTATCAATGTAAGATAATGTATTCCTTTAGTCCTCTATTTATGAATAGCTAATTGGGTTTCCATTTTTGCTGTAAATGACTCCTTGGACTCACATTCAATGTTTCTCTTGTTCACATACTCAGAACCTGGATTTCTGAATTTCTATAGGATAGGTGTCTTAGTCTGCTCGGGCGGTCATAATAAAATACTGCACATGGTGGGGGGCAGGGCTCAAGCAACAGGAATTTATTTGCTCACAGTTCTAGAGGTCGGAAGTTGGAGATCAGGCTAGCATGGTCACTTTTCTGGTGAGAGTTCTCTTCTGGTCCTGCAGACAGCCACATTCCTGCTGGGTTTTCACATGACAGGTCTCTCTCTCTCTCTCTCTTTCTTACAAGCCACAGTCCTACAGGATTAGGACCTTACTCTTATCACCTCATTGAACCTCCATCACCTCCCAAAGACCGTATCTCCAGGTACAGTCACCTTAGGGCCTGGAGCTTCAACACAGGAATTTTAGGGTTGCTGGAGACACAATTCAGTCCATAGCACTACGTTACGGGCATTTTTAACTTCACTAGATACTGCCAAATTGCTCTCCAGAATGGTCGTGCCAATTTACACTCTCATAAACAGAGTAAACACTTACCATTTTAAATGGGAAATGAAAGAAATTAAAAATTTAAGCTTATATAACATTTTGGGGCACAAATTGATATCGGAAGTCGGAAACTCCTAAGACATGAATGTGAATGGGAATTTAGATCCTAGAAACCATTACATCATAGGCTGTAAGGAACCACATCTCTGGGAGGCACGTTAAGTGATATGCAGGCATTATCACAATCTGACAGAGAGAACGCTCAAACACCTCACGACTGTTGAATTGCCCAGACATCTTCCCATCATGGAGATCAGTTCAGCTGGCACACCTAGACCGTCTCATGAAGACACTGCTCTGTGCAGTGCAGGCTGAGAGACACTAGACCAGAGCACTGCAAGGGGAGACACCAACCTGGGCTCTCAGTCCCTGGGACACACACCACCTCGTGCTGATGGCAGAGCATACAAAGGCCTTGGTCAAGAACTCAGGAGGTTCAGAGTTCAATGAACGGAGGTGTTGATCCTTTCCTGATTCGATATCTTGGTTCCCATGACTGGTTTCTTGCTAAGGTTCTGAATGAATGGTACCTTGTAGAATTCTTTTTAGTAATTGGGTCCTTTGCTTTTATAAAGGTTACGCCAGCCCTCTAGAATGGGGCTTGCTTTGATCTTTCCTTCCTTTCACGTCTAGAGTCCTGCCCACCTAATGTGGTCCTCTGTCAGCCCCCTTATATAGCATACACACTCATCTCCTCCTTTTGCCTTCAGTATATCCTGGGTACCCTTCTTCTGACCCATGCTGCTGTCCCAATCGTTCAACAAATGTGTGATGAGTTCCTACTGAAAGTTATGAAGAATGAACAAAAAACACTCACAGAAGAAGTGAATTGTGTACTCATCATGAAGGATGGAGAGTTGTAGGAGAGATGGCCTGGCATTCTAGGTGAAAGATATGCCATTAGTAAAAGGATCATCTTTCTGGAATGGACGAGGCATGGTAAGTTACAGAAAGCCAACTGAGAAGGTTGAGGACAGCAATTGAAGGACAGACCCAGTGTCAGGTGCTACCAAAGAAAGCATTGATCTAGTAGGCTAGCCTGCATCCATGGAGTAGCTGGAATGTTGGTGGCAACAAAAGCAAACGGTACCCAGATGAGAGGACTGAGGTTTGGATGACATAGATGACATAAGCAAAGGCGGAGAAGAGCAGTACCAGCGGGACACAGGGCAGGTCATCCTCAAGAAGGTGAGGCAGCGAAGTCAATGGCATTGGGCAGATCTGTGTAAGGGAGCAGTCCCCACCACCCAGCTGGGCTCAGGGAAGAGAGTCTCAGGCCCTGGCAGTAGAGGTGGGAAAGTAAAGGTCCTTTCAGGAGTCAGAGGAAATGAGGCAACTCACCAGGAACCCAGCTTCCATGTGTAAGAATGGGAGGCACAGGAAGAACACTGGGCCTGGGCCAAGTTGAACCTCAGTATTGGACCCAGAGCATGCTGGTAGGAGGAGTACGACTACTGTGCAGTCCCCAGAGACTGACTTCTGTGTCATTTTCGATTTGGATGGTATGGGGAGGTGAGGGTGGCCTTACACACAGGTGGGGCTCAGTAGGTCACCACTGTGGCTGGGAAGAGACCCCATGGCTGACATGAGTCAAATGGTGACTCATTTCAATGACCGAGGGGACCAACTCCACTCTGGGATCTCACAGACTTCCACTCAGATCCCCAGTCCTCTCATGAAGGGAAGGTATTTTTTTGCGGTAAAGAGAAGCAGTAGGAGGCAGATGTTAGTAAGAAGAGCAAATATGTTGATAAATATGACTAAAAGCAGCTAAATGGAAAATGTTGGAAGCCAAAGTATTTTCCAAAGCAGTTTGCAATGTTTATATACACTGTCTCAGCCTTATGGTTGTTTTCCAAATATTGTGCCTTGACCAACATAGATCTAAGTATGAATCATATGTTGTATTCCTTAAAATACAAAAGCAGGGCTATTATGTAGGATCTGTTGACAATTGCACACATATAATGCAACACTGACAAGTTCTTTGTTCGTGCCAGCACGCTGGGCTGCCCTGCATAGGCATTTCAAGACTTTAATTGACCTTAGAGTAAACTAAATTGAGAGCACTTAAAAAAAAATAGCTTACTAAAGAAATACTGTCTACGGGTTTTATCAACCACAAACTTCTCTGAGATTCTGGTAGCTTCTTTTATCAGCACCCCCCACAAAGGGTGGAATAGATGTCACATGAAAGAGGGAGGTGTCTACTGGGGACCATAATAGGGCTTTTGGCATTATGAGCCCTTTTGCTCTTTTCTGCAATTCAGGCATTTCAGTGACTTTAAATAATAATAGTAATTATAGTCTATGTCTAGACAGCAGGCTTCCCCCTTTGTGTGATGATAGCTGTGAAAGTCTTTTGACTCACATGCTCACAATTCGCCTGGAAATAAGAGGAAATATTGGTTGCCATGCAGAGGTTCTCATATCTTCGGGGGGCAGGGAGGCAGCCCATGTCCCTGACCCACAGCTATGTTGGGGTTTGGATGCTCTGTACCAGCAAGATGGGCTGCTATTCCTTTGCCCAGGCACTGCTTTGCATCAACAAATTTGCTGTATTTGATTAAATCTGAGGTTCTACTAATTGTAGAATGTGCCATTATTCTATGTGCCACTAATTTAAAAAGTTGCTGCCAGTTCTAATTGTAAAATGCTATCAACACTCAATGCTATCAATGCTCACACCCTGCTTTCAGATACGTGAATATGTGAAAATGGGAAGAAATGGAAATGTATCTGAGAGCAGACGAAAAATAGTATTTATGCTATTTTATGGAGCCTCCTGGAGGTAAAGGAGCAGGAACCTTAGTAGAGCATGAACTTTTAAAGACGGAAGTAAATATTGCAGGAAAAGCTATATTTCAGTAAAAGTCCATAGGAGCCTGGAGAAAAACCTGGCAGGTAAGATGAAGGGGTTTCTAGGGACATGCCCTAAAGAAGGCCTGAGGGTCAGTGCTTATTGGGGTGTCTCTGTGATGTGGAGGAAGGGCCTGCACAAGGGTGGGCAGGGCGGCAGCTGCCCCCTTGCAGGTGCTTCCAGGGCTGGGGGCAAGAAGAGGAAGCAGGCAATCTCCAGGCTGGGCTTACTGTGGGCCCCTGTGGCCCATCTCATCACCTGTCACTTTCTCCAGGAACCGGTTCCCAGCTTCTCCTCCCCACGATCACTCCAAGCAGAAACCATCTCTCTTTCTTATAAATTCATACATTTTTGAACATTGTGAAAAATCATTTTTCACCGGTGTTGTGACTTACTTCTCACAGCATTTGACCCCTTCTCTCCTCGGATATGTAAATGCAAGTCCCCGATGAGCTTGCTCACTCCTGCACCTCTGTCCTTAGCTCCTGCTCCGTGCAGACCAGGGACTCAACAGGAGTCTATTGTACTGAACTTATGTTTTCTTTGCATCCTTCTTACACCCTTCCCTACAGTACTTGCCATCAGGCTGGCCCTGTATGAGTCTGATGAGTAAATAAACCAATGAGACTGACCTGCAAGGGAAAAGAATGAGAAACCTCTGTCAATATCAAGGACAGTATAACAACGGTCTTGGAGATCTTCCTTCTCCATGGCTGGAGCCCCTGGTGTTTCCAGTCAAGGCCAGGAAGAGAAAAAGGACTCAGGGGACAGGTGAGGCTATTCCAGGGTTCTAATCTCATGGCCAGGAAACTGCCAGCTTGCAGAGCCCATGTCTATGCTCAAGCAGTGAACCCTGCTGACTCTCTCCAGCAGTAAGTCTCCTACTCAGAAAGCCTGTTAGCAGGTGACCTTCCCCATGGTCTTTCCAATACAGGGGCTGTGTGTTCTCGTTTAGGGCCAAGTCCCAGGCAAGGTGATGGCTCACTGCTTCATTAGTGCCCCACACTGGGGCAACAAACAGTACCAAAAAAACCCAAAACCTAGGTTTCTATGTGGAAAAGAGAGTCTAGCTCTAATTATCATAGTTCATCTTTTGGGAAAAACCAAAAACAAAACCCCAAAACAATAAGCTCCCTGCCCCCAAAATGAAAATCCCTGGCCTCTATCTGCATGACTTTCCATCCAGTTCTTTCTCAAGGGGAAGGTGCACGGAGTCTGGAGAGAAGCAATGTGAATGCCTGAAATAGATGGGAATGGGCATGGAGCCCTCAAGGAGCAGGGGCCCAAGGGGTCAGAGTGCTGGCTTTGGGGTCAGAAGGGCTTGGCTTTGGGTCTCAGCTCTACTGTCTACTGACCTAGCAGTTCCTGGCAGGTGCCTAGTCCCCTGAGCCACACTTTCTCCTGTAGGGCTACTGCTGGATCAGTTATTCCGAGAGCAGACTGTGCCAGGCCCTAGGCTGAGTGAGACAGGCTTCATCAAAGCCTGGGAGGAGGTTCCTGCGTGGCTCGGTCGGTGAAGCGTCTGCCTTCGGCTCAGGTCGTGATCTCAAGGTCCTGGGATGGAGTACCCAAGTCGGGGCGGTGGGCGTGTCCCTGCTTAGTGGGGAGTCTGCCGCTCACCTCCCCCCATGCTTGTTCTTGCACACACGCTCTCTCTCAAATAAATAAAATCTTAAAAAAAAAAAAAAAAGCCGAGGAGATAGGTAGCATCATCACCCTCATTTCCCAGAGGTGAGTAACTTTCCAGGTCAGCGGGCCTGAGACCTAGTCGGTCCGCGCTCTGGGGGTCGCCGCATCCCCTGCGCAGAGCTACCGTGAAATAGATCTAAAGTGCCTGACTCCCAGTGGACACTCGACACGGGTAGCTGTGACCCACCACCTAACACTGTCACCGCCTCCACCACTGGCCAGTCCCTTCTTTTGACGGATTGTGGTGTTTGAAGACAATGAGGAGCTATGACTCCGTTAGCACTGATAACAGAAGAGCTTCCTCTTGATTATCCATAATGAATCAAAGGTGGCACTGATTTATTGCCCGCAGTTTAAATTCCATTTACAGCGTTGAAAATTAAGCATTGTGAAGCCGTTCACAATCACATTCTCTCTTGTATGGATAAAACGTTATTAATTTCCTAATCCTGTCTGGTATTTCAGATGCTGGATATAGCTACTTTGTCCATACAGAAAGCAACTCTGAGAGACAGGTAGTTCCTTCTTCCGATGTAAGATGACACTCTGTTTTGTCTTTAAAAAGGATCTTTCTGGTAAGTAGCTCTTAAGAGTTTATTGTGAAATGAAGCCAGGTAGCAGCTAGACTGGCAGCCCAGATACCTGTGGAGAATTAACTTGTCAAAATACAATCCAATTATTAGACATACTCCTTTTGTTTCCCTCCTTTGTCTTTATACCATTCCAAATTTAGACCACATCAGGAAACATGAGAAGGGGATGAGGGGTGAAATGAACAAGTTGGTAAATGAAGGAATCTCTCCTAGCCATTGCTGAACATTTTGAAATTCTTTTTTTTTTTTTCAAATTAAATCATTAAAACGAATCAGTCACTTTTTTTCTGGGTATACGTAAGAACAAAACAAAATAATACAAACACAGAGAAGGCATATGACACTTAACCATGTAGTAATGTTTGTTATTTGGGTTGTTACAACAACACACAAAAGAATACTTTCTGAATTTTAAAAAATTATAACAAGCTACGTTGATATGATTACACCTTCAAATAAACAATTGGATGATTTCAGTTTGATTTCTGTGAGCTTCAGAATCTAAAATTATCCCCAGCTCCCAGGTGTTGCCTCTTGTAAGTCAAACATCATTTACTTTTTATGTGTTTCTATCAACATATTCTGTTACAATTTTCCTTATTGAAGTATAATTGATACATAACTGAAGCTCTTTAGCTCTTGCTGCAAACTGTACATTGATCCCGTCTGAGCCTCTGCCTCCAGCCCCTGACGGAGGGTCGGTGCTCAGCGAAGCAAAGCAGCCGTTCTCCACCGTGTGTTCACTTCCAAGCTCTGAGCGGAGCCCGAGTCACTAACCGGGCACCTGGTCACATGCACAAGCCAGAGAGTGAACTGTATGCAATGATACTACCATGGGATGTGAATGACTGTGATTTCCTGAATTAGAAATGATGCCCTTTACTAAACTGCCTAGAGAAAACCACATTTATTTAACCATATGTCTTTCATCTGACAAAATACATATCACCAGTTTCATCTAATTACTTAAATATTGATCATTTGTTAAATTGGAAAAATTTTAAGCCAATCCTAAAAAATGACACCACTCTCTAACATGTTTTTTCCTAGTAACGTAGATAGTAAAAGAAAAAAAAAAGTGGAATCTGCTACAGTCATGAAAATCGTCACATCCATGCAGTTTTAGAAAATATGTGTTTGGGGCTTGTTTCTGTTTGTGTTTGTTTCTGTTTTCGTAGTCCGACCCTTTGTCCAACATGCAAGTTCCTGCCTTACTTCCTGGAGGCATGGATACGTACTTCCTTAGAGCTGCTTCCTCGGGAGTACAGCAACTAGCCAGAGTCCAGATAAAATACAAAATAATAAGGATTTCAGATCAGACAGGATTTGTGGGCAATCCTGGTTGGATGGTCAAGATGACAAAGAGGCGAAGAGCCCGGGACATCCCCACCTCCTCTGCAAAAGCCCAGCCTTTGATGCTCAGTTCCCCAAAACACAAGCAACAGAAATTATTCTGCGCTGCAAGACTACAGACCAACGAGCTCCAGAAAAGGAGGCTTCCTGCTGCAGTCCAGGTTTTGCTCCCAAATCATAGGGCACGGAACAAAATGTTTCAGCAAACCACTCTCCAGGAAAAGCTTTCTCCCTCCTTCCCCTCCCTCGGGGCTCAGTCCCCGGAGTCTCACTTGGTTTAATGACAACGTGTTTGGATAATGAGTTCCGTTTCCATGTGCGTGCCTTTCCACATGCACTGTGGATGAGCACCAGAGATTTCTCCAAGCACACAGTTTCTTTCAAAGGGACGGAGAAACGAGCTCCGTACAGATTTGGGAGATCACCCCATTTTTGCCCACGTGGGAGATTGATTACCTATTTACAACTGAAATCTGTGCGGAGCATTCTTCAAGCAGCTGACATGCTGCTGCTGCTGTTTGCAGAGCCAAACATCACGAAGACAGTAAAGAAAGAGACTGTCACATCAGATAGAAGATGTAATCTGCTCTCACATTTTTCCTCTTGGCACGAGGGTACACATTTTATAAGCAGGGGGAAATCCTGCTAAAAGCCCTCTCCATGCCATTTTAGAAACACTGAATAATGGTTTGTCTGGGCCTTTTGTCCCATTTTCTGTAGTTGAATCCAGTTCATATTATCTTGCAACCCATTCTAAACACAAGTCAAAACTGGTGTTGCAAAGATGAAATTTCACTCCTGCAAAGTGTTCTAAAACTTGTATTTCTTTCTCTCGTTTCTAAAACACAGTTTGAATGTCTTTGTCGGAGCTTTAGTATTTAGGGTCCGGCTGAAGCAAAATGAAACGGCTTCACGCTGGCTAGAGTTCAGCATTTAATATTTTAGAAAACGTCTTTAGAGGGAGCGCGGCTGAAACAGACGGGAATGCACATTCACATGGCCAACAAAGGCATAGAGCGAGCCGTCAGGCCGCGAGGGCCCCCCTGAGCTGCAGCAGGCCTCAGAAGGCAGACCTGGGATCCGCAGGAGCATTGGCAGGGGCGAGGGCAAAGAAAAGCTTTCTCGGGGCTACTGTTCCAGAATTTTTCACTGGCATACAAAGGGACAAGAGAAACTGATCTCTGACAAGGACATTGCTACATCAAACCAGCTTCAAGAGACGGCTTAAAATGGGTCTCTGCTGCTCATGGGGGGGGGGGTGCTGATTTACATGCGGGGGGGGGCGGTGAGGGGAGCCATGGGAATGGCTCCAGCCCAGCGCCCGGCCCGCACAGTTGGAACGGAGCAGGCAATAGATGTCTGGGGCCTCAGAAAGGAAAACGGTGCCTCTGCGGTCTATGCGGTTGAAACGCCAGCACGGCCAAGCACGCAGGTCACAACAGTGCAAGGTGCAAGGAGTTCTCTCGAAGCTTCGCGGATGCCGCAGGCTGCGAGGTCCGTTCACCTGTTGCCCGTCCAGGAAAAGGCCTGGTGATTGAGCCCCGCGGATCTGAAAAGGCTAATGAGGAGCCCACCTCCCCAACGCTGTGCTACTGATGTCTCTCCCAGGCCTGGGGCTGTCACGCTGACCAAGGGCACAAAGGCTGCAGGCGGTTACACAGGGCACTCTGGGGGCCTGCGCGCGCCTGAAGGGGGGCAGGTAAGGCTGGAAGAAACACAGGGGCGGCCCGGGATGGGGAAGGTGCTGCCATCCCCCGTGGGGTGACAGGGAACAGTTGCCTCCTGGACAACGGATGAGGACATTTTTACCTCAGCGCTCAAGAAGAGATTTGACAATTCTTGGCAAGGAACTAAAGAGTAAAGAAATAGTGGATTTAAATATCAATGATTTTAAAAGGAAAAATTAGCTGACCTCTTAGAAAAGAATTGAGATGAGATGGGAAGATGCCTACCTCTTTAGAGAATGTGCTGGAAAAGATTTCAAAGGGTTATTGTTGTGTTTTTGTTTCCAGCGATAACAGCTCCACAAAAGCAATGTAAACTATGAATAGAAATAATAACATGTAGTACTCCAGTCACAGGGAGAATGCTGAAAGCTCAGAGTCCCGTTTCCTTTTGGTCCAATTTTAGATTTTCCTATACAAGAGAAATAACAAGGATGGTGGTAAAAACTCTTTTCTCTCCCCTTTTCAAAAACATTTACTCCATAATTAGAATTTTTGATTCCATACTAATGAAGTGATATGGATGCTGGGATATTGGAAATTCATAGCTAATTCATAAATATGATCTTGCCAAGAATTTCAGCCTCTCCCCCAGCAGATGGCTTTATATAGAGCGCAAGAACCTAAGCAAACCCGCTTCGGGCTTGGATAGTTTAGCTGTTTTGTGCCTAGCGTTGGGTCAACTGACACGGAGGTGAATCCAGCAGAGTCTCGGTCCTTCTTGTTTCAGCCAGAGGAAGGCTCAGTTAGAGCCCAATCTGGGTGTCAGGAGCCCTAGTGCCAGTGGTTAGGAGATTTAGGGGCGTGGGGGGTGTAATCAGGTCTGGAGAGGTTGCAAAATTCTAATTCAATTCTAGTAAATATCGATACCCCTATTTCCAAAGGAGCTCATGATCATATTCCCCCTGCCCTGAGTTACCCCAGAAGCAGGTGTCAGATAACTAGAAACCACCCCCGTATAGCCCAGAGCCCACTGAAATTATTCGAACGATCCAACCCTAAGTTTACTCAGTGTACCTACCCTGCCTTGCCCGTTCCTTCCCTGGAAAACCCCACACGGCTCTAGGCCATGCTGTCCCCTCTTCATTTCTGTCTTGGGCTGGACCTGGCAGTTCTTGTGTGTCCCTGTATGACTCAGTGTGCATCCTGGCTCTAGGGATCTGTGAGTGTGAACTTCTTCCTTCCTGACAAATCATTTCTATGTCTGCTGTCCTATTATACTTGATTGAAACAAATCTCAGTACATTTTTAGCACAACAGGGTGACTGATCATGCGAGGCTCAGTGGTCGCTTATGTCTGTCCTGTTCCTGCGTAGTGCCTGTGCAGAGGGTTAGGTATGCAGACCCCCGAGCTGCGGTTTCAGTAATGGGGGTGGGGCATCCAGGAGTCTTCATGTATTTCTGCTGAGGAGGGTCTCGAGCAGCAGAGCTGACAAAGGCAGGACTTAGGAAAATCTAGCCATAGGAGGCAGAACTGGTAGGATCAGGTCACGAAGAGAGCCCTTGCTTAAAATATACCTCCTTTGTATGCAACAATTCCAATTCCGGAAATTTATCATAAGGAAATAACAAGACGTGCACAAATATCCTTGAAAATCTTTTTATATTGCACATTGTTTGTAATAAAAAGAAGAAATCAGCCTAAATGGGCTGCGATAGATTTGTTACGTATGTAACGATACAGTCATATGATGCATTACTTAGCAGGGTTTCAAGTCATGTTAAAATAATAATAAGATATGTTACTTAAAAATCAGTTAATAGAACAGCATTATGATACAATTCCTTTTCATATGAAAAATAGACATAGACATACACACGGGGCCTGAAAACCGGGGTTAGCACTGGGTCATGCCATTACACTTATTTTGTGTGTGTGTTTATTTTCCCGCACTTTCCAAATTCTTAATAACTTAACTCAATTATTTTCTGGCATACAGGCTGGGTTGTCCCTAGAGCAGGACAGGAAAACCCCGAGTACCCAGGAGATTGCCGTAGAAGGAATATGGACAATGAGATACCCCTCCCCTAAAAACTGGGGAAGTTCTACGAGGAGGGCTTTGTAAATAGTGAGAGATCATTAAACCCCAGGCAGTGTGGTCTGAGGACGAAGCCTGGTACAAGTTTATTTCCAAACCCCACTTGCTAGTGGGTAAGAGGTACGGATACTGGGCTCCATGGCTCTGAGATGAGGCCTGGTGGCATGCGCGAGAGGAGGCTCCCCTGGCCACCGAGTTGTTATTGAGCCCGGGCAGAGGCAGGTGATGCTGTGGCAATGCTCCAGTCGGCATAGAGAACTCATAATTAGCAACAGCAGGGTTACGAAGCAAGGAGCCCTAAAAAAGAAAGAAGGGGGGAAACAATGGGCCAGCCAAGGGTGAGAATAATCCACCCACCAGATCATCCATCCCTTAATAACAAAGGGATGATCA
>NC_048231.1:51495959-51496488 GCF_002007445.2 Ailuropoda melanoleuca
TCACTGGAGGTGCTGTTGGGATCTAAACATCACCTTCAGACAGCCCGGCTAAATGACTTGTAGGTAAATGTCATAGTGGGAAAGATTCAACACTTTACTAGACTATGATTCATAAGCTAATAAGTTACAATCATCCATGCCAGCCTGATGAAGTTATGGACCCTCTCCTCAGAAAACCGCTCAGGTGCCCCCCCCATACCTAATATTGCCTTTTCCAGATGGCAAGAATGCATATTCTCTCTGATACACCAACAATTACATCTGGATTAGAGCACACATGCTTCTTTGTCCCCGTCTCCTGTAATATTTATTTCATGAGGTCATGAATAAACTTTAGCCCTTCTCTAGCTTAACTTTCTAAATTACCTTCCTGGATTTTTTGACAGTTGGGTGAAATAAGATAGAGGAGAATAGTTCAGTCTGACTTTCAGACAGAGTGCTTTATTTTAATGGTTATGGACTGGTAAATTGTAATACATTTTTCTTCTCTAATCTCTATGCATTGAACATGTCCAAAATACAAATAGTT
>NC_048231.1:51497071-51771437 GCF_002007445.2 Ailuropoda melanoleuca
CACACACACACACACACTGCCTTATACCTTGTCCATGTTTTAATGATCTGCTGATATTGAGGCCTCTTAGCCCCAAATGGAAGTTGAACCAGAGAGAAGAAAAGGTCACATTCTTGCCCTTTTAATGCAAACAAAGCAAAACGGAACAAAACAAAACCAACAACCCTCACTGAGGGAGAAAGACAGAAAGATTTGAGGATACTTGTTCTGTCAGATCTGGTCTCGGTCCTGACCTGAACCTTCCCTGGACACTAACTTACAGGAGCAGAGCAGACCTCGCATGTGTAGGACCGAAGAAATGCAGTGGTCCACTAGGGACCCAGGCCCAGGGGGCAAAGTTTCCCCTCTTGAAGTGCAGAGGCCGGGCGATCACTGTGAGAATATTACTTTTCCCCTTTATCAAGACTAGATTCCCTCTCTCTCAGTCGGGGTATTTGGCTCCTCAGCCCCTGCCCTCTCCAGATGGGTATGTGGCATTGTCTGAAAGTTTTGATTGTCACAGGTTGGTGGGGGGAGTGCTTCTAATGTCAAGTGGGTAGAAGGCAGGGATGCGGCTCGAGATCCTACTAGGCACCAGACACCTCCTTCGTCCACAGCAAGGAATTATTGGGTCCAAAACTGCAACAGTGCCAAGATGAGAAATTCTGCTCTCAAG
Source organism: Ailuropoda melanoleuca (assembly GCF_002007445.2). Taxonomy (NCBI): domain Eukaryota; kingdom Metazoa; phylum Chordata; class Mammalia; order Carnivora; family Ursidae; genus Ailuropoda; species Ailuropoda melanoleuca. The sequence goes on from NC_048231.1 coordinate 51,497,727, forward strand.
CAGTAATTTGCAACCTTAGTTATATGTCATAACCATGTGGGGGACTTTAATGTATAGGCCCTGTCCTCTGGAGCTCTGATGGAATGGTTTTAAGGTGGGTCCCATGGTTTTCTGGATTTTTTCCTAATTGTGTATGTGTTAAAATACACAAGCCATAAAATTTGCCATCTTAACAGTTTTAAGTGTACAGTTCAGTGGAATGAAGTCCATTCACATGGCTGTGCAACCATCACCACCATCCGTTTCCAGAAGTCTTTTCATTTTGTTCGACTGAACCTCTCCCTATTGAACAGTAAGTCTTTTCATCTTGTTTGACTGAACCTCTCCCTATTGAACAGTAATTCCCCATCCTGCCCTCCCTTCGGCCCCTGGCAACCACCATCCCACTTTCTGTCCCTATGATTTTGACTGTTTTAGATACCTCATATTTTAGATACCTCATATTTTAGATACCTCATATGATACCTGACTTACTACACTCGGCATAACGTCCTGCATGCTCGTCTATAAAGTAGCATGTATCGGAATTTCTTTCCTTTTAGAGTCCATTGTATAGACGTGCATTTGGTATATCCGTTCATCCATAGATGGAGGGGCCACCATAGTTGGGACAAGGCAGCCTGTGGGCAATATTGAGAGAAAAAAATTCCCACTCTCGATTTCTTTGCTCTTGTGCAGGGGGCGGGGTCAGGATCACACCTGGAGATATCTCTGAGAGTGACCAGCTTATCAAGGGAGGAAAATCAACTTTTTTTCAGGGCCACAACATTTTCTTCTGTGTGCTTAACAACTCCCTGGCAAGTTGACTTATGTTGGCTCGTTTGGGATGACTTTACTCCCACAGATCCAGGTCTGACTCACTGGAGGTGCTGTTGGGATCTAAACATCACCTTCAGACAGCCCGGCTAAATGACTTGTAGGTAAATGTTGTCATAGTGGGAAAGATTCAACACTTTACTAGACTATGATTCATAAGCTAATAAGTTACAACCATCCATGCCAGCCTGATGAAGTTATGGACCCTCTCCTCAGAAAACCGCTCAGGTGCCCCCCCACACCTAATATTGCCTTTTCCAGATGGCAAGAATGCATATTCTCTCTGATACACCAACAATTACATCTGGATTAGAGCACACATGCTTCTTTGTCCCCGTCTCCTGTAATATTTATTTCATGAGGTCATGAATAAACTTTAGCCCTTCTCTAGCTTAACTTTCTAAATTACCTTCCTGGATTTTTTGACAGTTGGGTGAAATAAGATAGAGGAGAATAGTTCAGTCTGACTTTCAGACAGAGTGCTTTATTTTAATGGTTATGGACTGGTAAATTGTAATACATTTTTCTTCTCTAATCTCTATGCATTGAACATGTCCAAAATACAAATAGTTATTGCAGATGGGTTTGCCCAGTTCATACTGTTTCCAGTGGGGCATGAATTCTGAGGGTGAAAATAACCTATTCCTCTTTCTGTATATCTTGACTATTACTTTAAAAAGTCCTGGAGGTAGATTATAATCCTTTCTTTCCATGGTGTTCTGGAGTATTTTGCTGTGAGCCCAAGCCTCATTCCCAGAACATAAATGAAGTTTACTGCAAACGAGACCATTATAAAACTTTTTAAAAAGACAATCTTAATGTGAAAGTAATCCTTCAAGAAAAAATGAAAAAAAAGCTAATCATATCCTCCTATGGAAAAAGGGTAAAATTGAGAAGCACTAATGGGTTATAGAGTTTATCACTTGCAGCTCACATGGCCCAGTCCTATCATAGCCAAAAGTAATCACATTGCTTTATAGCCACTCTGCTGCCTGTATGGTCTCAGCCCAGCTCCTAATTCAAGTGCCTGGTGTTACAGATCTATTGTCCGCTGCCATTGGCTCAGGCGGGAGCAGTCATGGAAGCTCGGCTATTCGTCCTTTCTTCGAGTGAGCACTTGAGGGTAGGGTTTTGGCTAGTTAGTTGTAACAGATGATGGCCCTTGGCACACAGTCCCCATGTAAGCATAAACTGAAGAAACTTGTTCTCCAGGGGTTCCAATACAGCGTCCACCTTGGGGCCAAACTCATTCAAAGACTCCGAAAGAAAAGCAACTCATATTCAATTATGAGTGCAAGTCGGTGATCCAGGGAAGAGTAAGGACTCCCCACAGTGTGGCAACTGTGGCCATCTCTGAAGTCGACCAGTTATCTTTAGAAGCTGACTTCTTCAGATTGGTCGATTCAGACTTCACTGGAGACCCAGACACAGGCAGTTCAAGAGGCCGACAGAGAAGAAAGGCATATCTAAGAGTAATATTTCCAAAGTGTCAGAACATTTATAGTAAACATTCCAGAAGCAGGGAAACCAGTCTAGTCATGAAATACGTGGAGCAGAATAAGGTTGGTTATGTTTTGGTGTAAAAGAGGTGTTACGTATGACTCACTAAGATACTGAGTGTCAGAGTACTTACGGCGGAAAGCACATACTCGGCACACAGACTGCTAGGGTTTGCTTTCTAAGACTTTCATCTCTGGGTGTGGGATCTTGGGCAAACTGACTTCTCTGGGACTAGTTTTCACATCTGTAAGCTGGGGGTGCATTGTACCTGTGTTGAGTTGCTGAAATTTAAACGAAATAATTATGTAGAGTATTAGTGCCTAGGGGCAGTGCTTCAATCACTCCTGCAAAACATATTTATTACTGTCCATGACGGGCCAGGTGCTGTGCTTGGTGTTCGGGAAATAACCGACAAAAAAAAAAACCCAAATCACACACACACACAAACACACCCCTCAGAAGCTCCTGGAGGTCATATTTTATAGCAAGTATTCAATAAATATTCACGTTTTATAGCAAATGGTCAATATTCAATAAATATGCACGTTTTATGCAAATGGTCAATAAATAATAGTGCTATGAAGAATCTAATCGATTCTTTCATCGTGGACGGAGCATGGCTTCCAGGAGGCCGAAATTCTGCTTATCCTGGCACATTGCCCAGAGGATGTGACCCCCTCGGGATAAGTTTCCTGATTTCCTAATAAACCTCTGCTCTTTCTTGACATTTTTAATATTGCTTAAAAGCTGGCTTCACCTGTGGCCAAGGAACTGGGTGGAGGACTGAGATGGTGCCTGGAACCTCACCTCTCCGCCCAGAGGCCGTCTCTGGAGGGCAGGGAGTTCCCGCCAGCGCCTTGATCCACCCTGATGGCTGCAGCGGTGGCAGGTACAAGATTTTGGCTTCACTGTGACAGTCGAGCTCCTCTGTCTTGATAGCTACAGCCCCTCTTGACCTTGGCACGCCTTTGCCCCTACTTAGTGTGCGGGAGCCATGAATAAAGGCATTGTTGGTGTTTCTGCCGGTCTGACTTGGAGCCCGCTGGCTGGTGCGGGCGGAGCCCATCTTCTGTCTCCAGCAAATCAGAGGTAAGAGGTGTCCATTCAAGAGACCCGACACCTGAGACACTGCCTCCCCACATCCCACGGGGAATGAACCAACCAAAGTTGCTGACCCCTCTTCCAGGAAGTTCCAATTCACAGCTGTTAATCTTTTTCATATTTAAGATTGCATGCACAGCTATGCAAATTAGCAGAGGCTTATAAACTCAGGATTTGAAAGAAATTGAGCTCATCTAAAATGAGTTGATGGACAAGTAAGAACTTAACCAAAAAATTTAGAATACGCTCCACAGCCCTGGAGGAATAGTTCTGCCTAACACCAGGGACAGACTGGTTTTAAAAAGCACAAAAAACATACATGCATGGTTAAAATGTCTTTGTTAGAACATTTATAAGCTATCTGTGAGATAGATACATAGCGATATTGCATCTGTCTCTGTATACATATATGTTACACATATCTGTTTAAGTTTCTTAATTGATACACAACTTTGCTACATGCGCACAATTCATACTAATATGACTCTTTGAAAATAAAATCTACATGGTTGGCTTTAGAGGATGCTATATCCATGATAACTTTTAAATGAGATAACAAAACGTATAGATTTATAGAGCTGACACATAAATCAAATAACTGTCGGTTCGGCTGAGATTCAGAAATTATTTTCATGTTCCAAAATGATGTTGAAAACATGCAACTTTGTTGGTGAAGTATATTTTTCTCGTTGTCCTTAATTTGCTGAATGGGTTAAATTTTTTAAAAAATATATCATTTAGGTTTGATTTGCTGAGGATCTAAAAAAACTCCTGTGACTTCTTTAGGTTCCATTAAAGTCGCTGCCAAAAATCCATGAATTTCATTATAATTAAAAGATTCAAGTCTTATGCCATCAAACGTTTCATAATAATGAGTTGCAAAGTGGACTTCCATGAGGTTTCATGCGAGGTAGCAGAAGGTAATCATCAAGGGAAGAAAAAAGTGATGCAATCCACACACTGGATCAGAAAGCCCCCAACAGTTGAGTTGCACATTTGCAAGATTTATGTCTCCAAAGTTCGAAACTGTAAGAATTAGAAGAAAATGTGGAATTATCCCTGAAAAATCAGGAAAGTGCTTTTCAAGTTTGACTTGCTCCTTCTCTGAATATTTTTTTCTTATTTAAAGAAAGTAGATGAGGGACACCTGGGTGGCTCCTTTAGTTAAGCATCTGCCTTCAGCTCAGGTCATGATCCCAGGGTCCCAGAATCGAGTCCCACATTGGGCTCCCTGCTCAGAGGAGAGAGCCTGCTTCTCCCTCTGCCTGCCACTCCCCTTGTTTGTGCTCTTTCTGACAAATAAATAAATAAAATCTTTTAAAAAAATAAAGTAGATGTTATAACCTTAGTTATAACTTCAGTTATATGCTGTCTTGGAACAGTATTTCAGTTGCCTCTGTACGATTGAGTTATCTGTTTGCAACAGGCTATTCTGAAAGAGTTCAAGTCGTCTTCTGTTTTTCTTCTAGTTGCTAAAATAAGTCTTAGAAAATTCTAATTGTTTGTATTAATTGGTTTCAAAGCCTCTTGAAATAAAAGTGACCCACAGGCTGAGTTAAAATATCGCAGGCTTAAAGAAAAAGTAAACATAATAGTTCCTTCAGGAGTAATCGTATTTTTCAACAAGATACAGAGACATTAATGTTGTTTACTTTTTATGCATTGTCCTCTTAATTTTCAAAGTAAGGTCAGAGTGACAGAATCATTAAAATAAAGGTTAAAAAGAGCCAAGAAAGACAACTGAACTAATGTTTGTGTCAGGCAACCTCGGTTAAAGGATAATTTCTGCAAGGGATATGGAAAGCTGTAAAATATTTCTTTTACAAAATGTCTCTTCTCAATTTTCATTCCAAATTGCTGAAGTTGACTTATAACGACCCACAGTCACTGAGGATTTAAAGGCCTTGTTCAAAATTGAACATAGATTTGTGGATCAAAATAGTTTACACATTTTTTAGCAATGTCATCTTAGTAACCTGGTTTCTCCTATTGCCATTGTCCCAACCCTCAAAAAACTTTACCACAATTTACATAGAAATATTTTCAGAGTGCTTAAGAACAGCGATTGTTCTCTGGGACTACAAATTGGACCTAACCGTCCAACTTAGCATTAGGAAAATAAAAAAGACACAGTATTGTCCTCTGGGATATTTACAGGTGGCGTATACAAGGTATGCACATTGTAGTGTGTCATCGCTGGGACACGCTTTCTAGGGAAAGAATGACACAAGAGTATCCAGAGCTCACTCAGTCCTGGCTTCTCACCTTACTGGTGAAGTGAAAGAGATTGGGGAAGTGGAATTCCTTATCTGAAACCACACAGGTAGAAAGGACCTGACGTAGCCTGGAGTTCTCCCCCACCCCCCAGGACACACACTTAGGCTAACACTTGCAGCTATCCAATTTGTGTTGTCTGATGTAGCAGAGAGGAGAGAGGGCACGTCTGGTCTCCCCACTTGCACCTCTTTTCTCGGATGCTTGGAGCTATCCGCTTTACTTTAACCCTATCTGTTCAACCTGGCATTCGGAAAATGAAAAAGACAAAGTATGTGGAGCTGTCCGCTCACCTTTAGAGAAGTAGCACCTGTGAGTGACAAAGGGACTGGAAGGCTTCAAAATCATCCCAACGTTTCTTTATAGCCCCGTGGCCATTTCCTACTCCTCACCAGAAGTGGACACGAACAAATGCCCGCCTTAAAAATAACTGCGGGGAAAACAAGTGAGTTGTTGCCTGTGGCTGTGGGTGGAGGGAGGGAAAAACTGTAAAAGGATGGGAGGAATCTTTTGAGAGTGATGGAAATGTTCTGTATCTTTGTTGTGATGCTGGTTTCTCAAATGTATAGAACTGTCCAAACTCATGGAAATGCACGCTTCAAACAGACTCTGTTTTCACACATACATACTTTATCCATAAAGTTCAGTTTAAGAAAACTGTGCTGGGAATCCTGTGATAAAAGCTTCTAAATTATTACCTCTCTTGTTATGTGATGAATAAAATAGGCTCTGGTATTGTTTTATCTAGTTTTATAAGATTATCATAAAGCAATTTTAAGAAAGCCAAACCAGCTATCTCTAGGACATGGGAAACAAGAGATTTCTGAGTCTTGGTACATTTAAAACTAGAAGACTGTGTAAGAAAGGTGAATTTAATTCAAGACTCTTCCCTTTCCTACCCTTGAAAGGAAGGAAACTGATCTTCATTGATGCAAGAAGGAAGAAACCTTATCTTTTTACCTCTTTGCTGACCAGACTGTCCACCTCAGTCAGTTCATAGGCAAAAAACCCCACAAAAACCCAAAAACCACCTTTTAAAAGCTTACTACTTTCCTTTACTTATTTTCCATTTGACCTGACATCTAAAAATATACAGCTACCCAGTAGACTCCCTTTCTCCATCACAGCAGATAATTAATCTACAGTTCTGGTCAACTATCTTAAGTTCGTCAATGAGCGTCTATCTTTAGGCATGCCATCTCACATCGCCTCTCCAGAGTCTCCAGGGAGAACGTCTAAATGTGGTGCCCTACTTTCATGCAACCTAATGCTCCTGAACCTCATACTATCTCTTGAATCTTGGACTGGGCTTGGTGTGGAAGGCACAGAGTCAAGGGAGCTGAAAAAGCCTAAGTGTTTCATTGGAAATGCCATGGAAAGTGTATGGTGTGATCTCTGCTTCTGTGACAGGAAATTAAAGAATTATAGGTTTAAGACATTGAATGGAATGGGTGGAATTGCTCATAGCTAATAGTAAGTAGGACCAATTAGGCCTTTTGCTGATTCTGTTGGGTCCTTAAATAATAGCAGAGCTCCCTCTGGAGAAGATGCCCCCCCCACTGAAACAGACAAGGAGGAGGGTCTCACTCAGCTGGTCGGTGCTCACTGGGGCACCCTGGCTTCCCCTGCTCTTCTGCCAGCCCGGGACGTCTTTCCTTCTGTCCTTGCTCACTGCTTTGCCTTTCCTGTCGAAGAGTTATAAGTCATTATAAGAATGACTCATGAGAATCCAGGATGATAAGAAATTTAATGACCAGAAATTAGGAAAACAAGCTAGATTTTTCTCTCTCTGAAGTCCTTCCTCTGAGGTTATCACTGATTCTTTGTGTGGTAGTTTACTTTTCCCTTTCATCATGTCTATTTCCATAAAATACTGTAATATATTTTTAAAGATCTTATTTATGTATTTGAGAGAGAGAGAGAGAGATCATGAGCAGGGGGAAGGGGTAGAGGGAGAAGCAGACTCCCCGCTGAGCAGGAAGCCTGATGTGGGACTCGATCACAGGATCCTGGGATCATAACCTGAGCTGAAGGCAGACGCTTTATGGACTGAGCTACCCAGGCACCCAATACTCTAATATTTTATGTTATTTCCCCATATATATTTCATCTATGTACATGAAGAATAAAAAATAAGTAGGGTGTGACTGAGTGTGGAATAGAGATCGGAAAAGGGAGAAAGGTACAAATTATGGCGAACGTCACAACACAGCATTGTTGTGTGTACGCTGGTATTTAAGGGAGGCAGCGTGGGGCTGAGGACTCTCGTCAGGCTCCTGTGGGTAGGAATCCAACTCTGCTGCGTACTGTTGGGCTGAACTTGGGCGCACATGCTACCTTTGCTCAAGCTGTTTCCTCATCTGTATGGGAGAACATCACCCACCTCGCAAGGTCATTAAGACAATATAATATATGTAAAGCTCATAGTCAATAAAGAATGGTATAAAACCTCATTAATAGGAAACTCGCTGGGTTGACATTTCAGTCTTTGACTTCTGGAGACACTGCCCACTTTTAAATTCCACGATCCTGCTAGCTTGAATAAAAGCTTTCTCTTATTATGGGAATAGACATATCACCGTGTGGACATGAGCAAAGGCCCCTTTGGGAATTGCTTATGGGAGGCAGTGGAACTTGGAGGAAATAGCATGGCTTTGCAGTCAAAAGACCTGGTATGGCCCAACTCAGCTCCGTATTAGTGGTATGACCTTGAGAAGATGTTTCTTGTTTTATTTGTAATAATAAAATTATGTGTTCCTAACCCTCTCTTTAAAAAACAAAACAAAACAAAACAAAACACAACAAAAAACCAGAATTTTGATGTACAGNACAGAATTTTGATGTACAGATATGGTTTTAAGAAACCACTAATACTGAACCAAACAGCTGTTAACAATTTAGCGACATCTCAGTTGACAGCAAATTAGGATCAGAAGCTCACATCTGGAAGTGTAAAGAAGGATGAAAATGCTATAGGAAGAACTTAGAGATTTAACCTGGAGGAGAAGGAAAGAAATAGAAAACACGCTCATCACTGAAAAAGAAAAGAAACTGCGTGTGAAGCATTTGTAGTTTGGGTTTCAGTGAACAGGGATTCTTCAGAGGAAAGATGAAGGTGTGTCCCTGACGCAGGACAGGGGTGAGGTCTGGAGAGCAGGGACCGAGGCACCACCACAAAAATTCACTAATGACAGACATTTTAAAAATATTCATTAGAAAAAAAAAATAGTAAATTGGCCGAATGTTTGAAATTTAAAATGTTTGCTTCACAATTGAGAAACCAAACCCAGCAATATTTTGTAGTTGTTAATAGATCCCAGGGGTCACAAAATAAATGAACAATGGAGAGACATAGTAGAGAGACTCGGAAAACACCCATCAGGCTAACCAGCACGGTTGCCTTCAGCAAGCTTGTGCGCTCAGGGTGGCGGTTTTATGTTCACTACATATAATAGAATCACATTTTTCTGCTAAGGGGACTATGGTGGTAACTTATTTTTAAAGATTTTATTTATTTGAGAGAGAGAGTGTATGAGCAGGGGGGGAGGGGCAGAGGGAGGGGGACAAGCAGACTCCCCACTGAGCAGGGAGCCCAATGCTCGGAGCTCCATCCCAGGACCTGATCATGACCCAAGATCATGACCTGAACTGAAGGCCGGCGCTTAACCGACTGAGCCACCCAGGCGCCCCTTGTGATGACATTTATTGAATGCTTACTATGTGCCCTACACTGGGCTGAGTGCTTTCGTTGTAAAAGCTTGTTTAATCCTCATAAGAACCCAAAGATAGAGCTACAGGTTTGCTTCCCACTTTGGAGAGGAGTAGACATCGAATAACTGAATGGTCCGGTGATGTACCCCAGGTCACGGGACTAGCAGGTGTTTGGCATTTGAACCTGTGCCTCTGCCTCCGAGGGCTGGTTCTTTATTTCTATCTGCCTAGCTCCTCGTTGCCGTGCTTGTCTCCTCTGTCTGACGGGGCTGGGGGCGTGTGCGGGAGGACGATGAAAGCGGGCTACCTTGCCGGTACGCTCCACGAGCTGACTGCGCGCTGATCCCATGCCAGCGGAAAACAATTTAAAACCATTTAGAGATTTGAACGTGTTATCATTTTTTAATATGAATTAAGATATTTTAGTTCATTTTTATAGACCTAAGAGAGCTTATTTAAATCAAACAAATGACTACCATGGACAAAGGTGAGCCTTTACCAATGTGGATGGATCTCAAAGACATAATGTCAAGCAAAAAAGAAAAAAGAAAAAAGAAAGCGAGTTGTGGAATGTTACGTACCAGGTTTTGTTTTGTTTTGTTTTACCATTTGCTTAAATGTTTGAAATACAAAGTGGTACCATATATTATATATGTATAAATACACATTTAGTAAAATTATGAAACCGTGGATCACGTTGAAATTCATATAACGCCAGCTGCTCTAACAGATAAGCCCTGGAATTTTAATGGCTTTAACTCAATAAATGCTTATTTATTTTCGTTTATATCACGATCTAATGTTGGCGTTCCTCATTCCTCATGGCCATTCAAGGATCCTGGCTGTTTCCTCCTTGTGGTCCTCGGTCCCTCTGTCTTCAGGCAGAGAAGGAGAGAAGGACCGCATGCAAGGCAAATCCTCAAGTCACTACCTGGGCAGGGAAGTGACGTGATCACTGACGCCCAGGGTCCTGTGGCCAGAACTCAGTCACATGCTCACACCTAGCCGCATGGGAGTCTGGGGACTACAGTGCAACACCAGGCCCACGGAGACAATGTCCCTGATTCTGGTGACTTGCCCCAGATGGGAAGGGTACACAGTAACTTGTGGATGGTTGCTATGTGTAGTCAGGAAAAGTAAAGTAAATATCCAAAATGTAACATTATTATGACTGGGCGAAGGGTACCTGCGTATCATATTACTCTCCATACTTCTCTTTATGTTACAATGCTTTACAGTTTTGAGAAGAATGAGAAGGGTGCAAATGGAACCTTTTCTTTGCATGTTACCTGTGTGTGGTCTTTGATACAGACCGGCAGCCTAAGGCCCCCAAACCTTACTTTTCCGTTTCAAAAGGAGTGTAATAAAGAAGAAGAAAAATGTATGACAGAGACTGTGTATGGCCTACAAAGCCTAAAATATTTACCATCTGGCCTTCTGTGGGAAAAGAAAAGGTTGTCAACACCGTGCTAAAACTAAAAGAAAATAGGACTTACTGTCTTAAAACATAAATTAAAACTCATGATATCCCAGGCACACGCATTTTTAAAAAAAATTTACTTCTTATAAAGCTTTTTCAAGTAGGTAATCAGGAAATTGAGGCACAGAGAGGTTAGGCAACTTGCACAAGACTGCACAGCTATGAAATAAAATTTAATGGAATTCAAGCCCTGGCAGTCTGGTTTCAGAGCCCTTGTTCCTCACTCTTATACCATTCTTTATTCCTAATTTATATTTTGATTTCTCATATTTCAAAGCATTTTCTGAAGGAAGTATTTCATGGATCTTAATAATGAACTGATAAAATTACTGTTTATGTTAAAGTCGTATGTTTGTATTCGAATTTTATTTGGCATGTTCTTATGCTTTCATGCACACACATACACACATACGTATAACTGCAGCTTTCAGCAAATGAGCCTCGTACCAGGCAGTGATGTCATTTATGAGCTCTGCCTCCGGGCAGTACAAGGGGTGTTGGGAAATGGTTGCTATTGAAAATAAGGGTGTCTGGGGCGCCTGGGTGGCACAGAGGTTAAGTGTCTGCCTTCGGCTCAGGGCGTGATCCCGGCATTGTGGGATCGNCTGATGTCATCTATGAGCTCTGCCTCTGGGCAGTACAAGGGGTGTTGGCAAATGGTTGCTATTGAAAATAAGGGTGTCTGGGGTGCCTGGGTGGCACAGCGGTTGTGTCTGCCTTCGGCTCAGGGCGTGATCCCGGCATTGTGGGATCGAGCCCCACATCCGGCTCCTCCGCTGGGAGCCTGCTTCTTCCTCTCCCACTCCCCCTGCTTGTGTTCCCTCTCTCACTGGCTGTCTCTATCTCTGTTGAATAAATAAATAAAATCTTAAAAAAAAAAAAAGAAAATAAGGGTGTCTGGTCTGCTGCTTTGGGAACCACTGTATGGAGTGGGAAAAGGGGAGAGTTGAGTTTGTCACTGTAGGAGACACAGGATTAAGGGACGCAGCTCAGGAGGGGAACGTGATAACGAGGAAGTCGATGTAGCAGAGATTTGCAAGGCACGAGGTGTCTTAGTTGGTTTCCTGGAAACTGCCCGAGGTGGAGACTCTTGGGCAGGTGATTTGTTGAAGGAGTGCTTTTAGAGAAAATCTCGAAGTGAGGGGCAAAGGACCAATAAAGGAAGAAGGTAAGGGAAGATGTGGGGTTGGTTAGCATCTGGCCTCAAACCGACCCCATGTGACCCTCTGGAGCATGACTAGCCCCACAGCATCGAGGCAGCTTTTTGAGCCAGAAGTCACGTGCGCACTCCCATCAGCTCAGGGCTGTTCTCTGGAGAGGGGCTTTTCTGTGAGACCTTGGCAGTCAGTGTGGGAAGCACCCAGACGATGGGTGTGTGGCCTGAGGAAGGGGCTCTAGGGGGGCCACCCGTAGCAGCCCCAGTGGCTGGTAAGATAGATGCTACAAAGTGTTCCTTGGAGAAATCAAACCCAAGGTCATGCTGAGGACAAGTCCAGCTCAAGCAGTTTGTGCAGAGGCATTGGGAAGGAAATCTGATTGCATCAGGTTAAAGATTGGAGGTGGGGGCAGCAAGTTTAGACCACTCTTTAAAAAGCCTGGATTGCAAAGGGAATCTGAAAATAGAGTGTCAGCTAGAGGGACATGTGGAGATAAACCTTTAAGTTCTGAATACGTTCTAACTCACAGCTTCTTCTGAGCGGTCCTGTCTTGTCCCTGCTCCAGCCACACCTAATTCAATCCACAACGGGTGGGTGTCTAATCTATATAAGCTGCCATTAGCCTGGCAAAAGAGGCTTGCGGATGGCACAGGTGGTGGCTGGCCAAACTAGTCTTATCTTTACTTTGAGGGATCTTGAATGTGAGGCTGACTTTGCAGAGCAGAGATGGGGCAGCTGAGTCATGAGCTGGCACGAGAGTTTCTTCTGGACCATCTGCGCTGTCTTGAATCATTAGAGCACCTGCTGTTCACCAATGAGCCACCACTTTCCAGTGCTCCTGGTGGGGTACTGCTGGGACTGTTTCCTCTCTCAGTCTGTGGTGCCTTAGACGAAATCCTCATTAACTAAGATAGCCTATCTTTTCTGACCATCTCAAAAAGCCTAACCCAAGGCAGGTGTTACGGGGGGACAAAAAAGGGCTTTGCGTTATGTTGCCTCCAACCTAAAATATCATCAGTAGAAAGGCACATCCCCATTTTATGTTCCAAGAAAGAAAAAAAAAATCCTTCTTAAGAATTGTAAGGGTCTTTTCATTGTAAGAAACATCCTGATTTCAGAGTTATTAAGTGTGAAAAATGTATGTCTTAGAATTGATGAAATACAGCATATTCAGAAAGTGAGAGCTGGGATGTTTATAGATTGAGTGGAGGGAACTGTTTGACAGACAGAAGATGAAAATACATCAGGAGAGGGAGTGGGATAAATAATAAAGCAAGGTCCCCGCAGGAGCAGGAGGGAGCCGGCTCAAGGACACAGAGGAACGTCTCCGCCCTTAGGGAAGGTACGGTGGGGTGTGCAGATGTATGTGGGAGTACGCAGAGTAGGGGGGTTTAGAAAGCTTGGGCCTTGCGCCTCTTTTTTCTCAATAGTTAGGAGCAATTTTGTATTTCATTTGGAAATTATTTCAGTGTGTTTTTTATGAGTTCTTTTATAAGCTCAGACTTGTGTTTCTGAGTGTTAACTGCATTTTACCAGTGATTTTAAGAGATGGTTGAAAGCATAAGGATGTAGAATTTAGTGGTTAATAAAGGACAAACTCCAATACAAGAGTGCTGCGTCTATGATCTCGCTGTACTCCAGCAGAATTGCAAACAATAAATTTCATTCGATATTACCGAATGATGTGAGCTCCGACTATGATGTTTTACAAAAATATCGTGAGCTTAGAAGTGCAATGCTAGAAAAGCCTGAGTACATGCAAGGTGTTTATTATATCTATGAAAGCCAGAAAGTTCAGCTGAACCATCCTTGATTTATAGATGAGAAAATGAGGCCAGCAGGTGACGTAATGTGCCCAGAGTCACAGAGAGTGCGTGGAACCAGGACCTCAATGCTTCTCCTCCAGGGCAAGGGGGCTTTCCATGCCACTCTATCGCTCACGTGGCAGTTTTTATAAATTCTCTCTTCAGATGAAGTGTTGCAGTCATTTTTGAATAAAGTTACATGTGTTCATGGTTTGTTGCCCATCAAGATGTTCAAGGTAAAGAGATTCTTGGGTTGGGGAACGACACTCAGTGTATCTGTGTCGCGTCGGTACAGGACTTGGATTTATCCTAGGTGGACATCAGCTCACCAAAGGCACAGATTGCAAGTGTGCTCTTCATTCTGTGCGGCTGGGTGTTAACTCAGGGCCCTGCCTTGCTTGGACCTCACCTTTGTGCAACTCTACAAATGATGGAACATTCATTTATCCCATCATCTCAGGGAAAACCGCCCTCCCTGGACCAGCCGCCGAGCATCTCACAAATGGTTGGAGACAGAGCTTCCAGCCATATTCCCCAGGGGTCATACCCAAGGCTCAGGTGTGCTATGTGTTGCCCCAAACTCTCTGTCTGTTCTTGCTAATGTCTCAGGCTGGAGGCATCTCTACCTGCCAACATCTTCAAATGCATCGCCAGCTGCAGACCTGCCCAGTACTTAGCAGATGCCTGCTGTTTACAGGTGCCAAGGTGGGTGGGCATGGATTTCCAGCAGAGCACCAAAACATCCTGGTCTCTGCCATCATAGGTTTCACAGTCCAATGGGAGGGAACTAGAGCAGCCACACAAACACACAGAAATCCGCACATCACAAATTTCTGAAACCGATGTTCTGACATGGAAGAGGAGGGGAACTGACTGTAAATGGCATGGGGGTTGGGAAGGCGCCTCTGAAAAAGCAGCACTCAGGATGACATGTGAAAACCCTTTAAGCTCCCACAATATCCACATGTTCACTAACAAATACCTTGGCTTTTCTGGCTCGGGACCTTTTGTTCATGGTGTTGCCTTCAAGAACCTCCTTTTTCACCCATAGCACTGCCTCCAAGAATTTCCTTCTTCATCTGACCTGACCTGTTCCTACTGTACTCTCTCATGCTCAGCTTAGATGCGGCCTCCTCAGAAAGACTTCCATGAACCCCTCCTTTCAGTGCTTGGGTTTGGTGCCTCCTTCTTTGAGCACAGAGCACCTTGCGCCAACCCCTGTCACGGCGCCTGCTACGCAGTGTTGACATTGCCTGTTCAGCCACCATCTCTCCAACTACCTTCTTCAGAGCCAGGGGCCAGGGCGCCTGGGTGGCTCAGTTGGTTAAGCGTCCGCCTTCGGCTCAGGTCATGATCCCAGGGTCCTGAGACTGAGTCCTGCATCGGGCTCCTTGCTCAGCAGGGAGCCTGTTTCTCCCTCTGCCTCTGCTATCCCCTCCACCCCGCTTGTGCTCTGTGGCTCTGTCTATCTCTCTGTCAAATAAATAAATGAAATATTAAAAAAAAAAAACCAAACACTAAAACAAAGCCAGGGTCTAAATTACCCTCGTAGGCCCAGCCTCAGGACTAGCATGTGCAACGTAGAAGACACATTTCAAATGCTCCTGAAGGTCCATAATTTATTTATCCAAATGGTCTGAAGCATCCTGGAAAGTTATGCTCTTCGTTGTTGAAACACATGCGTTTAGGAGAGCATACACTTTGGGTGGAAGTTAGCTTTGACATGAAATTGTTTTAAAGAATGTTGTCTTGTCTATGTTAAAGTTTTCCAGACTCAGGAGACATTTCTGAGTTTGGAAAATCAGACTGTAAGTCAAGGGGGCGAATAGTGCAGGAGGAAGGCCACCTGACAGGCCATCACACGGTCTCGGCCCGGTGTCCTTTCCAGCTGTGGGCCTCAGGCGAGTGACTGCTCCCTGGTGCCTCACACTCAGCACCTGCAACAGGGGGACGTATCATCGCCCACCTATCCAGCTGTCTGGGGAGCAGAGGAGGCAACACATGTAGTCGTTGTTTATCACGGTGATATTTATTATGTATGGAAGTAATGTTACAAAGTCTAGGAAAATAAGTTTTCTCAGAAACCATGAACCCCTTGACTCTTTCTGTTTTACTGCAGAGCCTAACAAGTATTTTTCCCAGCGTCCAGCAGCCCACAGGAAGACATTCGACCATTATTCAATTCATTAAGTAAGAAATTCGCTACATTTATTTTCCTAAAATTAAATACAGTTAGGTTGAGAGTTTTAGTAAATGTTAAGTATGTGTAATTAATGGCAAATATTTTGCTCAGAGACTCTCAACAGATCATTTGTGATTAATCAGTTGACTCTGAAGGTTAATCAAATAAAATAGCCACTTTTTCTTTTCTTTTTTTTTTTTAAAGATTTTATTTTTTTGGCAGAGAGAGAGAGCACAAGCAGGGGGAGCAGCAGACAGAGAGAAAGGGAAAAGCAGACTCCTCACTGAGCAGGGAGCCCAGTGTGGGACTTGGTCCCAAGACCCTGGGATCATGACCTAAGCTGAAGGCAAGACACTTAACTGACTGAGCCATCCAGGTGCCCCAAATAGCCACTTTTTCATTGATAATACTCTCAACACACACACATACACATATACACTCATGTGCACACATTGGCATTTCACATATTTGGCCCTAACCAGGATAATTTTCTCCCAAGTTTGCCACTTCAAATGTTTCTTGAAATCATAATTCATTTCTACTTTCTCCATGCTCCATTACCAAAGTCCCCATCTCTCCTCTTATCAAATATCAAATACAAATAGATCTGAAAATACAGTTTTGTATCAGAAGTAGCTTTTACTTACAACATGGACATTGTAATATGTATCAATATATGTCATTATAGCAGACCTCAATGCAAAGATGTTTGGTTATGACACACACACTCTTGTCCCGTCTGAAGGCAGGCTGTGTGGTGACCATGGGCTTAAATGTACCAATTGGATTCAAATTTTTGAACGATGAAAATAACAGGATCAATTTTAAGCCAACTGTTTTTGCTGTTCCATAAACTCACAACCGTAAACTCACAATCTTGAGCGTATTTTGCTAATGCATTAAACACAGAAAGAAAAAAACGAGTGAATTGGTCTTTTAACTTTAATCTTGCATGCTAAGGAAAATTCCAAAAGTCTAAATGGAAGTCCTTTTTAAGAAGTAGACTCATAATTTTAGCAAAGGTTGTCTCCTCCCCTGTTACAGGACACCTATAGAATAAAACGATATGGTGAAGTCTGTGTCTATTTTGAAGCCCATAGACTAGCCTCAGAACTCGGGGGTTGGGGGGCCGGGGGAGGTGATTGACTGATGTGGCGGTGATGGTCTTGAAGCAACAGAAACAAAAGGTCCCCACTCTCCCTCTCTGCTTCTGCCCTCAGCCTGGCTCCCTACTCAGCCTCTCCAATTCATAGGCCTTTTACAAACCAAGTGTTCTCAGACTTCTAATCATCCTTGAGGGTCCTGTAAAACTTCCATCAGTTCGGGGCTGGTTTCAGAAACTGGACTTTTAAAAGAAGCTGAAAAATAATCTTCTTTGGAGCTTTTTAAGTAGCTTTGAAATCAAATATAAATTCTCAGCTTTGAACTAATTATCTGTGACCAAAATGACAAATACAAAACCCTTCACCCTTATCCAATTGTCCTGGACAATTCTGAAGCATCCTCAACCATTTTTACCTTCCATAATATCCTTTCAGTATAATTGAACCTCTCTTAATAGTGAATCCAAAACAAAGATTATAATAATAATCAAAAAAGGAGAAGAAGCCTCAAGGTAAAAAGTAGTATTTTTAATCCATCAAATAGTTGGTGTCTACTTTGCCTACGGATTCTTCATTAAGATCCAATACGAGCACTGGTGAATTGTGAAATGGTAAAAACCTAAGGGACTAATTTCATGGTATAGTTCTTTTTTTTTTTTTTTAAAGATTTTATTTATTTATTCGACAGAGATAGAGACAGCCAGCGAGAGAGGGAACACAAGCAAGGGGAGTGGGAGAGGAAGAAGCAGGCTCATAGCGGAGGAGCCTGATGTGGGGCTCGATCCCATAACGCCGGGATCACGCCCTGAGCCAAAGGCAGACGCTTAACCGCTGAGCCACCCAGGCACCCCTCATGGTATAGTTCTGACTGTTGTTTTTATTTTTATCATGGCTAAGAGTTTGGTGTGGGCTTGTAATCAGCCAGAGAATCTTCTGAATAAATAACAGGTGAGTATCTAGAACTGCATAGGAAAATACCAACCATTTCCTTCCTGCCTTCCCCAGCGTTCCTGGAGCCTGTCAGACAGCACCATGCTTCTGTGAGTTCCATTTGATTACTACAGTGCTTTCTTTAAACCTTACCAGGCAGGAAGGCTTCTGAAATATTGTTTAGCAATTCATTCACCAAACATTCCTGGGTGGCTGCTTGTGTGCTAAGGCCAGATCTATGCGAAGAAAACAAAAATCTTTGCCATTGTGAACTTTATAATCTAGAGGGGGCAGACTATAACCAACACAGACTGAAACTAAGTGGCTGAGTCAGTTAGAAAATGAAACGTAGGTGTAAAAAATAGAAATCCCAGAATGGGTTGAGGAGGTCTGGGACAGCGGGGAGTGACCAGGATAAGCCTCATTGAGCTGGTGATGTTTAAGCAAACGCTAGAAGAGTTGAAGGGAAACCACACAGGTTCCAGGCAGAGGCACAGCCAGTGCAAAGGGCCTGAGGTGAGCACCTGCGCAGCCTGCTTGAGGCACAGTGATAAGGCCAATGGCTGGAACAAAATGAGTTGGCAGGTGAGTACAAGGAGGCGTAATGCCACAGAGGCTGAGCTGGATGAACTGGGAGTGGTTACCAGATCTTGAGGGCCTTGTAGGGCATCTTAAGGACTCACTTTTCTTTTTTTTCTCTTAGTGAGTTGGGATACTTCAGAGTGTGGAGAAAAGGAACAGTATGATCTGATTTATCCTTTAAAAGAATCCTCCTGGTCATAGTGCTGAAAATAAATATGGTTGTGTGTGTGTGTGTGTGTGTGTGTGTGTGTGTAATTTTGGAAACACAGTGACCGGCCAGAAGGGTATTACAACAGTCCAGGTGATATTTCATAGTATCTGGACCAGTGAGGAAGTGGTGAGAAGTGGTAAGATTCTCGATGTAATTGGAAGGTAGAACTAACACGACTTCCTTTCAGATTGGATGTGGCATGTTGGACAGGGAGTAGTCAGGAGCCACTCCAACTGATAGGACAGTACTTTTCTTACAGGCAGCTTTGTGGGAAGCATGACACAGTTATTGAAACATCTTTAGGTTATTTTATTAAAGTGCCCTTTAGAAAATTGTATCAATTTACATTCCCATCAACTGTTTTATTTTGTATTTGTTTAATTTGTACTGAGTTTGAACTTTTTTCATGTATTTACTGGGTATTTGTTGTTTCTCTTTATCATATAATCAAATATTCTGCCATTGATACAGATGTCAACCAGGCAATATCCTGTTGGGAATTATACAGGAATTATACATATTGAATTCAGAGATTAAATTAGGGAGACTTGATATCTTTCCTTTTAATATCTTATTTTTCGATGTTCATTTTGTAACTGATTACCTTTTAAGCTTCCTTATTGTTCCTAATTTTTGTTTGTATGTTAATCCTAGGTTTTCAATATGTAAAAGTACATCATCGAAAAAGAACAATAGTTTTGCTTCCTTCTTTTCATTGTTAGTAGCTCTTATTTCATTCTTTTTGTCTAAATGTATTTGTCAGCATGTTCAAATTAATGTTAAAAGAATTTGTGAATCTTAAACTGATTCTCACTGTAATTCAAAAGATGGCTTTGTTGTTGTTTTTACCATTATGCTTGCTCTTTCTAATTTATATATACACACATCTAACAATAATGTTTCAGAAGAGATAAAGGATTTAGGAAATAGCTTCTTGGCATCCATTAAAATGGTCATTTTTCTCTTTTGTCTAACTAACGTGGTTGAACATCTTTGTGTTTTGGCACTTTAGTGATGAATCCCATTTGGTTGATTATTAGTTTTAAAATATAATTAATATCTTTCAGTTAATGCTATGAGGAATAGTCATTTAGTTGGGGTGCCTGGGTGGCAGCGTTGTTAAGCGTTTGCCTACGGCTCAGGGCGTGATCCCGGCGTTATGGGATCGAGCCCCACATCAGGCTCCTCCTCTATGAGCCTGCTTCTTCCTTTCCCACTCCCCCTGCTTGTGTTCCCTCCCTCACTGTCTCTATCTCTGTCAAATAAATAAATAAAAAATCTAAAAAAAAAAAAAAAAGGAATAGTCACTTAGCAAATCAGGGCAACAACACATGATTTCAGTCTTGCTTCTAATGGCTCCCATTTGTTAAATTAATAACGAAAACTAACAACAGATAAAACGCTGTGTAAGGAAGTTCATAATTTCACAGACAAGGTTTACTCTTACATTTTGGATCATTCTGAAAACATAAGACATGAGTGGCAGCAAAATTTTAACACTTCCGCTTTAGAGCATAAACTACAAAATGAGACGAAATCCATTTGGGGCTTTGGTGCAGCAGGAGGTAATAACGAAGTTTCCGCTAGGGTGATGAAAGCAAAGGCATGTTCCATCCTTCTTTCCCATTGAAAAAGGCCAGCGACCAGGAGACACTTGACATGCCTTCCTGTCCCAAATAGATATTTTTAATTGGGAGATTCAACATGTAAAAAAGTAAGGCGTGTGGCATTATATTGCTTTCTCTTTCAACCTCAAAAGAAGGGAAAAAAATCTCTAGGGGACATATTTTTGTAGGGGACGAATCCAGTATACTTTCTCTCACATGTGGTTAATTAGATCGATGTTGAGGCTCTAGTTTTGATTAGAGAAAAATAAAGTGAGGTCTGGGAAAAGGGAGGTACAGTGGGGCACGGAGATTTGGGGGGCAGTGTGCACACTCTGTCTTGTGGATACATGTCAGACCTTGTAGTCCAAACGCACAGAATGGACGTGCAACACCAGGAGCAAGCCCTAACACCAAGCAGGGACTTCTGGTGTCTATGATGGGTCCGTGCATGTCCATCACGTGTAACACCTGCACCCCTCTGGTGGGGGATGGTAATAGTGGGGGAGGCTGTGCATGTTGGGGGGGAGTAGCTGAAAAAATTGCTATACCTTCTGCTCAATGTTGCTCTGAACCTAAAACGGTTTTACTTTAACGTTCTGATAAAGCAAACTGAAACAAGCAGGGCCGGTGAGGGGTACATCCCCCCTTGGTGCCTGTCATGTTCTGGCCTCCTGGGCCTTGCTTTCCACCTCTTTTGGCCCCAAGTTCTCCCCAGGTGTCTCAGAGCTACACGCTTGGGTCTCTATCCTGCTTTCGTCAGATTCTCTAACTGTAAACCTCTCTTTTCCTGGAAGCACTTATTTTGTGTGAACTTGTGCGCTGCCTTTGGGAGGGCTCTCTGGGCTTCAGAGAAGGAACCAGGGACGATACGTAATGTAGAAATATTCAGATCAATTGGAGAGCGCTGAAGATGAAGATCTCCAGCTCTATTAGAAACTGCATTTTAATATTTATAAGGCCAGAAAATGAGTTCAATTTTTCAACCCTGAGTCCTAAACCCTGATCAAGACAAAGAGAAGATGTTGCACCTGCCGTCTCGAGGCCTCCTACCTCATGCATATATGCAGGCCCACAGTTTATAGCAAATCTTCCTGCAAAGGGGCCTACCTATCCTGTTATCAAAGTACAATAGCAAATTTTGTTTACCAGATACTATAAAAATTATTTCCCCTCCAGAATATGTATTTTTTATCTTCCAATGCCAAATGATTCTTGTGAAGACTCTTGTTGGAGGATTTCTTCAGCATTTTTCATGTACAGTAAATCATTCCATCTCTATGCTGCCTGACATTTTCTAATAAGAACTTCCCTTAGGCCTCGAGATGACTCTCCTGGTGAGAAGTCATGACATGTCTATTCATCTTCTGTCTTTCCAGAGTCTCAGGGACACAAGGTTTGCTGTAAAGGGGTACAAGTCTTGTACTTTCTGTCTCAACCAAAGTGACACAATGAAAAGGGCTCAGAAATGCCATGAGCACAATTCTAGTAGTTGGATCTCAGAGCTTTTCACGGTGAAAGAGACAAACCCCTCTATGCCTGTGGGCTCAAGTGGAGAATGTTTCCACAGTGGGCACGCGGGTGTGTGAACTTCTTTTAAGATAAAAAAGGGACTTGATATGGGGTTTGGGCGATGGCGTGATTGCCTGGGCACCATTTCTAGGGATGATATGTTCTCCTTTATTTCATTCTGCTCCCTCTTTCTCTTCTTCCCTCCCTTCCTTCCTTTACCCTTACTCTCCCTACTTTGCCTTCTCCCTCCTTCTCTTCATGGGAAACTTCTCCAGTGCCTCCCACACGCCAAGCACTGTGCTAAGCTCTTCGGACGCAACTATCACGTCTCTACCCTTTTGGAGCTTACAGTCTGGCGAGGGAATAAAAATTAACCAAATGAGTACAAAATTCAGTATGTAATTACAAACATAATAACTACTGAGAAAAAAGATACAGAGAGCTGCCTAAGACCCAAACTGGGAAATCAGGGGAGAGTCCCCTGCACTGGTGCTATTTGAACAAAGACCATGAAAATGAGGAGGAGGTAAGGAAGGAAGGAAGGAAGGGAGTAGGGAAATGCTTCTACTCTGAAAGCCCAGCATGTGTGAAGGACAGAAGTGGGTGCACCCTTAGCTGAGAAGAGCCTAGTAAGGTAGGCAGGGGCCAGATTGTGCAGTGCTGTGAGATCAAATTAAGGATTTTAGCCCAGAGTGACAGGCAATAAGAAACCACTGAATAGTTGCGGTTGGTGGTGCATGTATGTGTGTGTTTGGGGGGGGGGTTGTTAAAAGAGTAAAGTTTGTATTATTTTTTAAAGAGAATTTATGTATTTATTTGAAAGAGAGAGAGAGAGAAAGAGAGAATGAGTGGGGGCAGGGGCATAGGAAGAAACAAGACTCTGTGCTGAGCATGGAGCCCGACGTGGGGCTCAATCCCAGGACCCCAAGATCATGACCTGGGCCAAAATCAGATGCTAACGGACTGAGCCACGCAGGTGCCCCTCAGGTTTGCATTCTTAAAGATCATTTTTGTTGCTGTTCGGGGAATGGATTAGGGAAGAGCAAGCATGCTCATGAGAGGCCAACTCCGGGTTCATAGTAGGGCCTCCAGGGGTTTGATGGATGCTGACAGCAGTGGAAATGAAGAGGAGATGCTGGATTGAATGACAGTCAGAATGTAAGTTCTCCATGACAGGTTAGATATGGAGGAACAGAAGGAAAGAAACCATCCAAAGAGGTCTCCTATATTACTGGCCCACACCAGTGAATGGTTGCTCATGTCGTTCACTGCAAGAGGCAACTTCAAGAAGATAGAGGTGTGGTGGTGATAGTAGAACTCATCATTCATGCAGTTTGGGACCTAATGAATTTGAGATACTTCTGAGAATTGAAAGAGAGATACAGAACAGAAGATCAGATCACTAGGTCTGGGGCAAAGAGGAGAGGTCTGGCCTGGAGATCAACAGCTAGAGGTCATTGGTGCATTGTTGCAACTGAAGCCAAAGCTATTGATGAGATTGCCCAAGAGGAGAGACGGCCTTTGGAGTGAGGCAGAGGAGCCCAGGCTTGAGGAGGTCCTACATTAATCGCTGGGTGATGGGCAGTGAGTGTGCAAGGAAGATCGAGGAAAAGGCGTGGCATCATGGAAGCCAGAGGAAGGAGGGAGTTGCCCATACTGGAAAATACAGGTGACAGGCCATATAAAATGAGGGCTGAAAACATCCAGTGGGTTTATGAACATCACTGAGGACCTCCTTTGTAACCTTCAGCTTACCTAAAAGCATAAAAGTGTGCACGGGTCACTGAGCAAAGCAGGTCCTGAGTAGAGATGGAGAGACTTAAAGCAACTTACTAACAGATGTGGTTTATGTTACAATGACTTCCTGAAACAAAACATAAATGAAAAATAGTAAATAATACATTGAAATGATTAAAATCTGAGGAGAAGCAACTGCCGATTCGTGTTTTTATACCTACTTTGTATTTTAGTTTTATGCGAACATGCTACTTCTTTTCCGCCTTAAACCTAAAAAAGCCAAGGGTGTTGTTGAGAACTGCAGCAGAATACATTCAGTAGGGACTATAAAACGACGAGTCAATCAACCGAACAAATAAAAATGAATAAAAAACAAAAGAAGTTTTCAAGGGTGCAGACTTAGAAAAGATTCTGGTCAATGACTAGTGTTTTCAGCCAGAATAATCCAGGTTGATATAAAAAATTCAATAACGGTATTTTTTTAACAGTGCATAAAAACATGTTCCTTAGTGACTTACTTGAGGTTCCTGCCCAAAGATATTTTTCTCCTACAAGCAATTGATGAGATCCTATTTCTCCCATTTTCAGACAGATGGGATTTCAGTGAACATCCTTCCTTATGCTTGGACCTAGGAATGCTATTTAGTCAATACCTTCAACTGTATAATCAGTGATTGTTCAAAACTCCCCCTTGCCCCAAAGGGCCCATTTGGATAAGCTCTAAAACTGTTCTTCCCATGAAATCGGTGGAATTCCCAATTTTCATGTCCATATCTTTAAATGAAGCTCCTGGGAGAGTTTGCAATTCCAGAGATCTGATCAGTCATGGGGAATTCCTCTAGGCCAGAGATTAGCAAATTTAAGCTCAAAGCAACCATGTAAATGGGTACTCATTGTTTCCATTTTAAAGATGGGAAGGTGCAGACTCAAAGAGCTTAAGCACCTCACACAAGATCACTCACTGCATCAGAACAGGACTTGAAGTTGGATCTTCTGATTCCTAATAAATACCTAATTTCCTCATGTCACTATTGACTGCTTCCTGGACAGACTAGCTGGTGGTTTTTTGAGCTGTCATTTTTATGACATTTGAAATAATACTGACACCACCCTGAAGAGAAAGCCCTTTGTTCTTGGTCCTAATCTGGTAGGTCAGGAAGCAGTGGAGTGCATTTGAGGTTTTCTTCATATCCCCCTGCAGACCTTGGCTAACCCTAGGCTGCTCTTCCAAGATGGCAGCCAATACTTTGCTGAGGAGGGCAGAGTACAAAATTGTTCAGAGCACTGAAATCATGGCTAAGGAGAGCAGACCTCTGGCAAAACTAAAGACAAAGAAAAAAGTTTCTTTTAACAGAAAGGAAATGATAAAAGTCAGGAACATGGAATGTGAGGGATGAAGAAAGAACAGGAGAAAACATAAAAACGAGGGTAAATATTATAGACGACCCTTCTCTCGAATTTTCTAAATTATGGTAGATGATTGAAGCAAAAATTAAAAATTGTCTGATGTTCTCAATATATGTAGAGGACATGTTAATTACACTATGAAGGGGAGGGAATTAACATCTGATAAAGCAGACTTAAGAGCGGAGGGAACGTTAAGGGTCAAAGAGTACACACATACATCCCCTTGTAATATTGGAGAAATCTGAATAGGTGTGTAGTCTGTACCACCATTAATTTCCTGGCTTTGATACTGTGCTATGACTATGTTTCTGTTGATGTTAACATTGGGGTAAAGGACCTCTGTGTGCTATTTTTGCAACTTCCTGTGAATCTAGAATTATTTCAAAACAAAAAGTTACAGAAACACTGAACAGCAAGCATAATAAAAGAAAAATTACCTTCCTCCCTTAACACTCAGCTCTCAATATGATTTAGATTTTTTATTTTATCATCTTGTTCTTTTTGTGTGTAAATATGAGCATATTTGCAAAAAGGGCTTATCATGTTCACACTTCTTTTTTTTTACCGTTTTTTAATTTAACAAAATGTCATGACTAGGTTTCCTTGTTTAAAGAATTTTTTCCTGTAATATCCTTTAATGTCTAATTGGTATTAAAGAGATGAAAACAACCCAGTTGTTTTCCAACTCTTTTAAATAGCAGAACACTTCTTTCTTAAACCCTGGGATTATAGGGAGATAAACGTGGAGCTGCTCTTTTCAGAATGGCGAGCAGGAGACCCGGTGACAATTTGTGTGTTTTCCCAGTTGTGTCCTGTAATGGCCCCTGAAACACCTCTAACGACCTTTAAGGCTCTGGGAATGCAGGTGAAAAAGTGTGTGATTAAAACAACAACAACAACAAAAACCAACCAAAAAACTGACAAAAATCCTGTATTAGATACACTTAGTGCCACATTTTTAATTGTGAACTGTATCCTTACCCTTTACCAGATGTGGTAATCACCTTCACCTCATATTTCACTTGATAAGGAAACGAGAAACATAAATGTTTGAGATGTAGTCGCTATGGTGATAAACAGAGTCAGGGGAACGAGTTAGTTGACCTTGTTTGTGTCTTCTAGAACTTTTCGTTTAAAATTCCTACTTTCCTAAGCCATGTCGCTATAGACTCAAGCCCCCCATCTTGACAGCTGAGTGTTACATAGCAATATATTTTCATCTAAAGAAATTAGTTATTGGCATAACACTCCCAGCAATGCAGAGTTTTTCTTATTGAAATTGAAAATATGTCAAGACCTCCAAAATCTTTCTGGTAGTAATTAACCTAAGCATGCCCTATATGGTTTTTGCTAGTATGATTTGTAAATATGGCACAATTTCTTTGAAAGTTTGAGCATTTAATGAAATAGTCAACTGCGATATATAGATCCAGCTACATAAAATGCCTCTTACAAAGGCACGTACTAAAAATTATATTTAGACTGCAGCTTCCTAAGAAAACAATTAATGCACCATATCTAGCAACACATACTTCTGCTATAACCGAATGGAAAGGCAATGTTCTCGCAGCGAGACACGCCTTTGGCAATTCATCCCATTTGCAGGAGTCTCAGGTGCCAAATTTGCTGCTAATCAGGTTTTCTATCTCAGCTGACAGTCCTGGTGGAGTGCCGGGTTTTGATTTTCTTGGGCTATTTAATGTCGCGATTCAGAACTTGAGAAAAGGTGGGATCGTCCCTAGTTGGTGCACAATGTGAAAGGGAAACCAGATTTGTGATGCTCCCTGTTTTCGGGGAAAAACTATGATTGATACAAACTCTAAAAATCATTGTCAGATGACTCTAGCAATCATGCAAATGTTAGGGTGTAATCACTTCAAGGAGCACCCCTCCTACAGCTTATCGGAGCCTGCAAGCGCCCATCTCATGCCATTCTTTGTGCAAAGCTCAATTACCTTGCCGCCTGCACTAAAATGCAGTTCCAGGGGGTCTCAGAGTTTCAGAATGGATGCAAAGGCACCTCAACCTCATTATTGTTTCTTGTGACTTTCCATTAATCGTGTTCCGTTTCAAGGACTGTTGAAGGCAAGTGCCTTCTGAAAAACAGCCCAATGAAGCAATTAACAAAACTGAACCATTAACTCAACACATTCCTGTGAGATCTCGATTAGTGAAGGCAAGTGAACTACAAAAGAAGGTTGGACAAAGAGAATGACGTCCGTGTGCCCGGCTTTGCCGGGCTTCCTGGTGCCTTTGTTGCTTCTTGTGTGGAAATGATATGTGTTTCTGTGGACACGTGGGAAAACGCATTGTACCCTTCTGTACAAAGTCAAAGTTTATTCATGTGGTATTTGAAGTTTCCCTCTTAATGCATTGGGACCTCCGTTTCCCCATAAGGCAGGCAGATAATGGAGCAATTCCTCATTTGTGAGATCGGGGTTCTTGGTGTATAGCTTGATTCATAAACAAGACTCACGACAAAGTGAAAGAGGGTCTATGGGTTCTTAGTGAAATCCAAAAATGGGTGTGGGTCATGAGCCGGGAACCTGGAGGACAGGAAGAGGGCCTGACCACACCGGCTGGATTTCTCATCCTGGAGCCAGGCTATATCATACGAATGTGATTCACGTCGCCATCTCTTCCTTCTGAGCAACCCGTGATCTACAATATACGGTCATCAATTTACAACCGGCACATCACGTACTCTGAGCAGTTCACACTGGCTGCAACACGAAGCACATACTTATTAGTGGCATAAATCAAGAGTTTCTGTGCCTGAATAAGGATTAATCTGTAATCTGCACTCGGAACAGGAGAACAGGGAACCAGGGTTGGCTGTCCCCATGGTAAACACTAACAACTCCCTTCCCCTGATGCACTGTGTGCATTCTGTTTCCATGAGAAGAAAGAGCAAACAGTCAAGTCTGCCCATGGTTTGACTCAGTTAGGACCTCAGAGGACTCCAGATGTGGGAGCTTTCTTTTTCTTAACTCTGATCCAGTTGTGTGATGAGGAAGGATGCCTGGAAAATCAGAGTTGTGACCAGCAGAAAGATAACAGAGGAGCCTTCTGCACGAATAAAACCTGGGTCTGCCGGAGCTTTGCTGGGGAGAGGGCTAACTGTGATCTGTCTCTGCAAGAGATGGGCATGATCCAGGTGAGAGACTTGGGCTTGAAAATGGCTGTCTCCTGGGCAGCCAATGGGTTCATTAAAGGTTTAATGACTTTTAGGGCCCGGCTGAGTCGATCCGGATGTCAAATAGTCACACAAGGGAGATGGATAAGCTCACAGGGCATCTGAAAAGCACGTTGGTTCTTGGAAGTGGTGGGAGAATCCGCCGGATGGGGAAAGCCATCACCTGTCCGTGCCGGCAGACCGTCGGCTGGGCGAGTTGGATGGGGTACTGCGCCGATGAGGCCCAGCCTCCCAGATCTCGGGGAGCATGAGCGGGCAGCGCTGCGGCCCACGGTGCCGAGGGCAGGCGGCCAGCTGAATCTGCACCACTGGACAGGCCACTCTCAGCCACGATCTTTACCTGCAGTGTGAGCACATTATGCACATCACCGTCCCGTCACCTCCGTGAATTCTACCCCACCCACGTAGAGGATTCAGTTACACACATGAAAAAAAAAAGTAAAAGAAAAAAAATTGGTGTTTTCAGGCACTGTTTGACAGCTGATAAGTAAATTGCCTTTATTTATAAGAGGAAAGCAGGGGACATGTCGTAGTGACTGGCACATAGCAACGGCAAGGTCAGAAGAATAAGCCACCTGAATAAAGGCATCCCCATCCCAGGAACGCAATTCCCAAGACTGTGATGTGTCAGGGATTTGAGAGGTTAAGCATGTTAGTACAGAGGGCATGCGTGCCGCGCGTCCTCCTAAGCCACTTCTTCCGAACTCCCTGGGAGGCTGTGAAGCTTTTCCTGATGCAGTCAAGTGCTGAATCCACAGTTTTTTGAGGTTTTTGTGTTTTTCCCCTTTTACCTTTAGCATATTCTGGGAAGTAACTAACTTTTTGCTTATTGCAAGAAGCATTAAAACGTTTATGGTTCTCACGTCCAGTTCCTTCTCTTCCCACATACATTTGTTCACAAGATGTATGAGCAGTTTAAGCAGGATCATGCTCGTCTATGTTTATGTTACTGTATTTCTGGGTTTGCATTTCTTTCTTTCAATTTCCTTCTTTGACGATGCCATGCCAAAAATAAGAAAAGAAGATGGAAGAGTCTCTCTCACTTGCAGTGAATCCGATTGTCTCCCATCCAGCTAAGACCTTCAAATCCACAGCAAAGAGCAAGCTTCACGCTAATCACAGATGCCCTGAGAAGACAGAAGCCAGTAGAAGCAATCACATCTTCACAGTGGCTGCCGGCTGGCCCAGGTGATCCTCCTTACCCCCTCGTTATGGTTCAACTGTCCACGCTCCCATTCAGGCTCCCGGACCCACCTCTTGGGCCCCTCTTGTCTACTCGGGGGCAACTCCCCATGTTCTTTGTTCTCCTGTTCCTTTGATTGCGCACAGTTTTCCCTCCCATATTAAAAAAAAAAAAAAGAGTCTGTATTGACCCCACTCCAGGTTCTAGTTCATTTCTGTGCTCCTTTTACAGAAAAACACCACAAAAGAATGGCTGATACTCTTGTCTCTCCCTCCCTCCTATTCGCTCTTAAATCTGCTTCATTTGAGCTTTTGTCCTCAACTGCTACATCAAAAGTGCTCTTGCAAATGTCACCAATGACCCCCCTGTTGTTTACTTGGACTCTCAGTAGCTTTTGGCAGTTTCTCACTCCCTCCTCCCAGAGACTAGTCACTTGACTTTCGGATACCAAGTTCTGCTGCTTTCTCTTCAAACTCTCTGCCGGCTTTCCCCCCCACCCTTTTATCAGTGTTCTTAGCTGGACCCTTTTCATCTTGCTGACCTCTTGCTTCAAGTGCCCAGGGCTCCAACCCTTCGTGATCTTTTCCACTCTCAGGACTTTAAATACTGTTATAATAATCATGGCTTTTATTTTCTGCACGCTGATGCTTTGACATCTAGGGCCTCGCTGACCCTGGAGGGTCTGCTGCTCTCAGGGCCAGCCCATTCCCGGAGAGAGTGAACAACTCACCTGCCGGTGAGCTTGCCTTTCAGGACAAACCAACCAATCAAGAGCCATTCTCCACCTACCCTCCTCATCCCAAGGCCAGGTGTCAGACCTGTACATCCAGGCCCTGTGCTCAGAGCCCGCTGAAATTACTCCAGCTAGCTGGTCCTACCTTACCCTGTTTACCCTGTCTTAGCCATTCCTTTCCACAAAAATCATAATAAAGGTTCTTGCCTGCAATTTCCATCTCTCTGCACCTCCGTCTCTGCTTGGCGCTTCCCCATGTGACACTGCGTGCTGTGTCTCCTGCTTCCAGAGAATTGCGAGGATAACCAACTTCTTCCTTCATGATGGTCCTTTCCCTTTCTGCATGTCTTACCATACCTGATTTTTTTTAAGATTTTATTTATTTATTTGAGAGAGAGAGAGAAAGAGAGATAGCGAGGGAGAGCATGAGCTGGGGGCGGGCAGAGGCAGAGGGAGAAGCAGACTCCCCGCTGAGCAGGAAGCCTGACACGGGGCTCGATCCCAGGCCCCTGGCATCATGACCTGAGCCGAAGGCAGTTACTTAACTGATTGAGCCACCCAGGCGTCCCTTACCATACCTGATTTAAACAACTCCTGGGCACCTTTAAAATAGTTATAATCACACACACACACACTCGTAATTTACATCTCTACCCCAGACTTCTGTAAACACCTGACTCATACGTCCATTTGCCTTTTGAACATCTTCCCTAAATGTCATATAGTACCTCACACTTAATGTACCCGGATCTCGACCTTCCATCCACCCCGCTCCACCACAGCTTGCTCCTCCCATAGTCTCCCCCACGTCGGTTAATAATTCAATCCTTCCTGTTGCTCAGGCCAACAACAGTGATGTCATCACGTACTCCTCTCTTTCTCTTGTGTCTTAGGTCAAGTCCCACAGCAAATTCTCTTGGCTCTACCTTCAAGTGATCTCCAGAACCTATCCTTCTTTTAAGACAGAACCCACTGTTGCCTACACCCATCTTCAGCTCATGAAAACATACCTAGAACATAGCCATGCTCAATAAATATGTATTGAGTGACTGCCACAGTTAATGTATTCTACTTATTTTATGGTCTGATTAAT
Source organism: Ailuropoda melanoleuca (assembly GCF_002007445.2). Taxonomy (NCBI): domain Eukaryota; kingdom Metazoa; phylum Chordata; class Mammalia; order Carnivora; family Ursidae; genus Ailuropoda; species Ailuropoda melanoleuca. The sequence goes on from NC_048231.1 coordinate 51,529,044, forward strand.
TGATAAATTAACACACATCCTACATTATTACAAATAGGATAATATAATGCTTTATTTCCATTTTCTTAGACTTGAGGGGAGTTTAAACTTTATTGTCCCAATGTAAGCTGAGCCCCTGAGATGAGATTGCTTCAAGTCCAGTTCCATTCTCTGTAGAAGTTCGAACCCCTTCTGAAGGTTTCCAAGACTCCTCAAGGATCTTAATTCTCATGGTCACCTCTGACTCCAGCTTCAATGGAGACGGGCAAGTCTATGGCTGGCCTTGTCGTCCTGTACCCCCTTTGACTCTTTCTACGACATGGAAGTTGACACCAGATTCATATTTCATTTTCACAAATTATTTTGAGTATAGCACAACTTGCTGAATAATTGTGTTTCATAGAGGAGGGAATTATATTTCAGAAACATAAACCGTTTCCAGTGGAACTCCCAAGTCATTGTTCCTCAACATTGGGGATTTTTAATGGCTGCTTCACTCCGCACGGTCCTCAGCATCATGCACCTTTTCTCTCCGCACCTTCTCCCTCCCCTTCCTTCTAGACCACTAGTCCACCTCCCTCTAAAATCCTTCTCATTCTTTTCAGGAACGGAAAAAAAAAAATGGACCTTCTGTGTTACACAATCTTCCACCTAAGACGGTAGCTGTGGGTTTCTCTGTTTTTATTATGAATTACTTTTTATTAAAAAAAATTCAAACATATAAAAATATAAAGACTAGGGCAATGGACATCCATATATCACACCATCCACTTCTAATAATTGTTAATATTTTGTCATACCCGCTTCATCTGTATTTTTTGCTGAATCACTTTAAATTTACAGATATTATGGCATTTGGCACCTCTAGCAGCATCTTCAAAAAATGGCCTTCTGCCACCTACTCACAGTGCAATTTCCACATCTAACCTGTGAACACTATTCCTGAATATCATTTAATGCCCAGTTCATTTTCAAATATTTCCACTGGCTCCCAAACATTTGTGCTTTGAAATCACAATTTTATTTATTTATTTGGCCAGTTAAACCTGTATTTAAAACAGCATTCCATTGTAATGAAACATTTTAGTATGGTTGCTTTTCCTAATGCTTTTCTTTGTACAAAGTGGAGACGAATAGCAGTAGCCAAACACTCTTTATTAAATTACCTGTTGGAGTAAACCAATACCATTAAAGTGGGGTCTCTATTTTACACAGCTGTTTAATGGCATAAGATGTATGAACTCATTTGTTAAATTGGGATCTGTAAACAAAAACAAATGGGAAGAAGAGCAACAGAGACAATGAGTAATGGAAATAGTTTCCAGGCTGCAGAAGCTGGGGCTTTAGTAGGAATTATAGGCAGCCCTGAGGAAAGGCTTTCTGGGGTCCCTGTGTCTGTTACCTAGCAACAAGCCCATTACACAGGGGCACGCTGGAGTCCAGTTAACAGGGCTCAGGGGGAGCACGTGGGTAAGAGGACCAAATTTCTTCTTTTATACTATGTTAATAACTCAGGTCTCCGGCAGTTTCTGACAGGGGTTGAGTGTCTGAAGAAATCATCCCTCTATGATGCTTTACCCACATTAAATCCCTAAAGGAAGAAAATGACTTTGGCTTAATTTACGGCGCACATGTCATTACTTATTTGGCTATGTATCCATCTGATAAGAGTTAAATATACCATATGAAAAAGAAAATCATCCAAACTCAAATTAGTTTTGATTTATGGGATAAGGCTCTAAGACCCATCCAAATTCACTCCTAATAGCAAATGAAGTCTGTGTCACAGATTTACTGCTATTATTATTCTTTTTTTCTTTTAAAATTGCTTTTAAGTAAATTACTGCATTTTTCAGGTTTGCCCTCTTTCTTCTATTAGGGTGTTAATCTGAACCAAGGGGATAGCTTCTCTGTCATGTTTTTGCCTAAAATTTGTCAGGGAAAAATTATTTGTTTTGAGAGTACAGTGTTTTAATAATGTAATTATGCTGATGATCATTAATAACAATACCATCCTTTTAAGAAATGTTCGAAATGATTTTCTAGTACTGCTTTTCACATTTGTTTGAGCTCAGTTATGCACCAAAACCAAAGTCAGGACAGGAATCTCAATCTCCTGATGCCTGGTCTAGCTTTCCACCGCTTACCCTGTATTTTTCATGTTTGTGTGGGTTTTAAAGTTTTTAAATTATGATAAAATACACATAAAGTTTATCATCTCAGCCATTTTTAACTGTGTGATTCAGTAGTGTTAAGCATTCACATCCTTGTAAAACTAATCTCTAGAACTTTTTTTATTTTCCCAAACTGAAACTCTGTACCCATTAAATAACAACTCCCAATTCCCCTTTGCCTGCAGCCCCTGGCACCCACGACTCTACCTTCTGTCTCTATGAATTTGACTTCTCTAGATACCTCATATAAGTGGAATCATCAAGTATTTGTCTTTTTGTGACGGGCTTATTTCACTTGGTATAATGTCCTCCAGGTTCATTCATGTTGTGGCACATGTTAGAATTTCCTTCCTTTTTAAATCTGAATAATATTCCATCTTGTGTATAGGCCACATTTTGTTTATCTATTCATCAACCAATGGACACTTGGGTCACCTCTACTTTTTCAGTATTGTGACTAATACTATGAACACAGGTTTACAAAAATATCTCTCCAAGTGGTTTCAATGAGTTTGGGTATATACTCAGAACTGGAATTTATGGATCATGTGAAAAAGTCTATGTTTAATTTTTGGCAGAACTGCCAGACTGTTTTCCATCGTGGCTCTACCAGTTTACATTCCCACCAGCAGTAGCATAAGGGTTTCAGTTTCTCCGCATTCTCCCCAAAGCTTGTTATTTTCTGCCTTTTTTTAAGTAGTAGTCATCCTATTGTGTGTGAGGTAGATGGCATTGTGGTTTGGGTTTGCATTTCCCTAATTACTAGGAATGTCGAGCATCTTTTCATGTAATGACCATTTGTTTATCTTCTTTGGAGAAATGTCTGTTCAAGTTCCTTGCCCATTTTTTAATCAACTTGTTTGGGTTTTTGCTGTTGCTGTTGATTGTAGGAGTTCTTTATATATTCTGTATATTTGTCTCTTCTCAGATGTATGATTTGAAAATATTTCCTCCCTTTCCATGGGTTGCCTTTTCACTCTGTTGACTATTTCCTTTGATGCATAGATGTTTTTAATTTAGATATAGTCCAATGTATTACATTTTACTTTTGTTGACTGGGCTTTTGGTGTCATATCCCAGAAATCATTGTGAAATCCAATACTGCGAAGTTTTTCTCTTACATGTTCTTCTAAGAGTTTTATATTTTAACTCTCATATTTAGGTCTTTGATCCATTTTGAGTTAATCTGTGTATATGGTATAAGGTAAGGGATCAACTTCATTCTTTTACATGTGGTTATCCAGTTTTCCCAACAGTAGTTCTTGAAAAGACTGTCCCTTCCGCATTGAATGATACTTTCCTCAAAAATCATTTCACCATATATGAAAGGGTTTATTTCTGGACAATTTTATTCCACTGGGCTATCTGTCTGTCTTTAGGCCAGTACCACACTGTTTTGATTATTGTAGCATTGTAGTAAGTTTTAAAATCAGAAAATGTGAGGTTTTGTTCTTTTTCAACTTTGTTCTTTTTCAAAATTGTTTTGTCTATTCAGAGTCCCTTAAAATTCATATAAATTTTAGGATGGATTTTTTTAAATTTCTGAAAAAAATCATTGGGGTTTTGATAGGGATTGCATTTTTTCAAATGTTCGGAGGTTGCAGAAACTCATTTGTCTAGTAGTATGCCCTGAAATCTCAAAGTTCTGCAGACGATGAAAGTAGGACTTGGAACTTATTTAAAGACAATGGCTCTCTTGGCTGTATTTTCATTTTTTTGGAAAATAATTCTTGATGTTCAGGAGACTCTAACCTTCCATAATAACAGCAAACTTTTGTATTGGGCTTACTATTCTCTAGGCACTGTTCTAAATGTTTTACATACATTAAATGATTTGATCATCACAACAGTCCTGTGAGATAAATACTACTGTTAACTTCATTTATAGAAGATGAAACCAAGACACCAAGAATTTAAATATTTTGCTCAAAATCGAAGAACTAGGGAAGGACAGAGGTGAGATTTGAACCCAGTCAACCTAACTCCCAAGTCTGCACTCTTAGCAACAACACCATTCTGTGATTTCACATTGGTTGTTCATTCATTCATTCATTCATTTCATCCAACACAGCTGGTTGCAAGGCCCTAAAAAGTTGATGGTGAGCAAGGTAAACACTGTCCCTGTCCTCACAGGCTTGTTCTTATGACTGATGTGTGTAATAGCCAAATGCTAATGGTTGTTGCTGTCCTATGTTGTCACCCATTTGGTTATACCAAATTATCAGAAACCTCCAGGTAAGTCACTGTCAAGTTGTCAAGGACCAGGTTTTTCATTAGAGAGATAGGACTCAGGACCCATTCATTGATTCACTCATTTATTGGGTACACTTATTATCCACCAAATGCTGGTTCAAAGTATGTTGAGGGAAAAGGGATGCACAGGAATGCACCCAGGTGCTAAGGGCTGGCTTTTATCAAAAGGGCGCTCAGGGTGTTTAGGGAGCCTAGAGAATACTCCAGCTGGTGGGTTAAGGAGGAGGGCTGCTGTCAGGAAAAGCCCCTCATTCTCCTCTGCTGTCCTTCTATAGAGAAATATCCATACAATTGGCATATCACTTTTCCTTTTTCCATAGGACCCATAGAATAATGCACAGGAACACTTTTACTCAGAGTCCCTCTCAGGTGTGGCTCTCCCCTTCACAGATGACTCAGCTACTAAATCTCCTAAATTCCTTGTACTCCCCATCCACACAACTTGGGATCCCCATATACAAGCATTGCTAACCAAAGAGCCACATGACTCTGAATTTCATTTAATCAGTTGTTGTAATAGAGAAATTAAAAGTTGTGAAAGACCATCTCAGGCTGTGGCAGGCCAGCACCTACATTTCTTTGCCTGAAGGCGTTCCCTGGCCTCCAGAGCAAACATCGTTCACCTAGAGAAGGAGTCAGTGTGCCATAGGATCCATATATCTTGTATCCTATTGGATTCAGGGCACGTCTGGAAGTGCATTTTCTACACCGGTTCCTGCATTTCCACAGCAAAATGGAGTCCAAGGCACCCACTGTGGGAGCTACTTTGCCCTTTGTCAGCCACCTTTCCTTTCTGTCTTGCTTACTGTCCTATAGGTGCTTCCTGGGTGCCATCCCAAAGAAGGTTATTGCACTTGAATCTTTGTCCTGGAGATTATTTCTGGGGTGCCCAAACTAAAGGCAGTCTGAGAATTCCTCCCATAGAGGCTGACAGGGTCCTGGGACTGTTCGCCTCGGGCTCTTCTCATCCACATGTGCGTCACAGACATAGCTATTCTGTGAAAGATCTCCATGCAGAAAGCATCATGTCCTTCCTAGAGCAGTGACCAAGAATCTCAAACATATGTAGATATGACTTTCAGAAGGCTTCATTCTCAATTACTCCCACCACTATGTGGCCTTCCCGTTAATCTGTTACTTCATTTCATTCCAGATGCATTGTTTTGAGAGTCCAGCATGTATTGGTCATAACAGAGCCCAGCAGATTTGCTTCCAGTGCTTCTGATCTACAGGTTGTAACAGCTTGGGGGCAAGGATTTTATCACAATTGAAATCTCTCCTTGAAGTTACCTTCTGGGTCATGCCAGCAGTCTGTGGATGCACTTCTCCTCTACCTCTCCTGGGGAAAAATTCTGCTGGGTTTAGAGACATTGTAACATTCCAGCACACATTGTGTGTGTGTGTGTGTGTGTGTGTGTGTGTGTGTGTGTATTTTTTAGCCAGAACATGATCACTCTGGACAACAGCTGAGATGTACTGTGCTAGTAAATCAAGAAAGAAGGCAAGTGTCTGAAGATTGGAATGATAGAAAGGACGGCGGGGGGGAGGTAAAGTTTACAGAGAGTGCAAGGGAAATTGACAAAGGGGACAGGGAAGGAGGGAAACAAGCAAGGGATGGGAACAACAACAACAACAACAAAATCCAAACGTGTTTTTTTGCCTGCTTTGCTGCTCTGCATTTGACCTCTGTGCTTGGAAAACAAAAGACAGGGGGGACAAAACGTTGATGATCCCACAATCTCCAGTGCGGCAGTGGACAGCAGCCCAAGACTCCTTACAGGGCTTACAGAACTTCAGGTGTCCCAGTAATTACTGCCCTAATAGCTTTGCTAAGATTTTTTTTCTTATCACATTCCACACAAACTGACAGTGTCAAAATCAGTGTCTGTTTTAGACTCTGGGCTTATTAAGTGACTGCTTGAAGTTTTCTTAGAAAATGGGAGGTAGCCAAGACCAGCATTGGGGTTCTATCTTACAATTGCATTATTTTACATATTTTGCTACCCTTTCTTTCTTTCCTTTTTTCCCTCAGGGCTGGAAAATGACAGAATGAGTTTTATCTCCCTACCTACCTCTTTGAATACTATTTAACCAAAAAGTGAATTGCAGCAAAGCAAAATGCTTTCCTGTTTTCAAATTTGCAGGCATCCTACCATCCAGGGAAGACAATTTCATCAGCCTGATGGGAAAACACCGCGTCCTTTCTAAATGGAATCGTCCTCTCTGAAACCAAAGTCCCACAGAAGCAAATTACCAGCTGTGCTGGTGCTGGTCCTGGATTAAAGATGAGGATCGAATCTTGTGTCTCCGCCACCCCCTCATCATTTCTAAGCCACCGACACACCGAAGCCGCCTGATGTGCTTCTCATCCGAGTCTCTTCAAGGGTGGGAGAGTAATGGCCAGGAACACAAAGAACACACGGCCCCCGTGCATCTGCAAAAGGAGCATCCAGCCCAGGGCCTGGAACAAACTCTGCTCTGCGGAAATCACCCCGAGAGAGTCCATGTCCACAAAGAGCAGATGGGAGCCCTGCCTCTCCGAGGTCTGGTTCCAAAGACCCCTCCCCGCCCAGCAGCAGCAGCGGGCTGAGCCCCAGCTCCCCCTGAAGCAGGGAGGGCAGGAAAGGCTGGGTTGACTTTGCTTCTGTTACAGTCTGAGGTTTTGGCTCCAACTCACTCAGAAGGGACAGAAGCAGCCTCCTTGGGGGGGCGGGGGGGGGTGGAGGAGACATGGTTCTATTCATAGCTCTACTGCTGGTGTGGCTTTTACCACTCACAGGGACGCTGTCCCCATCTGTGAAATGGGGCACGGGTGCTCACCTTGGATGATGATCCAGGTTTAATTGGTATATGCAGAGCTTTGAAATCTAGAAAGAAAGGGGTAACGTGAACATACATTTAGCACGTTCTTATTTCTCCCCCACTGCTGCCGCCACTCTGTTCTTCTTCACCATAGGCTATCCTCCAGGATTTTGTTCAGAAACTGTTGCTCCTTCCCAGACAACACCTTCTCCTCCCCGTCCTGCACCCCGCCCTGAGTCTTTGGCTTTTCATGCCTTGAAATGGGTGGCTGTCCTTATGGCCTGGGGACAGCCTGTGAGTGGATCTGATGTTTTTACTCGTGACTTAAATGAAAACTTTAAAACACACACAACATCCGTGATTTCCCATAAACACAGGGAAACTTTCTGCTTTAGTATGAATGCAAGACCTCTTTCATTTTCTTTTTTTTAATTATTTTTTTAATTATATGTTAGTCACCATACGGTACATCCTTAGTTTTTGATGTAGTGTTCCATGATTCCTTGTTTGCATATAACACCCAGTGCTCCATGCAATATGTGCCCTGTTTCAACACAATGTATGCGAGCTGGTCCTTTCACCTTTCTGCGAGGAACCACGGCCCCAGGGGCAGGAGGCCGTGTGCTAGAAACTCAGCAGCTCTTGGAGTTTATGAGGATGGAAGGTTGCCAGTTACTCAGGACTACAGAGCTCCGGGACTGACGGGGAGATGGGGGGGCGGGGGGGACCCTCTTTACTATTACCTCCCATACATTGCCTCCATAAATATCTTTTTATTATTATGTCTGCTGTTTTTAGATTTACTTTATGGATGTGGTTAATGCTGTATCCGAATGTGAAGGGAATTACTATTCTTGTTAAGATTCTGACCACTTGGGGAGAATTGCTTAGGCTTCTCTTCCCTCTGCAATAAACACATCTGGTGGATGGCAAGGGACTTATTTTTCCCCTGGACTCCTGGAGCGTGCTTGGTGGGAGTGAGCTTTAAGCACCAAAGAGAGCATTCCCTCAAACATTTAACACACTTTAATGCTGGCTGAGGAAGCTAGTCATCCCAGTCTGCAGTTACGGGGGAAAGTACAGGGAGCCCTACTGGAGCTGACTCATCCCCTAAAAACAAGGAAAGAGCGGCTAAGACAAAATTGAGAGGGGGCCTGCCCCGAGTGGGGTCACCTATTGCCAAGACATGTCACCACGGAGCACTAGCTGTGTCCCCGAGAGGCAGTTCTCTGCTTCGAATGGTGACAACTTGTAGGGTAACAGCTTTACTCACTGTTGGGCTCTCTATCAGCCGGGTGTAGGGATGAGAAACTAGATCCCTGAGAGACGCTGATCCATCCTCTGGACCACAGGAGTCCCTTTGAAGAGTGGCTTGGAGGGAAGAGGTACTCACCTAGCAACCCCAGTGGCCTTGATAATATTTCACTGAGCCATGAGAACAGAGTCAAGACGCATGTGCATGCATGTATGCGTGTGTGCATATATGTATACGTGCATGCATGTCTGCACATATGTGTGCGTGTTTGTATGCATGCGTGTGTGTGCGTGTTTGTATGCATGTGTGCGTGTGTGTGCGTGCGTGTGTGTGAGATTTCTCAGCAGAACCCTTTCCTGCACTTCAGAGCCATATATCCTTTGGCTCATCTCTACTTGGGTGTCCATAAGCAGCTATAGCACAGCATCCTTGAAACCCGTCCCGTGTCGGTTCCCTGCAAGCCCGAAAGCCATCTGCTCGTCTGCCCGGCTGCCCAAACCAGAAAGCTGCTATTTGCCTTAGCCCTTCAGTTTCCCTTTGCTCCCAGTCCAATCCACTAAATCTCCAAGTCACTGTGGTTCTGACTTATAAACATCCTGTCTGATCACTCTGTGGTTCTCCATTCGACTGCCACTGCCATGTCGCAGGCTCTGTCCTCTGCTAACCCGGATGGCTCCGTCTGGTGTCTCACATCCATTCTCCCGGAGCAATAGAGTGACATTGAAATGTTACACCACCTTCATTGGATCCCTACCACTCTCAAACAAGGGTCAGGGTGTGCGATGTAACTTAGAAGACCGCCGGTGGTCTGATCACTCTCGTTAATCCTTGGGGCTCCAAACACCTGCCTACATTGAATCACCCGCAGTTCCTCAAGCCACCCTTGTCCCTTATTGGGCATCAGCACATATTAATTTTCTTGCCCAGGACAATCTTCCCCGCTCTACACCTAATTAGAATTCACCCTTCAATTTATGGCTTAGATGCCACTTCTTTTGAGAAGCTCTTTCTGCTCAAAGATTGCACAGAATACCTTTCCAGGATACGACTGGTCCAATGCTTACACAGCATTCCCGAACCAGAAGCAAAATCAATCAAAGGACAGAGAAAGACAGAGGGACCGCCTACAATGAGAACTTTCCTTACAGCCCTCCCACAGCTGACCCCTCTCCCATCCTGAAAGGACCTGAGAAGCCACTGTGCACAGCACCTCCCGTCTCACACCACATAATAGCAAAGTCATTTGCGCTGTGCTCTCCTGGCCTCTTGACCCGCGAATCCCCGTATGAGGTGTTGAGCTTCTTGAAGGAAGCAGACGCTACATTTTGCTCATATTTTCGTTCCTAGCATACAGTGTGGTTTCAAGCACCTAGCAGCGTTTAGATGTTTGTTCTATAAAAACACGCATGAACCTTTTTGAACCCAGTTCAATGGTTTTCAACTGTATTATGCTTTTCTTTCCACCATTTTTCCTGTTTTACTTGAAACTCTATATTTTGCTGCTCAAGCCAGTACAGCTACGTAGCCCCACAGCCTTATACCCTGTGCAAACCTTGGTTCGTCTTCGTCAAATAAAAAATAGAAAATAGGAGCTAGAGCAGCAGCCCCAATGGCGATAGGCACCACTTATGATGCACCTACTGTATGCCAGGCACTCTCCTAAGCTTCCGTTTGCTATTTCACTTGTTTCTCACCACACTCCTAGGGATGAGGGACTGTTAATGTCCGCATTCCAAAGACAAGGTAACCAAGGTATAGAGGAGGGACCTTTCTTCAACATCAGAAGGTGGTAGAGCCAGCATGCAACCCCGGGGAAGACTGACTTTAAAATCCAGCCTTTGAATCAATATGCTTTGCAGAGTTGAAATGGAGTTAAAATATGATACTGTGAACGCTTTCTCCTGGGAGTTTTCTCCAGTGTGAATGAAACAATCCCACCGGATTTGAGTTGTTAACAATGTATAAGAGGGGCTGGATTTCAGGGATCCCTTCCTTCCAGGAAAATGATCACTTCCCTCTGAGAATCTGGAATGAAAAGGCCAGTTGTGTCTTCTGAAGAAAGGCTTCCTGAGTCCTTTCAAGATTGGGGGTCAGTTGTGGTGGAAAGGTTTTTAAGGGAAGTCCTCCCTTTTGTAGGAGGGTCCCTCCTTGTTTCTAGCCAAAACCCCTATTGATGGACTTTGCCTCTAGCTCAGGAGGGCTGTGTAAACATTGTGAGCATTGACTATCGAGTGTGAAGATTAGAAGTGAGAACTTTACTTCTGTTTACCACTAAACGTGTCGGCCGGCCGAGAAAGTCATTGACTGGAAATGTTATGCATAAGTTGGGGCCTGAGATGGCGGCGCCCAGAGGAAAACTGCCTGAAATTCTCAGGGACCCGGGCTGCAGAGAGGGTGGATGCAGTGACCCCCTGGGAAGCTGGAGAAGACATAACAGGGGGTCCCATTGCCCACATTGCAACTATACCCATTTGAGCGTAGAAAAGGCTTTGAGAGGTTGGCATTGCTCCCTGCATGGCTTCCCCAAAAGGGTTGACTAATCCTATTCCCTGACCATCTTGTTAAGAGCCGAAAGCCTTATTCATAGATGGCCTGCCTCCTCCAACAATTCCTTCCTTCACTAATACCAAGCCTCCTAGTCACAGATCTGTTGCTTCTTTCTCTTCTTCTCTCTTCCTACCTGTCTTCAGTTCTCAGAGGCAAAAGGTGTGAGGAAAGGGAGAAGCAATAGGCTTCTAAAGAAGCCACAGTCTTCTGCCTGCACTGAACGTTCAGACCTATCTACTCCCGAGGTAACCACTCTGACTGCCATGGAGGAGAGATTAAAAGCCTTGATTAGAGCTTCAAGATTTTAACCGGTGGGCCAGGCTCAAATAGAAATGTTAGGCTGATCTCAAGTGCTTTTATGCCAAAGTATTGGGCTAACATTTGTACCAGGGCAAGATGGCTTCCAGATGACGCATCTGGCATTTGAGCTCCAATGAGCATATGTGTTTGCTATGTCCAGATAAGTCAACACTTTCACGGAGCACCTACCCTGTGCCCAGAACTGGACCAAGTCAGCTCCGAGTGGCTGGCAACAGCAATGCATATATTTGCTTTTAGCCTCGCGGTAGCAGAACAGCAGATGGGAAGAGAAGGCAGTCGTGCTGAGAAGAGGGAGTTCTGAAGATTTCTTTCAGTGTGTATACTCTTCCATCTCATTGGGAAAGTTGTTTCCTTCACTGTATTATTTATTGAGAGTCTTACTTCTGCCCCCTCCATAGATTCACCAGGTGACGCTAACAGAACAATGCAAATGGGCAACATGGGAACCTGGAAAGGAGAGGTCAAAAGTAGGCAGTCCCTGGACATATGGCTGGCAGAGACTTACTCATTAATTTTTTATTTATTTTATTTATTTTTTTAAAGATTTTATTTATTTATTTGACAGAGATAGAGACAGCCAGCGAGAGAGGGAACACAAGCAGAGGAAGTGCGAGAGGAAGAAGCAGGCTCCCAGAAGAGGAGCCCGATGTGGGGCCCCATCCCATGACACCAGGATCACGCCCTGAGCCGAAGGCAGACGCCTAACCGCTGTGCCACCCAGGCGCCCCACTCATTAATTTTTTAATTGGCAACACACATAGTGTTTATCGTTGCCTAGTCCCTGATCAATGTTAAATATATACCCATACTTGTCCATAACAGCCCTATGAAGTATTATTATTATTAGTCCCATTTGATGGATATAGAAATGGAACCACAGAGAGGTTAAGTAAGCTATCCAAGGTTATGCCAATGTGGATTTTATTCGGCTAACAACATGGGCCACATTCACTTGCCAATATTTACAAATTTGGAGATTTCCTCAAAAAGCCAGATTTGCAGTATTTCTTTAAAAACTGTAAGATCTGATAACACTGGGCCTTATGGTAAGCAGAACTCAAGCTGTAAAATGGAAGCATTTATTAGTGAGCATGCAAAAAACCCCATACCTGTTTTGCAAACTCTGCAAAGTTCCCACTCTCCTCTCAGCAGGAACTCGGAGACAAAAATGACACAGTGTTCTAACAGCAGATTCAACTCTCCTTCTGGTGAGATTAGGCAAGATCGTAATTCAGTCAATTATGAGCCAAAGAATCCAACGGAGCTGCAGACTGAAGGTATTCCTTCCGAGTGCTGGGCTTCTAGGCCTGTAAGATTCTCAAATCCCGTTCATTCAAGGATGGAAGAACATGCATGACACTTACTCATTACATCTCTAAGAAATCATTTCTAATGATCAAGGTAACTATATAACTTACTGTCTAAACTAGGACTCTTGCAAGTGTGAAAGTGGTTGTCCGTTTCTCAGTTTATTGCAACTTGTCTTCAAATCCATCCTTCACTACGTGCTCTGCCATAATAGAGGTGAACCTTGTGACTATTTCTCTTTAGCCAGCTGGAACATGATGATGCTTTGTCAATACAGAATCCGGGAGGGACACTGGAGGAGGAAGGTGTCCTCCTCTCCAGGATTTGGCCCATGGAGTTTCTCCAGAAGCTGGGGCTGGAGGCACATGGTGGCCAGCAGTGCCCAGTGGCCAGCAACTTCCTCCAAGCAGCCCGTGAGCAGCTTTGCAGCTGAGTGCCACCAGGAAGTTACCTCTCTGTGCATGACTTTCCTAAGTTCTGAGGCATAGCACCTTCTCATGGACAGCTTCCCCCAGCACTTTAGAAGGTGGAATTCCAGCAAGTTCCACTGACATGGCACTACAGTGATTGATTTCTCAGATATCCAGGAAACCACAGGAACATCCTCTCCTTGAAGGAGGCCTGGAACCCAAGCCTGGGAGATGAGGGGCTATCTCTCTTACCTGGGTGCTCTATCTTAATCTTAGGGGCAGGGCTGCACCTTAGATCTGCAATTTCGTATTTCTTTGGAATATTCCTTAACTCTCATCAATTTCCCATTGTTCCAGTCTCCAGTGACTAGTTGTTTATATTAAACTTTCCCTGTACAAATTGCTGCGTGCTTTCTGTTCTGATGGGACCCTAACTGATAAACAGCTGGAACTTCGAGTGGTCTCAGGAGATAGACTGCAAGGATAGGATTTGGAGATGGGTTTGGTGGTAACTTTTGGTTTGAGCATGCGGCTGAGCTCATTAGCAATGGGAGATGACATGCTAGTAAGCCACAGTACAGTGCCCTTACAATTAGTCAAGCTATTACCTATGGGGGATTATGATGAAGTGCCAATTAAGCATGTGCCTTGGGAGCCCAAGTGGCTGCTACACTTGACCCTATGGTAATAGTGATGACTGTTAAGGTCTATGGTGTGGGATGGCTGGATCCTTCGCAGTGCACTTGAGCACGGAGAGAAAGAAAATGACAAGCTCAGGGTCTTTGGCTCTCAGCTCAAGTCATGGTCCAACAGACAGGAGTTTCTTGGAGAGCCCTAAGAATCTTATTTCTTGTTGTCCTAGGGCTCAAACTGTTAAAACTTAAACACAAAATTTAATTGCATTGGTTGCTGAATTACAACAGTTACAACAGTTATATTCACAATCTCATCAAGTTTCTCATGTGAAAGCCAGAGCAATAAATGAGGGAAAAATACGCTCCTGAAACTGAGACTGGGAACATCTGGTGGGAAGGATCGTCAACTGAAACTGGCATCCAAGTCTTACCAGTACAAGTGGGATTTGTGCTCCAGATTCCAGGGACACTAGACTTGTTTGCTTAAAAACCCTGTGATAGCCGTCCCCCAGTGGGGCAGGTTCCCTGAAAAGTGATGCCTGTTCTCCTCAAGCCCCTCCATAACGGCCGCATGGTGCCGCTGGACCCATACGAGGCTCCATCTCAGCATCCTGCAGGGGTACAGGCACACACGATGGCCCGGGGAGAAATAGGTTATACACCAGGAGGACTGCATGACTTTTCTAACAGGCGAACAAGTATGGGGCTGCATTTCAAGCGTGGTAGACTAGACTGGGAGGAATATACTAGCAGAAAGAAACAAGTTCATTGCTATCCGTGCATTTTTACTGGTTTTTGGATTTCATGTGTCGGCTCCTGCCTTTGGAGGTGACTGTTAACAATGGACTTGTTGGTTAACTGTACTTGGGACTCAACAGTGGTCTACATTTCATGAAGTCGAGAGGCCAGAGGATCCCTGGTATAAGGTAGAGGAGGGAATCCAAGGACTTAAGGAACTGGATTTATCATGTGTGACCCGCACAGGGGCCCACCCCCACAACTACCACAAGAAGGTCGGAAAGACACTCCCTTCACTAAGGCTTTGCAAAGTATGAGGGGAGTGCCTGCATCTGCCGAAAGCTCTGGGGTTGCTCTCTTTTGCAGACCAGGTGTGACCCTAGGGGATTCAGTCATGCAAATGGGCTCCCTGATTTCAGCGGTGCCCATGGGATCCCGACGTGGCAGAGGCCCAGGTGGGCACATGCACTGTGTACGATTATGCCTGAATGTCGGCTGTAAAGCAGCGACACCAGGAGGTGGAGTCACCCTGCTTAGGATTATTAAGGACCCGTGTACAGTTCAGATAGCATGTCTGCAATGTAGACCTTTGATTAGGGTCCTTCAAATGGTAACTAAGCACCCCTGGAGTATGGATTTCTAATTTGAAGGATACTTCAATTGTTAACTAACCGCACCTAAAGCATAGCTTAAAACTAAATTGTACACACGTGTGTATCACACAGAACGTGCTGAAATTTCAGAGTACATTCTAGGCAATATAATCAACAGTCTTTCTCACATGATAATCATCACCGCAGCTGATGCTGGCCACTCTGGTACGTGGGACATGTGGCTCTGCTTTTCCACAGTCCCTGTCACCCCCTAGGAGCTCCCTGCAATAGTCTCTGTTGCCACTTGCCATCATGATTGCTCTGTCGCCTCTTCTAGATGCGGTAAAAGAAAAGTGAAATATTTACTGTGCTGCCTCTCTGTCGAGAGAAGGAAAATGAGAACTAAACCTGTATTTCGAGAAAAGTAGGGGAGAGCACAGTTATTTTTTGTACAAAATATGTCGATGCAATTAATGTGCAAAGCCAAGTGAATTCGTTCAGCAAGAACACAATTGAAGACCCAACAGGGGATGGTTTTTCCAAAGATGGCCGCTGTGGCACTGTCTCCCCGGACATTCTTCTGCAACATGACCAGTCACCCCTCAACAACAGGCAGGGTTTACAGATGAGGAAACCCAGGTGAAACGTCTTGCTGTGAGGCCACCCGGATTATCTACAGCCCAATTTGGCCCCAGACTCAATTTTTCTGATCGTAGCACCATGTTCACAGAAAAGCAAAAGCAAGCCGAGGACCTGGTGTGCTAGATGGTGGTGGTCTTTGGAGAGTGCCCTGGTTGGTGAAGGAGAGCTTGGAAAGAGTTGGATGTAAAGACAAGAAGTTCAGAGGCAAGAACACAGGGAATAAGGAGCAAAGATATATGCATCTGAGTTGATCTTAGGGATTTGCTTGACTCATAAAATGTGGAAGTAACATTCTGGGACTTTGAGTCAGGTCAACCCATGAAATAGGAGCGATAATAATAAACGGTTGCTTTCAGTCTTTCAGCCTGGGTGTGCTTTGTTATGTGGCAATTGATAACCGAAATAGACTCCTTATGAAATAAGCTTATTTTCTACTCGTTGTTGTATTTCTGCCTGGGACCAGATAGGCACGGGAGTTGGAGACCCCCCACTTTAGAGTTTTGTCATAGTCGGACACTGATCTCACATACCTATCTTAACCAGCATTAGCCATCATGAATATTCATGATGCATAAACACACTCAGCTGGCTTCTGTTGAGCAAATGTTCTTTCCTTGGAGGAAGAAGAATCATCTCCTAATCATTCTCCACCTCACAGAGACATTCCTGGACCCTTCAGATGCCCCTTTAGACGGGTACGCAATTTATATAGGAATAGCGGTGAATTCATTTTTTACTTGAACAACTGGATTGGCTTCACATGTCCAACAGTCTGTTTCACAATGGACCACAGCAGTCTTACTGTGGCCTTACATGGTGGGATGGAATCGAGGCCTGTCACTCAGGCGATCACCTCAGGTGACCCACTGAGAACGAATCTGCCATCCTCCTCCCAGCCCTGCACCTGCTCTGACCTCGCCTGACTTTGTTGCTTACTCTCTGCACTCTTGGCTTTGATCTCCTTGTCTCCATCTCCAATGGACCCACTCTAATCTGACCACCAATTCAGTCTCTCTCCCTCTCCCTTCAACAAGTCATCCACACCAACTAGGCACCACCCTGGAAACAGCTTCCAAGAGCCCCTGTTCCTCGACTGTTCCGTGAGCACCGTGCTGTGAGTCTGATCTGGGCCTGGGACCTGGTTGTACCTGGATAAGCGTGGTGGCCTCGCACCCAGACATTTACCCTCTGTCTCCTCATTGAAACGCCATCATTCCTGGACTGCTTCTAGCGCCGTGTTCCTGCTCCCACCTTTGTCTTCCTCATCCCGCTTTCTGGCCTGGCTCCCAGGCACTGTGTTCCTCTCTCACACATCTGCGGCCACGCGAGCCCTTCCTCGACCAGCTGTTATGCAGATGTATAGGGATGAGGCTGGGCCACGAGTATATTTGATCCCTCTCTTTTGAATATATTATTTTGCACTTTGACCTAAACTGTTTCAGAAACCCCAGCGAATGACTGCAAAGATGAAACCCAGGCTGCTTGTAGTTTTGGTATTTCAGGAAAGCAATTGCTTCATCTATCACTTAGCTCAGTTCCACACTAATCAGATCAGAATCACATAATAACCTTTCTCATAAGGTGACAAAATAGTTGAGTTCAAATAATGCCTTTACCAAGCCTCGAATCTATTGTTCCAAACAATTAAACAGCGTTCCTATCAGAGAAGGCCATCTTTTTCCTGCCGGGGCCAGCGGGCCTACTTTGGGAGAGACTCACACAGACGGGAAGCCACTCCTCTTCCTCTTCCTCCACCTGGCCTCGGGGCCAGGCCCTGGCTCCGGAAAAGGCCTCGGTGGCCCCAGCTGCTCTGGCCCCTTTGCCCAGAGGGCCCGGGGGGGCAGCCTGGAGCTGTGGTGTCACTTGAGGTCTCGCCACTGCCCAGAATCCGGTCACTGAGAGGGGCCCTCCCAGTCGGGCGTTTATCTCCTTCTTTTCCTGAGACCCAATCCTGCCAGCACAGCTCCCCAATGCTATCAGCATTCTGTTTCTTCCCCTGCAGATAGGCTTGGGAACAACTTCGGAATATAAAGACTTTAAACAATGAACAGCGTTTGAGATAGAATTAGGGCTAAGTCCTGAGCAAACAGCTGGATGAAATATGTCTTTATCTTTGACTGTCTCTAATTTAAACAACCCATAAGATGTTTGTTCTAAATGCTGGCCATATCTGGCTGTGCCTGTCTTTTTGAATCCCTCCCCACTTCCCCCTACACACACACACACACACCCCTGCGGCTGGGAGAAAATGACGTCCTTTCCCGAAAGTCGATGACTTTTCCCTGTTGTCAGGATGCATTCCCCCTAGGGTCGGCACTGGGTTGGGGTTTCTGCCGGGCCATTGCTACCAGACATTTCCGGGGTGGCCCGGTGTGGTGTATGCCAGTCACGAGAATCCGCGGTTTAGCTGCCTGCCTTTCCAGGCCTCTCCAATCTCAGTTCAGTTTTAATTGAGTTTGCAGAGTTTGCTGGGGAACAAGTGACATGGAGAAAGTGGTCCGTGGGATATTCACATGTCACTAATGAGGCGGATGAGGGAGCCAGGTGGAAAGCCCTAGAAGGGGAAGGAGAGAGGAGGGTAGCCTGATCCACAGACAAGGGCTGGGAGCATAGCCCGGGGCAGGTGCAAACTTGACCCTCATGTTTCTGTCTGGAGTGAGTGGGGTGACCCCTGAGGAGAAGGACTGCTCTCTGAGGGTGTGAGATCCCCTGGGCCCCGCCCCTCCCCTCCCCTGTGGGTCTCATCCCTCCCTCCACACCGAGAGATTCTCGGAGCTCTCCCACTGACCATCGTGCTTCCTCGTGTCTCTGCACAAAGCAAGAAGGTGTGCCTGCATCTGTGTGTCTGTGTGCAGCGACCTGTCATCCTCTCGGCCTCGCTGAAGACTCCTAGATCAACGTGTCTCCACAAAGATGTTCTCAGAGCCCTTGTGCACCTCCCTGGCCTCAGCGGAAGCCATCCCCAACGCCTGTCCAGACACTCCACAGCAGGGACAAAATGAGAACACGCCCATGAGCCCTGCACAGCCGGGGACGAGGCCGGCCCATGAGGGACAATACGATGGCCTCATAGGCCTCCCTCTTCACTTGACGCTAGTGGACTTGTTTCCAAATCCCGTCTTCTTTAGGACGGGTGTGAAGTCCCATGGCCTCCCCACAGCAGGGTGTCCGAGGCTTGCAAACTTCCCTGGGGGGTACTTCCCAGAGAGATACAAGGACCCAGCTTTACTCCAGCTTCTCCCCTCCCCCTGCCCAGATTCAGAAATATGTCAGGGCCATGGAGTTTGACCGGTGGCCCAGAAGAACCAGTGCATAAATAAAAGGGGCCTACGATGTCGGTGTTGTAAATACGCCAAGCGCCCTTTCGTGCCCTTGACTTACGGGCTTTCCTGCCACCTGTCGTGGTAACTCAGCTCAACTTGACTAGCAAGCCGCACGGGGCAGCTATTTCGTAGGGAGAGGTGCTTGGCTCTGCACAAACGGCTGTAATTATCAAGCCCCCGATCGCAGCAACGTGGTGAAGCACGAACATTCAAGCTCCATTCAGCGAGCACCCTGAAAATCATCACACTGCTAATTATAAATGTGGCTGCCAAGACCCCAGCTTCCTTCTATTCTTCTTACATCCTGCAGATGGCCAAACTTAGGAACTAATCACCAGATTCCCCTGGAATGGCAGCTGGTGGCTTGATAAGGCAGCGTTTGGGGTTTGGGCTGGGGCAGGGTCTGTGAGAGAGACAGTCTCAATCACAGCATGGGTTCTCTAAATGGTCAGGACACCGTGAAAGCACATGCCTGTGCCTCCGCATGCAGCCCCACATTGGAGCCCTCCAGGCAGATAAACATGCCACCCTTCCTGGACCCAGGGCATCCCTAGCTCTGCTATGGTGCCGTCCCAAAGGACCTGCCCTCCTTAAGGTCGGGAGGGTGGCAGAGAAGGTGCACCATTTCATCAGCCAAGAGGCAAAATGATATATAAATATATAGACTTGGTCTAGAATAGTCTTTGTTAAAAGTAGAGATTGGGATCACCTTTCAAGAAATAGAGCAATTGGCTCCATCCCACGCACAAGGCAACAGCCTAACCTCTCCCCTCCTCATGGGGTGTGGGGCATTGTCATTGTGCCTTCCAGCCCTGGGGCTCATAGATGTTAATGGTTCTGGATTTTTTGTTCACTATTATTTTTAATATGGCTGTAAATCTTTCTGGATGTACGTGTCCAGCAGAGAATCAAAATGAGAAAACACATTATATTACTGGTCTAGTTGTCTGGGAGCAGTAGAAGGGATCAGGGGAGTTGGAATCAAATATGTGCATTAGAGACCATCAGCCCCTCTCCTGCTCTGACCTTGGGAAGGTCACTCCATCACACTGGGCTCCAGCTCTTCCTGCCAAATGAAGAACGTACTAGGAGCTTTCTCAGTCATTGATATTTAATATTAAATCATTTAGGAGCTGTTGGTTGTCCACTCGAGCCAGGCAATGTGCTGGTTGTTGAAGACTAAACCACATTAAGCCACTGCCCCCAGTCTCTCCCTGCACATAGGGGTACAGGCCAGGTGGCGAGTAACAGCACCATCCTGCCATGCGGCAGATGAGGAGATCGCCACCAGCTCCCCGCTCTGGGAAGAATTTGCTGCCCCACATCCAAGGTCACGCCCTTCCCGTGATTCAGCGAGGTCTGGGGACAAAGGCCCAAGGCCGGACTACTCAGGGCCCTGTGTGCTGCAGAGCCTGCTGGCTGGGCCGAGGGTTTGTAGGGGCAGAATTACACTCGACTTCTCCTTGTCCGCAGTCCTGTTCTGCCGTGCCTTTCCCAGATCCCTATCTGCAATCCACATCTTGCCCTCCAAACTCCATCTTAGCGTGTATGTCCACGAGACCCGACGCAGTGCAGCTGGAGAGGCCGGGTGGGGTCCTGGCTGTGACTATGCAAGAGCAAGTTGGACCCTATTCTTGTTATTTCCTCACTGTGGCCACAGATGTGGAAGGGTTGCATCCAGAGCACCTCCGGTCTTGGTTGGGGTGCAGGGAGTTTGTTGGGTGATGTAAGGAGCAGGAGTAATAAGTGGGGGGATGAAGGAAAGCCACACAGTGGCCCCTGTTGAGCCGCCTAACCCTGCGGGTAAGGGCTCCATCTCCCAGGGTCCACTAGGGAACGCAGAGAACGTGCTACAGGGTTCTCCATTTCCTTCTTTCTACTCACCGACTCCCAACCGAGTTAGGTAAAGACTGCCTTTCCCTTCCACCACCCACCTCCCTCTTCTGAGCTGCCTTGTTCTTTGGAGAAAGACCTGGAATGGAGAAGGGGAAGGACTCAGTGGGCAGTTGAAATGGCCCCACCAACAGCATCAAAAAGACCGTCACCCACAGCAGCAGTTGAAAGGAGCGGGGGCTGAGCAGGGTGGTGTGTAGTCTGATGGTCACCACGGCCTGTTAGCTCCTGCCCCGTCCTTCAACTGCTGCCATTCCCCGCTGGGCGGCTGACCTAATCTCCCCAGGGGACTCGCAGACCAAAGACTGAGGCCAAGCTGGGCCGTGGAGAGGCTGCTCGGATTCAGCATGGGGAGGGCAAGCCGTGCCTGGCCCTGCCTGGCCTGACCACCTGGTGCACTGTCCCAGGGGCACAGGGCTGTGGCTCCGTGTTCAGGCTTAGGAGACAAACCACATGGCTTGGGTCCTCGCTTTGCCACTCAGGAGCTCACGTGCCATTTCCCTGCCTGTGGGATGCTGATAATCAGAGTTCCCACCCCACAGGGGGGTCGTGAGGCTCGCATGACATCGCGCCAGAAGGCACTTTGCAAACAGTCCCCCTGCTCGGAGACTGAGGTCAGTACTAGTTAGTGGTCAGTGTGGTGAGATCTTTCTCGGAGTGTCTTTCTTGCCCTGGAAGTGTGAACAGTGCTCGCTCAGCCGAGCCCAGCTGTGGGCTGTGGCTCCATTGTCCTTGTGATAACCCCACCACAGCAAGCCCAGCAATGCAGACATGAGAAGCAGCCTTAGAAGTATTTCCTTCTCTTCTGGTGCGTGAAAGGGCGAAAGCAGCATTGTTGTCGGAAGGAATGGACTGTGCCCTCCACACCTCGAGCTTCTTGGGCAAGGTCCATTGCTATCTTGGAGCCTCTCTGAGGTCACTTACATCTATAATTGCTTCAGGATAACTGTTTTAATGCTCGCCCCCAGATCACCCTTTATGCTCCATGAAACAAACTGCTTTAAAGTCATCTTTCAGCAGCTTTGTTTTGTGTTTACTAAATTACTTATTCTACAAGAAACCCGATGAGAGGCATGCTTCATTATTCTTGAGTTGTGCCCTCATAGAAGTATAATAATCGCGGATTCAAGCCTTTCTAGGGTGTCTCTATGTTTCATTCATCCTCAATTCCCTCCCTCCCTGCCACACCTTGTGTCACCCTTGTCACTGGCACTCCCCCATCCTGCGGCCCAGCCTTCTGTGCCTGGGCTCAGTTTGTGGGAGGAAACCCTCCCTGGTCTTGGTGGCTTTCCTCAACTCTCTGAGGGATATAAAATAGGGACAAGAGAAGAGCAAAGAGTGGCACAAGGCAGTTACCACCAACTCTGACCTCGGGCTATAGTTCAAGGACAGATTGTGTCACCTGGGAAGGAATTTCACTGACGTTCATAACACCCATCCCATCGTGTGAAGCACTCAATGGCAATGCCAATGAATATTGACCCGAAGATAAGTCCTGTTGAAACTGGTATATTGGAACGAACAACGGTTTTGAATTTGGACACATGTGGGTGAAATCCCCGATGAAGCGTATCTAGCACGTCTTAGGTTCGAATTTCAAAACCCTAATTAAACCGTTCAAATTCTCCTTCCTAACAACTGTGCTCTCCTCAAGGGTATTTAAGGATAAATCCAGATCCTGATCAAAGGCTTTTTAAAATATTGTCTAATATTATTATAATTGTTGTCCAGCACAACAAAGGGGAGAGAAAGAGAAATGTGTGTTGAATGGGAGTTGAGGGGGTGCTAGAGAGGCAAGGGCCCACAGCTTCTCCGCTGGCTGTGGCTCAGTTTGGATCATGGAAAGAACTTCTCTCAGGAGAAAAAACACTCTGGACAGTCCTCTGAGCACAGACCAGATAAACGGCTGTGCTCCTCAAAACCAAAGCAAAACAGGCAAGCAAACACCACATTTGGAAGTATTAGTTGGTGAGTAGACTCCATTTTGGAGGGCTTGCTCAAAGTTGATATCCACTCCGTTGAGTTCATTCATCATTGAGTAAAAGCCAGATGTTTGGAATATTGGTCCTCTGTCAGGCTGTCAGCCTGTGATGACAGCTGCACGCTCCCCACTTAATCACAGAGCCTCCCAGCCATCCTTCTCCACACTCGGGGTCCAGTGCCTTGACCCAGTTCTTACTTAAGACGCATTATTTAAGGTAGGTGAGGTATACTGTGTGCGGCAGGTGCTTTTCAAGGAAAACAGTCTTCCCAGTTTCTCCTTAAATGCAGACCCAGGGATTGGGTTCCTGTCACTGTACATGGCATCATTACGGGACTCACACATGTGAACGAGAGAAGGAAGCAAGGAAGATCATTCATGGGATGCTTTTTGACTAGCCTGGGAGGCAAGGATACCATTCTTCCCACATTGCATCAGCCAGAACTCAGTCACACGCTCCCAATCCCACTGCGAGACAGGCTAGGACGTGCCGGGACTCAGTGCTTGAGCGCTAGGACAAGGGCACGGTGCTGGTGAGCGCCCAGCCAGGCTCTGACACCCAGGACATGACTTCAGACCACCCCTCCCCCAAAGAATGAGCTAATGCTCTGCTCTGCCGTGATCTCAGGCAGTTTGCAAGCATGAATTTATGTTCAGAAGAGGTAAGTGAAGTGTTCAAGTTCACAGAATTAATTTAAAAGGTAGAACTTCCTTGTTTTTCAACATGCAATTGTACCCGTCAGGATACACAGGCAATGTTACAGTAACAACCTTCAAGTCTTAGTGGCCTGAGACGCAGGGGTCTATTTCTCACTCCAGGTCCTGTGGCGAGCTGGAACACAAACCAGGGCACCACCCTTCTTGCAGTGGTTCTCTTTTCAGCCTGTTTTGATCTTTTACTTCCTTCTTCTCACCAGCAGCATTCCTTCATGATGATGAGTGCGCGGGAAGAAAACGAGGGAAACTGCACATTGAATCCTGCGTGCCTGCGCTCGTGAGTGTCCCACACCACCTCTCCCATTCCACGTGGCCACAGCTCATTCAAGGAGGCAGGAAGTGGGATCTTCCCAAAGGTCCAGGAAGGGAGGAGAACAGAAAACCTCAGTGAGCACTCATAGCCTCGTCCATCCCTATGGGTCCTGAGGAAAGGGGCTCAGGAAAGCTCACTGAGCCCGAGTTCAAATGGTCACGTATGCTGCTTCTTATTTCTATCATTATTTTTTCAGAGTGTAGAAGCTTGAGTGTCTTGGACCCAAGAGGCCAGGTGCTTTTGATCCCCCCAGTATCTTCTTTCTATTCTAGACCCTCTTTATTTCAGCCCCTAATGGCTCTGGTGGGATTGTCTGTCATGAGTCCTTACATTCGCCTTAGTTCAGTCAGGGAAGGTTCAGCATCAGTTTCTCTAGGATTATGACCTGAAAGGGAAGAGCTTGAGCTGTCAAGAGCCACTTTCTCCATTCTTCTCTGTGGCAGGGAAGAATGAGGACAACAGGCAATGGGAAACAAAGCTAAGTTAGACAGACAGACTCACAGACGCACATACACAGACACACACACAATGGGCGTGGAAGGCGTGCTCTGATGACATAGGTGGGACCCTAGATCCAACCACATCTGATAGAACAGACCCAATAAAGCCCCAGCCCATACTGCTTTCCCCTGGGCTGGTGTGAGGTGAATTTTCTTCACTTACTAACAAACCCTCTTAGTGTCCTCAGATATATAACATTTTTCAAATAGTCTTCTGGAGAACTGCATCTCTGGCACCTGGCTGGAGGGGCAAGCAGGTACACTGGTGTGACTGTGAGAGAGAAATCAGGCATCGAGCCAGATGAAGAGAGATATGGAGGAAATGGACGCATGTACGAATCTTTGGCTAAGAGCTGGGATAGGATTAGGAGAAGCAGGACCAGACACTGTGGTTCTCCAGAGAGCCCGAAGCCATTTAGGGAGAGGAAGCTGATGGGGTGCACCCTGAAGTCTCAAGCCTGAGCAATGATAGACAACTTCAGAAGCTTGGCATTGGAATGTTGATTTTCTATGTCATCTCCAGCATGAGGTATAATACAGGAAATTTCTAACGAAACCGAGTCTAAACAGCCCATTATCCTTCCTTCAGTTTTTATTATAATTTTTCTAGTTAAAGTTTAAGAAACAAAAGGAGGTCCTTTCTGAAGATGGGGGTGAGAAGGCAAGCACACTCAGCATCCGGACCCTCTGGAAGTTGGCTGGGGAGGTAGTCAGTTCTTATCTGTATGTGAACAGAACTCTGAAGAGAACAAGCCAGGGAGAAAGGAAATGAGAATGTGAACAGATCTTTAGTATTTATTCTGCTCTAGATGCCTGCTTTGTGCATATGTAATAAGTTTTAACCTGTAAGATCCCGAAAAGAAGTTTACTTTTTAAATGAGGAGATGTAGTCTAAGAGAGGGTAAGTAACTTGCTACTGTCTTAGAGCTAGCATGCTGCAAAGTATGATGGGAGCAGGTTCTCTCTGATTCCAACACCCTTGCACTTTTCAGGGAGCAGTGATGTCCCAGCAAAGACCCTCCCCCGTGCCCCCCGCTCCAACCCTGCCCTTGTTTGCAGAAGCCTGAAGTTCTGTGATAGAAACTAAAATATGAAATAAAGCCTTTCATTTGTGATAAAAAGCAAAGCT
Organism: Ailuropoda melanoleuca; assembly: GCF_002007445.2. Lineage (NCBI taxonomy): Eukaryota > Metazoa > Chordata > Mammalia > Carnivora > Ursidae > Ailuropoda > Ailuropoda melanoleuca. The sequence continues at coordinate 51,554,557 of NC_048231.1, forward strand.
CCTTTAGATTTTGAATGAGAGAAATAGTTTAAAAATCAGAAGGCTTGTGTTCCTGGTGACAGACTTCATACATTTCATAACTTTGTGTCTGGTGGTAGCAAGTCATGAGGTCAAGGGCCAGATGCCAGTGTTGCTGGAGTAGGAGTCAAGTATGAATCAGCCTGGGAACTCTCCAGCCCTGCTGGTAGGTAAACACTCAGCTGTATACAAACCAGGGAACAGTGATAAGACTCTGGGCTTCCAGAAAAAACAGTTTTTATTTCATTTCTACCTCTGTGATAGAGAATGAAGAGGAGATAATAGCAGATAGAGCAAAAGGGTAATAGAATAGCAACAAAACCCACAGGCACAGAACAATATTTGAAAAGCTAACATCGGAGAAGGTGTTTCCTTTCATGAAATCCTCTGGAATCATGGGGGTGGAAATGAATGGCGGACGCTGAACATCTACTGGCTTTAATAAAGGAAAATTAATGTAGGAGATAAGTTTCAAGCAAGTAGAGCAGGAATCATGTATAACGGAGTACTATACAACAGTGACAATAATGAACTGGAGTTACAAGCAACCACACGGATAAATTGCAAAAACATGACGTTGAGTATAAAGGTTCCACATTACATTATATTGTTTACATAAACCTAAAAAACCAAGCAAACCAGTTAGTTCTTTATACTGTTTAAAGGTATGTGCATAAGTATAGTCAATCATGGGATCAATAAATACCAAATCCAGGATTGTGGTTACCTCTGGGTGGGGAGGGGACACGATATTTGGGACAAAGGACAATACAAGGAGTTCCCACTACTTTTGTGATATTCATTGGTAAAGCTGAACGGGGACAAATTGATATTTGCTGAATTTGTCTCTGCATGTTTTTGATGTCCGGAATATTCCCTAACAAATAAGACAAAGGTAGATGACAGAGATGAATTTAGCATAGGAAAGTAAAGAGCAAGGGGTCCATGGGCTAGGGAAGGACTCTAAGATTCCCTTAGCGTGATCTGTCCAAAGTGTGGGGTCCTGCTGTATTACATATTTGGCTAATAGTTAAAGACAGGGTCAATATGACATTTGGAGATTGTTTTTGCTGATCAATCAAGCACTTCACATGTCTTAACCTCTCACTTGATGCAAATATAATGCCAGTTACACAGTAAAAAAAATCTCTTGAGGCTAATTCATTATGGGAACCTGATCTGTTTTCTTTTCTAGTCTTTTTATCTTGGCCAAATTATAAATATTTTAAATATCAAAGAGAGGAAGAACAATGCCATGTGCAGTTCTTTGGGGGAGATAGTTAATTCAACAATAGAAGACAGCGTTCAGGATAAAGAGAGTACTGCATTCAGTTGTAGCCAGGTTCCATCCTTGTAAACTGACAAAAGTAGAAAATTGTGTTATTATAACATAGGAAAACGAAACTCCTTTTATTTATATCTATCATTTGATTTATATCTATATTATATCTATGATACAATTTATATCTATTGATTAAAATATCATAATAGCCTTTACTATACAAAGAGCTTTTATAAATCCAAAAGAAGACAAACACCCTACAAAAAAGGATGAGGAATATGAGAAGGGAATTTACAAAAAGAAACAGATGACCAAAGACATCTTAAAATGTTAAATTCCATTAGAGATATGCAACATAAAACCATTGAGGCTTCGTTTCCATTTTTTAACCATCAAATTGTAGAAGACTATAAACATCGAAAAGACCACTTTTTTATCACGAGGTTCAGTGGCAAGTGGTAGTGTATTGTTTTCCTTACGACAAACACAGTTTCCACATGGAGAGGGAACTAGGTCTGAATTGTCTTTGCAGTATGACTTGAAGTGTACTGAAAAATCCTATAAAATTTCTTCAGAACAGCTTAACATGGACAATTAAATTTCTTCACCTGCTCAATCTTTAGATAAGATGCAGCTTATTATCTGGGTGTGGCAAGCCCCTAGCCCTTATCTACTATTTGATCCGTGCTAAAATTAATTTATCAGATTAGCTGCTAATGAGCCACCAGCAAACTCTTTTTCTTTTAAATGTTTATGGTTTTGAGCAGAAAATACAGCTGCAGTAACAGACCACCCGATATATATGCAACAAACTATGGCAAACATGTATGTATATATTTATACACATACGTTGATATAGTGCAACACTGTAGAAATTATTAACTTTAGGTCCCTCTCCATAATAAATACTTCTTTAATCTTAGGAATGAAATGAAACTCACGATAAAGCTAAGTTGGTACATTCAGGGAGATACATGGTTATTTTTGTGCCGTGTAGTAGTTAGTTACAAGTGGTGGGAAGTCCATAAAAAAACCCCCAAAAACCAACCAATGAAACAAAAATTTTATCTTCTTCTTTCTTATCTTATTAGTTTCAAATATCTATAATCAGTATCAAATTAACATTTTTAATACAATGAAACAAAGAATATTTTACCTTCATTCATATATATGATATCATTGATTCTTGTTGAGAAGCAAAGGTTTTCAATGAAACTTCCTAACCTTACCAGTTCCCCGGCTTTTGAAAAAGGCCTGGAAACAGGTAGTCAACAATACCGGGTGTCTTGGTATGGAGGACCTTGATGCAAAAGTAAACTTGGCTTACAAAGTTATGGACTGCAGACTCAGGGGTGGGAAGGAAGATCTAATTAAGGGTTGGTGGCATGGAGGAAGAGAAGGACCACAGGGAGAGAAAAGGCTGAATCCTACAAAATAATATGCTTTAAAAGATATGAAAGACGGGAAGGAACAAACCAAGAAAGGGAAGAAGATGGATCCCCAGAGATATATTCCCATTAATACTGACTCTGCATTGGAAGCCATTTTAGAAAGCCTACAACATATTTATATGGAAGTCTGAGCTTAGCTGTCACTTGGTATCAGGGCAAACCAACGCCTGGTCCTGTTGTCCCTTCACTGCTTCTATTCCTATCATCTCCCCATGGGCCAGCTTTCCTTTAGTTTTAGGCAAAGCCAAATGATGAGGATTAAATATTCAAATAAATGGAAGAATATACACTCCCTGAGAATGATACAGAGTTAAACTCCAATTCACTCATTGTAACATGTCTTGTTGGAGGGGACGACAGGATCTAGAACAGCAGGGTAGGTGGTCAAGAAGACAGAACAAGTTCCTGCAGATACACCCACATTCCACTTCAAACACAAAGCTATAATAAATAAAATAATTTTAAGTGCACATTTGCTTCCTTTGTAAAGGGTCAAAACAAACAAACAAACAACTCAGTACTCGAGAAACAGCATAATCGTCTACGTGAACCAGAAATAAAGTGGGAACATAGAGCAATTAGCAGAGACCAAGTGTCAGGCCTGCTGGAAACCAGGAGCAGAGAGAGGCAGAAGTAACCAGGAGTTCTCCTCCAAAGAGAGAAAGGGGCTCCCTGTGCACAAAAGGTAAGAATGCTCAGGGGCTCCCTGCAGAAGAACATAGGCTGAAATGAGCTCTAGTTACCAACTAGAACTGTGGTAGAAACTAGCTTCTTGCTTGGGTGGAAGAAAATAAACAGAAATAGCTCTGCAATATGAAACTGGTGGCAAAGGAATTAGGTTTGCATGTATGGGCTCAAGCTGTCAGCCTGTCTTGATTCTAACAAGGGCCTAGGCAGTGCTGGGAAGTGGCAACCTCAAGGCTGGCCACGAGGAGAGAGGATGGAAGAGAAGAACTCACATGCAACGTTTTAAAACAGATGAGGAAAATGAAAGCCTTAACAGCCAAAAAACTCAACAACTGGAAAATTCATTCCTGAAGAAGTGAAAACAATAGGGAAATCTGAAAGAATTTAAAATAAATATGGTAGTATCTTCAAAGAGGATATAAAAAGGAGAAGCTTTATTTTAAAAAATACAAAAGCAGGAAGATAGTAATCACTAGTAGGTGGGTATGAAAAAGCACCAATTAGGAGCCAGGAAGTGAAGCACATAGTTATTGAAATGAAAAAGAAAAACCTGGGGTGCCTGGTTGGCTCAGCTGGTTGAGTGGCCAATTCTTTGTTTCAGCTCAGGTCATGATCTCAGGGTCGTGAGGTGGACCCCAAGTTGGTTCTATGCTCAGTAGGGAGTCTGCTTGAGTCCTCTCCCTCTCCCTTTGCCCTTCCCCTGCTCATGCTCGCTCTCTCCATCTCTTAAAATGAAAGAAAAACTCAACAGGCTATCAAATCTGCATAAGACACGGCCCAAGAGAAGATGTAATACAATGAATTATATATTGAGGAATCCACCCAGAAAACAACACAAAGACATTAAGAGATGAAAGGAAAGTGAAAAATGGGGAGACATGAGCAAAAGAGGCTCCCCATGCACCAATCAGTAATTCCAGAAGTAGGGGAGAGAGAGGAGCGGTGGGGGGGCAATACTCAGAGCTGATGCCTGACAATTTTCCGAATAAAGAAATATACAAGTCTTGGATAAAAAGAACACAGAGTACTGCATAAGGAAAGAGATAATCAAAATGTAACTGCCGATCATCAAGAAAAAGAATAATTATTAAAAGATACCAGAGAGGGGGAGAAAACCTAAACTCACAAAGGGATAACACCTAGATTGAGAATGTTACCTTTTCCGTCAGAAATAGTAGGGACCAGAAGACAATGGAGTAATGTCATCCATAGGCTGAAAGAAGACACAGTTAACCCAGAATTCCACTCACAACTAAATTATCATTCAAGAACAAGGGCAAAATAATTTCTAAGCTACAGACAAAGGATGTGCATCTTCAAAAAGATAAATAAATCTAGAAGGGAGCAGTGAGAGGCACACAGCATTGGTCACTATTGATAACACAACAAAGACCAAACTTTCATGTTGACAATGCCAACATCCCAAGAAAATGCTCAACGTGTGACATGGCCCACTGGGATGATATGAGACATCAGAGATGTGGTAATTGAAAGTAAAACCAACTCCCAGTTAAGCAAACTTCATTACTGTGTAAGGAAGGAAGGGAGGCAGGAAAGGGTGAAGAGAAGGAAAACAGGGGTGGGGTGGGAGGAGTTTATCCTGCTATCCCTAGATTTCTCAGAAAGCAGAGAAATGAGGTGCTCCTGAAGAGATGTGATTGGAAATGTGGGGAGTTGAGTTTTGTCACCTTTATCTCCTTCCCTATGTGGGGTGTGGGGGCCAGGGAACCCATGGAGAGTTTCTAACCATGTGGGAATCCGTGCTGTTTGCAGCCTGAGAGATTTAGTCTAAGAAATATTGCCTTGCTGTGAAATTAATTACTTTCAGGAAAGAAAGCCTCCAGTGATTTTACTGTCTTTGACAGGGAGAGAAGGGCAGCAAGAGGAGGGCTCCATGGGAAGGACAGCCTGGGGCATAGGTGGGACCACACCTCCAGGGGACCCAGGCTGGGAGTGGAGCAGAGATTTCCCAGGGCAAGAGGAAGAGCAAGCTGAGGTCAGAAGCTCCTGTTTGGAATCAGGCCAGCCTGATTTGAGCACCCCTCAGGCTAGGTGAGAAGCTCAAATGCAGCTCTCTGCTCTTACCCCACCTCTGTTAGAAGCTCCAAAAGGCAAAGGAGGCAGCTGCTATGTTTTGAGTGGGGCTTTGGGGAGATACACGCCAAAAAGGATTTTTAACAACTTTGCTCAAATGTTATGAATGAAATCCCTTCTTGGTCCTCTGAAAATTTATTAAGGTGTTAAAATTGCTTTTAACTGCTTCTTTGGCTGTGTGACCAGAGTTTCTTTGGAATGCAGTGCTGCACTGAGAACGTGAAGATCCCACTTGATTCAGGTTATGCACATAACACGTAACTCTTCCTCCAGCAGAGAAATTAACCAGCTGATCTTCCTGTCTCTCAGTTTCTGCCTGCCCATGTGCCTCGGTTGACAGCCACCACCCGTGGACCCTTGCGCTTGGGGGGCCAGATGCGGCCCAACCCTGACCAGAGAGCTTTCTCAGTGCCTCACAACGTCCTATATTCCAGACTTTCTCCTCCGCACAGCTTGCACCCGCTGTTTCTTCTGTAGGGACCACACTCCTCAGTGGCCAAGAGCATAGCATGCTGGAGAGTTAGGTCTGAGGCCTGTCTTTACCTGTCACGTGGCACTAACAGTCCCCACCAGAGGAAAGCTACATTTCCAGTGCATAGAATCATGCCTAAATATTTATTAAGTGATACCACATGGGTGGGGGATATGCCTTGACATCCCAGCTTTTGCATTACCTCACAGAGACGAAACAAAAGTTGGGGTTGACAAACCTACATATTGCATAGGGTTCAAACAAGCCAGGAAAAAAAAATGGTTTTGAGAAATAGGTTCCTGAAAATATATATATATTTTTCCCTGAGCGCATTTTAAGTGGAGGAGAAAAGGAATCCATGCTGTTTGCTGTCTGAGAGATTTAGTCTAAGAAATATTGCTGTGCTGTGAAATTAATTCCTATCAGAAAAGAAAGCCTCCAGTGATTTAAAATTATATTGCATATATCTATGTAGTATATTATATACAGTACATTAAGAAAGTTAAAGTAAATTAAAAGCCCTAAAACAATCCACGTATTATTTCAAGATCCCAGTGGCATATTAATTATGCCTTCTACTCTATTCATTTTGTCTCTTTTGTAAATAGAGGCAATCTCAGAATTAAACCACTTGACTAATAAGGGCCTTTGCATAGAAACAGCCATTAATTCTCTGTTCCCTGACACTGTTACAGGGCTGTGGCCACCACAGGACCTGGACACTGCTCACCCTTCAACACTCCAGAGCTGTTGCCTGAGGAGCCCCCAAGGCTGTCTTCCAATTTCCACTTCTCTTTTATGCCTCAAGGCCCCCCAGCCCTCAGGTCTTTGGAATACCCTGAGTAGTATTCCAACCTTGTCGATCCCAACTGTGATGAACTAGGCTGTTGAGGCTAGCCTGTGAATCTGCCCACCGCTGAGAACACGTGGATCGATTGTGAGTCTGTGCGGCATAATTATTAAGACTGTGGTTCTGGAGGAGTCGAGACCACCTGTATTAGTCTCCAGGCTCTGACATTTGTTAAGGGTGGAAACTTGAACCATTCAACTGCTCTTTGCCTCAGCTTTCTCATCAGTAAAATGAGAACAATAATTGTAACCAACCTGATAGATACTATTATGGGCTGAATTATGTCCCCTCAAAATTCATACGTGGAAGTCCTACTCCCAGTACCTTAGAACGTGACTATTTGGACATAGGGTCTTTAATGGGGTAGTTGAGTAAAACAAGGTGGACACTAATTCCATAGGATGGGTGTCTTGTAAGAAGAGGAAATTAGGACAGACACACAGAGGGAAGTCCAGCTGGAGACACAGGGAGAAGACAGCCATCTGCAAGCCAAGGAGAGAAGCCTCAGAAGAAATGGACCCTGCCGACACCTTGATCTTGGACTTCTAGCCTCCAGAATGGTGCAAAAATGAATGTCTGTTGTGTAAGCCGCCCAGCATATGGTACTTTGTTACGGCAAGCCTAGCAAGTGAAGGCAGCTACTTCAGAAGATTCTGTGAGACGACACATGAGTCAAATACTTAGAAAGGTGCCTGCGATAATAGACATGTGATAAATGTCAGCTCTCATTATTACATAGACAAATATGTCACTAATTCTAAATAACTTTGTGAAGAATTAAGATTTAGATCACAATCTATTTGTACTGTGGGTATTATTATATTAGAATTACCTTGAAAATTGTCTTCTTTATGTTAAACATTCATCTGTTCATTCACTCATAAAATAAACATTATCATTGCTGACTTTAAGCCAGGAACTATGTTTGGTGCTAGCAGTATGAGATAGGTAGGACACAGTTTGTAATCCTTCCTTGAAGAGCTTGTGGTATCTGGAAATGGTCCAACATGGTTCTTGGCACCATTAGAATGACATGGTGGTGGCTGGAACCCAGTAGGTTTGCACAAAGCAATAAAGGAGAACAACTGTGTGTCTGCAGGACAGGCAAAAGAGGGGCTCTCTGGGCCCGTGGAAACCTAGCTCAGCTGTTACAAAGATGTGGGCTTTCTAGGGAAATTGTGCAGTCACCAGGTGCCCACCCACAACACCCAGAGAAAGATGGCTCTGTCTGAGTAAAACTGACATGCTGGACTGAGTATTAACAGGCTGCACACAAGGGCCAGCTGTGCTGGTGCAGTCCTAGACAGGGCACTGGGATCTGGCAGGTGTGCAATCTAACGGGGAAAAGATGCTGATGCCAGCCCGTCTCCCCTGCCACACTGTCTGGCAAGGAAAGACTGGAATAATCACTTACGTGTTCCTTAGGGAAGCTGCTTACATAGTAGGTCAGATTTCCTTAAAATTATAATGTCATTAGTGAGTTTCACAATGTCTTTATTTTCTCAAACCACCTTATTCAGTTGTAATTCATATACAATAAAGTGTACATATTTAAAATGTAATATTTGATATTTTGACATATGTATCTATCAGTGAAACAGATGCCATGATAAAGATACTGAACTTATCCCTCATCCCCCAAGTCTCCTTGGGCCTCAGTGAGCCTGCCTCCCCCAACACTGTCTGCATGAAACCACTGATCTGCTTTCTGTCACTATACATTAGTTAGCATTTCCTGTAATTTTATATAAATGGAAGCAAACAGTATGTGCTTTTTCATCTGTTTCTTTCAATTCAACGTAATTATTTTGAGATTTGCCCATGTTGTTAGTGTATATCACTAGTCCCTTCCTTTTTTGTTGCTGAGTAGTATTGCTTTGCAGGAATATGTAGCAGTTTCACCTGTTGGTGGACACATTGGGTCGTTCTCCAGTTTGGGCTTTTGTAAATAAAACCATGATGAACATTTGTGTACAGCTCTTTGGATGGATGGATGTTCTCTTTTCTCTTGGGTAAATACCTAGTCAGGGAATGGCTAGATCCTTATACCAGGAGTGTGGATAGCTTTTTAAGAAACTGAAATTGTTTTCCAAAGTGCAAAACGCTTTTATACGTGCTTAACAGCAGTGAATGAGATTTCTAGTTTCTCCATCTCCACCTCAGTATGTCCAATCTCTTCTCATTTTTGTCATTTAATAGTTGTACAGTGGCATATCCTTGTAGTCCTCATTTGCATTTCTCTAATGACTAATGATAAAATGTTCCCTCAGATCTTTTGCTGATTTTTTTTTATGGGTTGTTGGTTTTTTTATTAGTGCTTGGAGGGTTTCTTATATATTCTGGATTCAAGTCTTTTATCAGACATATGCTTTGCAAATATTTCCCCTCTGTCTGTGGCTTAGTTTTTCATTCTCTAAACCGTGTCATTTGAAGAGTAGTCTTCAAATGTAATGAAGGCTAATTAATCAATTTGTTCTTTTATGGCTCATGCTTTAGGTGTCATATCTAGGAAATACTTGCCATATTCAAGTTTAGTTTCCCCCCTCTCTTCTAGAATTCATAAAGCTTTAGGTTTTACATTTAGATATGTGATCTATTTTGAATTAATGTCAATTAGGTCAACCTGGTTCATGATTGTATTCAAGTCTTTTATTTTCTTACTGATTTTTTATTTAATTGTTCTATCAATTACTGAAAGAGGGACACTGAAATCCTTGACTATAATTGTGGATTAGTTTATCCTTCCCTGTACATCTATCAGTTGCTGCTTCGTTTACATTGCAGCTCTATTATTAGGTGCATATTGAAGATGGTAGGTCTTATTGATGAATTGACCCCTTCATCATTATGAAATGACCTTCTTTATCCCTGGTAATATTCTCTGTTCTGAAATCTACTTAGTCTGAAATTAACATAGGTACTATGACTTTCTTTTTATTAATGTTAGCATGGAATATATTTTTTCTTTCATTTAATTTTAATCAATGTCTTTGTATTTAAATTGTGGACTTTGTAGGCAGCATATAGCTGTGCCTTGCTTTTTAATCCAATCTGCCAATTCTGGCCTTTTAATTGAGGCATTTAGACCATTAATGCTTACTGTGAATATGGATGGTCTATATCCATTATCTTGCTATTTATTTTCTATTTGTCTCTCCTTTCTTCTATTTGTCTTTTCTTTTTTCCCCTTTTCTTCTTCTTATACCTACATTTGGGTTAAACTATATAAAACTATTTATAGTATTCTTTTTTATTTCCTTTGTTGGCTTATTAGCCCTAACTCCTTGTTTTTTTACTTTAGGACTTACAATATGCATCATTAACCTATCCTAGTTGATTTTCAGGTGACATTACACTACTGCACATTTTGTCTTAGCCTATTTGGGTTTCTATAATGGAATTCCATGTATACTGGGCATGGGGGCTGAAGCAAGAAACATTTGTTTCCCATAGTTCTGGAGCCTGGAAAATCCAAGATCAAGATGGTAGCATAGCCAGTGTCTAGTGAAGACACTCGTCCTGATCTGCAAATGGCCTTCTTCTTGTTGTGTTCCCACATGGTGGAAAGGAAAGAGAGAGGGAACAAGCTCGCCTGCCTGTTCTTCTAAGGCCACAAATCCCATTAAAGAGGACAGACCCACAGGACCTAATTATTTCCCAAAGGCCCTAACTCCTAATATTGTCACACTGGGGCTTAGGGTTTCAACATATGAATTTCAGGGAGACACAAACATTCAGTCCATAGTACGTGTATTATAAAAGCCATAAAGGGTGCATTCCATTTATCTCTGCTGGTCACATCGTTTACTTTTACATGTTACAAAATACATCGTGATTATGTTTGCTTAAACAATTATCTTTTAAACGTATTTAAATAATAAGAAAAAATGACCAGGTATGCCATCAGGAGTTACCATTACTGGTGCTCCTCATTCCTTTGAGTAGATCCAGATTATTATTTGGCATTGTTTTCCTTCTGTCCGAAGGACTTCCTTAATTCTTATATTTTGGGTCTCCTGGGGTGATAAATATTTTCAGCTTTTGTGTATCTAAAAATTTATTTTGCCTTCATTTTTGAAAGATATTTTCACTAGGTATAGAATTTAGGTTGACTTTTTTCTTTAAAGACGTTTCTCCACAGTCTCCTCTCTTACACAGCCACTGACAAGAAATTTGCTGTCATCCTTAAACGTGAACCTCTGCATGCACCTCCTGTCTTTACTGCTGACTTTTAAATTTTCCTTGTCGCTGGTTTTGAGAAATTTTAGTTTGATTGCCTTGGTGTAGCTTTATCCATGTTAACTGTGTTTGGAGTTCATTGAACTTCTTAGGACTCTAAATTTATTGTGTTTATCAAGTTTGGGAAATTGTTGGCCATTATTTCTTTTTTCTTTCTTTTTTTTTTTTATTAATTTATTTGGCAGAGAGAGACAGCGAGAGGGAACACAAGCAAGGGGAGTGAGAGAGGGAGAAGCAGGCTTCCCACGAGGAGGGAGCCTGATGCAGGGCTTGATCCCAGGACCCTGGGATCATGACCTGAGCCAAAGGCAGACGCTTAACCGCTGAGCCACCCAGGCGCCCCTGGCCATTATTTCTTTAAATACTGTTCCCCTTGCTCTCCTTTGGTGACTCTAATGCTGTGTATATTAAGGGGCCTGAAGCTGCCTCACAGCTCACTAATGTTATTTTCAGTTTTTAAAAATACCTGTTTCTGTGTTTATGTGGATAGATTCTATTGCTATATTTTCAAGGTCATTAATCTTATCTCCTCTTATAGCTACACTGCCATTAATTCCAACCAATGTGCTTTCATCACAGACAGTTAATTTTCATCTCCAGAAGTTGGACTCGGTGATTTTTTAAAATAAACTCTACCCCCAAGATGGGGCTGGAATTCACCATCCGAGATCAAGAGTCACTTGCTCCACTGACTGAGCCAGCCAGGTGCCCTGGATTCAGTCATTTTTTTTTATCTTGTAGATATCTACTTAACTTTTCAACATATGAAATACATTTATAGTCACTGATTGCCCTTGTCTGCTAATTCTCACATCTGTGTCACTTCTGAGTCAGTTTTGATTGAGCAATTATTCTCTTCATTATGAATCATCTTTTCCTGCTTTTTTGCACTGCAATTTCTTTTTTGGATGACAGAAATTGTCAATTTTGCTCTTCTGGGTACTAGATAGTTTGGCATTCCTATAAGTATTTTCATGAGCTTTGTTTTGGGATGTAATTAAGTTACTTGGAAACAGTTTCTTACTTTCAGGCTTGCATTTAAGATTTGTTATGTGGGACAAGAGCAAGGTCAATTATCATCCACTACTGAGGCAATATTCTTCTGAAGGCTTCACCCAGGGCTCTGTGAATTATGAGGTTTTCCAGTCTGACTGGTGGGAATAGACAATATTCCTGGCTCTGCGTGAGCAGAAAGTACAATTCCTTCTTATCCTTTAAGATAAGAAAAGGTGATTCTGTGCCCGTCCTTGGGTTGTTTTCCTCACCTATGCCCTGATGAATACTCAGCTGAATATTCAAGGGGAACCTTCTGCAGATCTCTGGAGTTTTCTCTCCATGCAGCTGTCTACTCTCCGTCTGTCCTACAAAGTCTAACCACCATCTTCTCCTAAATTCTCAGCTTATCTCCTCAGCTCGGTGAGTCTACTCCTCCCAGTCTCTCTCCTTCCTGTGCTTGCCTTGGAAACTCTTTCAAGGAGGTAAACTCAGATGGTTGCAGGGCTCACATCATTTGCTTCCCACCTCTCCACAATCACATCCTTTATGACTGATGTCCAGTGCCTTCAAAGACAGTGCATCATATATTTCATTCACAACCAAGTATGATGACATGACTTAGTCCCAGAAGTTATATATACTTCATCGTTTCCATAATACCCTGCTGGTGAGAAAATTACCTTCTCTAACGTGTGTATGCTGGGAAGGGGTCAAGGAGAGACCACAGGACATGAATGATCTGAAATCAAGGATCACTAGAGGCTGGTCACCACCTACAAGAAGCGACTGAATACATTAACTTGGGGAGTAGGAAAATTAGACTGGGTGGGCAGGGTAGAGCCAGATGATAGCACTTCAGAAAGAGTTTTGACAGAAATAATTCCTTTCTACTTTGTATTCTATAAACACCTCTGTCTCAATTGAGTTTTCATCACACTGTTTCACTATTATTTAAGGGCTAGTCTCTTCTACTAATCTGAAAATTACTTTGCTATGTCTTATTCATCTTGGGTCCCCCAAGCTCTTTGTACCATGCCTGGGTTGTAGCAGGAGCTCAAGCATGGTTTCTTTAGTGGAATCAAACTGAATGGGCTGGAACAATAAATTTACCAATATCTAGGGCACCTGTATGGCTCAGCTGGCTAAGTGTCTCCCTTCAGCTCAGGTCATGATCTCGAGCCCCACATTGGGCTCCCCACTCAGCAGGGAGTCTGCCTCTCCCTCTGCCCCTCCCCTTCTTGTGCTCTCTCTCTCTCTGTCAAATAAATAAATAAAATCTTTTAAAAAATAAATTTACTGATATCTTATTACATGGCCCTAAATGTTAGGTATGCTAAGCTGGAAAGTGGCATATTGAAAATGATGCTAAGGAAAGCTGATTAGAACAGAGGGGTTATGGACAGAGGTCAAGAAGTTCTAGTCCAAGGCTAACGTGGCAATTCAGGCATAAAATGGTAAGACTTGAAATAGATGGAAGTAAGAAGTAGCAATAAAGTAGAAGACTTGAGTCCCAGGTCCATATGAAGAAAATCACTGATAGGACTTATTGACAATTGGGTCTGAGGGGAAGAAAGAGCCAAGATGAGTCTAGGGTTTCAAGCAAGGACACCCAAAAATTGTGGTGTCACAAACAAATTAAGACAGGATTCAGACTGGATGCATCACTTCTCATCCAAAATTATTCTTCTTCCTTTATTTCCTATCTAAGAGACCTAAGCTAGAATTGTTCTCGACTCTTCCCTCTTTCTTATCTATGAATCAAGACACAGCTTGGCTTCCCCAGGAAACAGATTCAGATAGAGGTTAGCATGTAGGATGCATATTAGGGTGTGCTTCTGGGATCAGCCTTGTGGAAGGGTGGTGAATCAGGAGTAGGCAGAGGGAGAAGTCAAGCCATATGCAGTCTTGAATCATTCCACAGGGAGCAGTGGAGCTAGATCAGCCCTTCAGAGTGGCCCCAAATGGGATCAAGTGGGCTATGCCTTTATGCCCTTACTTCACACAGTCATTGGACTATGCTGGGATGGGAACAGCCTGAGATGAGAAGCTCCGTGCAAGCCCCTCCATCCCCAAAGGATCGGCAGCTGAAGACCATTTCCTCACAGCATTCCCAGTAACAGGGGCAAAAAGTCCTTCATTTGGGTAGCACATCACAGAGCCCATCCACGTCACTACTTCTCCCATGTCTCCATCCTCAGCCTCACGAGTTAGTTATATGAAATTCTCATTACTTTTTTCCTGAATTGCTACAGCCAAGTCCTAGTTTCTCTCTCTGCTTACTATCTTCACCTCTCTCCAATCCATTTCCACATTGCTTCTATGATTATCTTTCTAAACACAGACATAAATCATGCCACTCTTCATCTTAAAACCATTCAAGGGCTTCTCATCATGTGGGATCCAGTGTGGACCTCCACCCAAGCTGTACTTTTGTCCCAAAAAACTCCTCAGAGTTGGTGCTGGGCTTTCAAATGCCTTCAGATTCTTTCTCTGCCAGATGCCATCCCTCTCTGACCCGATTTTTTTGATTAGCTAACTCCTCCTAACCTGTCCTTCCAAACTCATCCCTTCTGTGGAAACTCCATGACTCTGCTAGTCCGGGTTAAGTGACATTTCAATATGTTAGTACAATCCCCACTATTTGCCTTTTTGTAGCATTTATTGCATGATGTTCCAAATGCCTGTTACCAGAGACTCGTCTTGTTGAGAGAACAGACAGTTCTCTCTTTTTAACCCTGCACCTAACACATGACCCCCTCCCAAGGCAGGGGGCTCTTAAATGTTTAGAGAGTAAATGAATTAAGCAAATAAAACAGTGTAAAAAATACACTTATACAATTTTATTCTCCTGATTACCAAGCATCCTTCTTTGGACATCTGGAACTGAGTTTTTCAAAGGCAGGAATCAGTCTATCAAATGAGGCTTATTTATGGGTCAGCTTCAAATTTCCAGGAAAAAAAAAATTGCCATCTATGAAATTTAGTCAAGGAGCTACTTTGGCTCCTCACTAAAGATCTTCTCTGTAGCTGCTGATGGAGGTACTTCAGGGAGGGGACTGCTGACTGCTCTGAGCCCCCTCTCCAGGTTTCCCTGGGCCCTCTCCCTCTCATTCCCACGGAGAAAACCCAGGAACAGAAGTAGGAGAGCGATATGTGCCCCTCTCCCTCCCCAGGAAGCTGCCAGGCTATATGGATGTCTTCTGCCATTGGTTTCTGGGTTCCAGACTTCTAAGCTAGATGAGAAGACATGGTGCCATGTGAGGAATCCCTCCTGTTTCCTGCCCCCCAGCCCCGTGTTCTCCAGACTCCACCCTCTCAATTGTCCTTCCCTAAGAGAGAATCCAGGCTCAGGGATTCGGTCCAAGATGGCGGAGGAGCAGGAGACCTAAATTTCTTGTGGTCCCAGAAATTCGGCTGGATAGCTATCAAACCATTCTGAACACCTACGAACTCAACAGAAGTGCGAAGGAAAGAATAGCAGGAACTCTATGAACAGAAAAGCGACCACTTTCTGAAAGGTAGGAGGTGCAGAGAAGTGAATCTGAGGCGATATATATAGGAAGACAGACCTGAGGGGGAGGAAGCCTCCGTCAGCCGGCTGCCGGCAAGCGATGGAGCCGCGGAGCACAAAATCGGAACTTGTGGAAGTCCGCTCTGGTGAGGGACATCACTCTAGCAGCTAAGCAGGGGGTGGAACCCTCGGCAGGGACAGCGTGGTCTCAGGACCCGCGGGGTCACAGAAAGACTGCGGGTGCCTGAGTGCGCAGAGCTCCCAGGTATCGGAGCGGGGAAGCCGGCTGCAAAGCCGAGGAGTGGGCTCTCAGCTCGGGGTGGCCATAACCCGCGATCCGCGGCACAGTCGGGCCACAGCTCTGGGCAGGGGCCCAACAAGCGGCAGATCCGGGAGGAGCGGGGCGGGGGCCCACCACAGGAATTTGCTGGGTTTGGAGACTCCAAACGGGGTCACGCACCAGAGATAGAAACGCTTGGTCACGGGCCAGGTGAGCACGGAGTGTGGACAGAGACCAGGGAGACAGGAGTGACTGACTGCTTTCCTCTGAGGGCTCACTGAGGAGGGGGGCGCCGAGCTCTCGACTCTGGGGCCAGAGACTGGGAGGCCGCCATCTTCATTCTCATCCTCTAAGGCTCTATGGAAAGCCTTCAGGGAACAAAAGCTACAGAGAGCAAACCGGAGCGGATTCCTTAGCCTGGCCCCTGGCAAGGGCCGTGCGGTTCCGCCTGGGCCAAGACACCTGAGACTCACTGCAGCAGGCCCCTCCCCTGCAAGATCAGCAAGAATGTCCAGCCCAGACCAAGTTTACCATCAGTGAGAACTGCAGAACTCCAGCGCTAGGGGAATACAGCACAGAGAATTCATGGCTTTCTTTAGTCTTTCAACTTTAATTTTTTAAATTTTCTTCCCCTTGATTCTTTAGTCTTTCAAAGTTAATTTTTAAAAATTTCTTTATTTTTTCTTTTTCTAGTTCTTTTTTTAAAATTTTTCTTCTTTCCTTTTTCAACCAACTTCTTATCAATTCCTTTTTAAAAGTCTTTTTTAATTTTTATTTTTATAGTCATATTCCTTTATCGTATTTAATCTCATTTTTGTATATATGTAAGTTTTTCTTTCTTTGAAATTTTGGGATGCAGTTTCTTCTAACAGACCGAAATATAACCTAAATCTAATTAGTGTGTGGCTTTGTTCTATTCACCCACCTGATCACATTCTCTTCTTTTCTTTTTTAAAAATTTTTCTTCTTTCTTTTTTCAACCAACTTCTTATCAATTCCTTTTTAAAAATCTTTTTTTAATTTTAATTTTTACAGTCATATTCCATCCATTCATTGTATTTAGCCTTATTTTTGTATATATATATATATATATATGTTTTTCTTTCTTTAAAATTTTGGGAGGCAGTTTCTTCTAATAGACCAAAATACACCCAAAATCTAGTGTGTGTCTCTGTTCTGTTCACCAGCCTGGTCATATTCTTTTTCTTTTTTTCTTTTCCCCAGTTTCAGGTCTCTTCTGATTTGTTTAGTGTATATTTTTCTGGGGTCATCGTTACCCTTTTAGCATTTTATTCTTTCGTTCATCTGTTCTTCTCTAGACAAAATGACAAAATGGGAAAACTCACCTCAAAAAAAAGAACAAGAGGCAGTATCAAACTGCCAGGAACCTAATCAACATGGTTGATTGATGTCAGAACTAGAGTTCAGAGTAATTATTATAAAGATATCAGCTGTGCTTGAAAAAAGCATGGTAGATACTAGAGAATCCCTTTCTGGAGAAATAAAATCTAACCAAGTCAAAATCAAAAAGGCTGTTAATGAGGTGCAATAAATGGAGGCTCTAACTGCTAGGATAAATGAGGCAGAAGAGAGAATTAGTGATATAGAAGCCCAAATGATGGAGAATAAAGAAGCTGAGAAAAAGAGAGATAAACAACTACTGGATCATGAGGGGAGAATTCGAGAGATAAGTGATACCATAAAATGAAACAATATTAGAATAAATGGGATCCCAGAAGAAGAAGAGACGGGGCAGAAGGTATACTAGAGCAAAGTATTGCAGAGAACTTCCCTAATTTGGGGAAGGAAACAGGCATCAAAATCCAGGAGGCACAGAGAACCCCCCTCAAAATCAATAAAAATAGATCAACACCCTGACATCTAATAGTAAAACTTACAAATCTCAGAGACAAAGAGAAAATCCTGAAAGCAGCTCAGGACAAGAGATCTGTAACCTACAAGGGTAGAAACATTAGGTTGGCAGCAGACCTATCCACAGAGACCTGGTGGGCCAGAAAGGACTGGCATGATATATTCAGAGTACAAAATGAGGAAAATATGCAGCCAAGAATACTATATCCAGCTAGGCTGTTAGTGAAAATAGAAGCAGAGATAAAAAGCTTCCAGGACAAACAGAAAATAAAAGAATTTGCAATCACCAAACCAGCCCTACAAGAAATATTGAAAGGGGGTCCTCTAAGCAAAGAGAGAGACTAAAAGTAACATAAACCAAAAAGAAACAGAGACAATAGACAGTAATAGTCACCTTACAGGCAGTATAATGGCACTAAATTCATATCTTTCAATAGTTACCCTGAATGTAAATGGGCTAAATGTCCTAAGCAAAAGACACAGGTATCAGATTGGATAAAAAAACAAGACCCATTGATATGCTCTCTGCAAGAGACTCATTTTAGACCCAAAGTCACCTCCAGATTTAAAGTGAGGAGGTGGAAAACCATTTACCATACTAACGGACAGCAAAAGAAAGCTGGGGTGGCACTCCTTACATCAGACAAATTAGAATTTAAACCAAAGACTAATAAGCGATGAGGGAGGACATTATATCATACTTAAAGGGTCTATCCAATAAGAAGATCTAACAATTGTAAATATTCCCCTAACATGGGGGCAGCCAATTAATAAAAGAGTCAAAGAAACACATCAACAATAATACAATAATAGTAGGAGACTTTAACACCCCCTTCACTGAAATGGACAGATCATCTAAGCAAAAGATCAACAAGGAAATAAAGGCTTTGAATGACACACTGGACCAGATGGACTTCACAGATATATTCAGAACATTCCATCCCAAAGCAACAGAATACACGTTCTTCTCTTCTCTTCCAGAATAGATCACATCCTGGGTCACAAATCAGGTCTCAACTGGCACCAAAAATTGGGATCATTCCTTGGATATTTTCATACCCCAATACTTTGAAACTCGAACTCAATCAGAAAGGGGAAGTTGGAAAGAACTCAAATACCTGGAGGCTAAAAAGAATCCTACAAAAGAATGAATGGGTCAGCCAGGAAATTGAAGAATTAAAGAAATTCATGGAAACACAAGAAAATGAAAACACAACTGTTCAAAATCTTTGGGATGCAGCAAATGTGGTCCTAAGGAAAATACATAGCACTACAAGTCTTTCTCAAGAAACAATAAAGGTGTCAAATACACAATCTAACCCTGCACCTAAAGGAGCTGCAGAAAGAACAGCAGATAAAACCTAAACCCAGTAGGAGAAGAGAAATAATAAAGATCAGAGCAGAAATCAGTGAAATAGAAATCAAAGGAACAGTAGAACAGATCAATGAAACTAGGAGCTGGTTCTTTGAAAGAATTAGTAAGACTGATAAACCTCTGGCCAGACTTATCCAAAAGAAAAGAGAAAGGACCCAAATAAATAAAATCATGAATGAAAGAGGAGCGATCACAACAAACATCAAAGAAATACAATTATAAGAACATATTATGAGCAGCTATATGCCAACAAATTAGACAATCTGAAAGAAATGGATGCATTCCTAGAGATGTATAAACTACCAAAACTGAGACAGGAAGAAATAGAAAACCTGAACAGACCTGTAACCAGCAAGGAAATTGAAGCAGTAATCCAAAATCTCCCCATCAAACAAGAGCCCCAGGGCCAGATGGCTTCTCAGGGAAATTCTACCAAACATTTAAAGAAGAATTAATACCTATTCTTCTGAAACTGTTCCAGAAAATAGAAATGGAAGGGAAACTTCCAAACTCATTTTATGAGGCCAGCATTACCTTGATCCCAAACCCAGACAAAGATCCCATCAAAAAGGAGAATTACAGACCAATATCCCTGATGCACATGGGTGCAAAAATTCTCACCAAAATGCTAGCCAGTAGGATCCAATAGTACATTAAAAGGATTATTCACCACGACCAAGTGGGTTTTATTCCTGGGCTGCAAGTTTGGTTCAACATCCACAAATCAATCAGTGTGATACAGTACATTAATAAAAGAAAGAACGAGAGCCATAGGATACTCTCAATAGATGCAGAAAAAGCATCTGACAAAGTACAGCATCCTTTCTTGATTAAAACTCTTCACAGTGTAGGGATAGAAGATACATACCTCAATATCATAAAAGCCATCTATGAAAAACCCACAGTGAATATCATTCTCAATGGGGAAAAACTGAGAGCTTTTCCCCTAAGGTCAGGAACATGGCAGGGATTTCCGCTATCACCACTGCTATTCAACATAGTACTAGAAGTCCTAGCCTCAGCAATCAGACAACAAAAAGAAATAAAAGGCATCCAAATCAGCAAAGAAGAAGTCAAACTCTCACTCTTTGCAGATGATATGATACTTTATTTGGAAAACCCAAAAGTCTCCACCCCAAAACTGCTAGAATTCATACAGGAACTCAGAAAAGTGGCAGGATATAAAATCAATGCACAAAAATCAGTTGCATTTCTATTCACCAACAAGACAGAAGAAAGAGAAATTAAGGAGTCAATCCCATTTACAATTGCACCCAAAACCATAAGATACCTAGGAATAAATATAACCAAAGAGGCAATGAATCTGTACTCAGAAAACTATAGAATACTTATGAAAGAAATTGAGGAAGACACAAAGAAATGGAAAAACATTCCATGCTCATGGAATGGAAGAACAAATATTGTTAAAATGTCTTTGCTGCCTAGAGCAATCTATTCATTTAACACAATCCCTATCAAAATACCATCAACTTTTTTCACAGAAATGGACAAATAATCCTCAAATTTGTATGGAATCAGAAAAGACCCTGTATAGCCAGAGGAATGTGGAAAAACAAAAGCAAAGTTGATGGCATCACAATGCCGGACTTCAAGATCAATTACAAAGCTGTAATCATCAAGACAGTAAGGTACCAGCATAAAAACAGACACAGATCAATGGAATAGAGAACCCAGAAATGGACCCTCAACTCTATGGTCAACTAATCGACAAAGCAAGAAAGAATGTCCAATGGAAAAAAGGCAGTCTCTTCAACAAACGGTGTTTAGAAAATTGGACAGCCACATGCAGAAGAATGACACTGGACCATTTCCTTACACAATACAGAAAAATAGACTCTAAATGGATGAAAGACCTACATGTGAGACAGGAATCCATGAAAATCCTTGAGGAGAACACAAGCAGCAACCTCTTCGACATCAGCCACAGCAACTTCTTCCTAGACACGTTGCCAAAGGCAAGGGAAGCAAGAGCAAAAATGAACTATTGGGTTTCATCAAGATGAAAAGCTTTTGCACAGCAAAGGAAACAGTCAACAAAACCAAAAGACAACTGAAAGAATGGGAGAAGAGATTTGCAAATGATGTATCAGATAAAGGGCTAGTATCCAAAATCTATAAAGAACTTAACAAACTCAACACCCAAAGAACAAATAATCAAGAAATGGGCAGAAGACGTAAACAGACATTTCTTCAAAGAAGACATTCAAATGGCCAACGGACACATGAAAAAGTCCTCCACATCACTTGGCATCAGGGAAATACAAATCAAAACCACAATGACATACCACCTCATACAAGTCAGAATGGCTAAAATCAAGGTAAGGATGTGGAGAAAGGGGAACCCTCTTACACTGTTGGTGGGAATGCCAGCTGATGCAGCCACTCTGGAAAACAGTATGGAGGTTCCTCAAAAAGTTGAAAATAGAGCTACCCTACAACCCAGCAATTGCACAACTGGGTATTTACCTGAAAGATACAAATGTAGTGATCCGAAGGGACACCTCACCCCAATGTTTATAGCAGCAATGTCCACAACAGACAAACTGTGGAAAGAGCCTAGATGTCCATCGACAGATGAATGGATAAAGAATATGTGGTATGTCTGTGTGTATATATGTATATATATATACACATACACACACATATATGCATATATATATACATATATATACATATATACAATGGAATATTATGCAGCCATCAAAAAAATCTTGCCAT
The DNA here is from genome assembly GCF_002007445.2 of Ailuropoda melanoleuca. Taxonomy (NCBI): domain Eukaryota; kingdom Metazoa; phylum Chordata; class Mammalia; order Carnivora; family Ursidae; genus Ailuropoda; species Ailuropoda melanoleuca. Next base: position 51,576,423 of record NC_048231.1, read on the forward strand.
TTGCAGTGATGTGGATGTAACTAGAGTATATTATGCTAAGGAAAATAAGTCAATCAGAGAAAGACAATTATTATATGATCTCACTGATATGTGGAATTTGAGAAACAAGGCAGAAGATCCTAGGGGAAGAGAGGAAAGAAATGAAATGGTACAAAACCAGAGAGGGAGACAAACCATAGGAGACTCTTAATCTCAGGAAGCAGACTCAGGGTTGCTGGAGTGGAGGGGGGTGGGAGGGATGGGGTGGCTGGTTAATGGACATTGGTGAGGGTATGTGCTACGGTGAGCACTGTGAATTGTGTAAGACTGATGAATCACAGACCTGTATCCCTGAAACAAATAGTACATTATACATTAATAAAAAAGAAGAGAGAATCCAGGCTCTTCCAGGCCACTCTCATCATTCAGTGCCGCCTCATCATTCGGTGCCCACTACATGACACTGAACTCTAGCTGAGACAGACACCATTGAATGGAGGGAATCCTGCTCTGGTGGAACCTTCTGGTTTTCCTGAGACCTATGTGTAGGAGCTTAGAGATAGTTGTATCATGACAGTGATCTTTTGACAAATTCTCACACCTTGTTGATTACTTCTCAAAGGACTCTTAAACAGAACCCCATTTTGCCTCAGACACCGTTGGCTTTTTGGAAGCCATGAAAACATTTGGGAAACTTTAATTTATTTTACAAGGCCATCCCCTGTCCTGGGAGGTTTTCATGTTGAATTCTATTAACAGTTTTTGTCTTTTGTTAAGATGCATATATTAATAATTAAAAGCCATTTTAAATAATTGATTCAATTCACTAAAGCCAACAAATTAATTAACTGATGCATAATTAATCAGAGCAGCAAGGCATTCCTTCTTAAGGGACCAGATAGGAAAACCGTGATTTGTATGTTCATGAACAGAGTAGATACAGTCAGCTGTGCTCTTGAACCAGATCCTGATTGATCAGGGTCATCATTGAAGAGCTGCAGGCTGTTCAGCCCACAGAAGGAGCTCTTGGCCTCCACTGCTCTGCTCAACATGAAGTGATAGTCTATATCTGGGCTGGGTCTTAAGATAGACACAGCATCATCAGATGTCAGATTGGGGCAGGGTAGGGGGTGGTTCTTGGGAAGCATCTTGGTCCATTGCTCACCTCATACCAGTATAGTTTACTACAGTGTGAGGAAGGTGCTGGTCTGCAAATTGTTTCTCATCTGTGAGGAGATAAGTCCAGAAATTGAGAGTAAGCATTTAGAAACATTCATAGGGGGGCACCTGGGTGGCACAGCAGTTAAGCGTCTGCCTTCAGCTCAGGGCGTGATCCCGGCATTATGGGATCGAGCCCCACATCAGGCTCCTCTGCTATGAGCCTGCTTCTTCCTCTCCCACTCCCCCTGCTTGTGTTCCCTCTCTCGCTGGCTGTCTCTATCTCTGTCAAATAAATAAATAAAATCTTAAAAAAAAAAGAAACATTCATAGGAATTTGACAGAGTAACTTTATGTCCTCTCAATTTAATATTTTAAATTTGGAGCTCATATTTTTATGTCCTTTTTCATTTAATTGTTCTAGTAATTCATTTTAATTTTATTTAAATAAGTATCAGTATGTGATAGATTATAAATTGTAAAAAACCAAACCAAACCAAACTGTGGTCCTTTCCACATATATTTCTAGAAGCACTACCTATCATTCCAGAAATTCTTAAGCCCAAATCTTGCAAAATACTATCTGCCTCAACATGTTCTCAGGGAGATAAGATGAGCTCTAATATCCTTTTGCAACTGAGTCGGAAAACAGGATTTGAGTGCTTTGCGTTTGTCTCTGGAGGTACCCTGTGCTCTGCAGTCAGTGCTATCTAGAGAGCAAGGTGAACAAAGACGTATCAAAGCCTTGTACGCTGTAATAATATAGCCATGCTGACACTTACTTTGAGCATGTGCCTACTAAGAGGGTCATGAGTTAACTGTGAAAAAAATAATAATATTGTACAGTCACCAGCCGCAGCTGGGCATTAGAGTATACCATAATGGATTAATGGCTCCAACTCCCATAACAAAAGTGGCAGGGATGGGGGACCTATATCACTGCATTACTTTTAGAAAGTAAACAAGAGAAAAGAAACCTCAGAGGGATCCTCTGGGATAGTGGGGTGTTGATGAACAGGTTAGAGAGAATAGAAGTATTTAACCTTATGCAAACTTTACTAATAAATATAGAGTAAGTAGCACCACTTACTGGAAATGCAATGGAGACTAGCTGAGCCTGATTCAGTTGTCCTTGGATTGTAGCACTTAGAACACCTTCTAGCAAGTACGCCTAAAGCCTTTTTTGTGCTAACATGGCTATAAAAGCTTTTGTAGTTTCTTGGATGGGATTCAAGTTGTGCTTGTCTCGACGATTCAAAGGTTAGAAGATGTGGGATGACTCCTCACAAATGCATCCATTCCTTGAACTCCTACCATGTACAGGAGCCCTGACTTGGGAATGAAGAGGTTCAATTTTTGTGCATGAGTGGTCTTTGCAATTTGATCTCAAGATTTTGAAAAGTGAAATTGCTATTCTGAAAATAAAAGTTGCTTATTGCAAAACAGCTACCATATTGCCTTATCAGAATAAAAGAAAATTCCTCACCTGAAATTGTACGTGAGATCCATTTAGTCGTACGAACGGAGACAAATCTAAGGTACCAAATCAGGAATATCATACATCCAAATACCCACGAGCCACTGAGTTATGAGTTATGAGTTACCTGATACTTTTAACATCTCCCAAATAGCCATGGACATCAGTAGTAGAGAAAATCAGATAGATCTGGGTCAAAATCCTAACTTCTCTACTTTCTAGCTATATACTCGTGGACGCTTGACTTCTCTGAGCTTTGGGTTCCAACCCAAAATGGAGATATTGGCACCTACCCTGAAAGACTAATTCTTATAAAACACTTCTTAGACACTAGTCTCTGTGCTCAGTTTTTACACGTATTTTTTTCACTTATTCTCACAGCAGATATTTAAAGTTACAGACTGTAATAACTTGATACCCGAGTACAAACACTCAACCACTACAGCTTTAGAGACAAGGTATGTAACAGTCTGAGGATAGTGCCTGGCACATAGTAGGTACTTAAGAAAAGGATTCATTAGCTTATTATGATTGCTACCACAGCTCAGGGCGACAAAAGCAACATGGGAAGTGAAAATGAACATTTGCTTTTGCTCTGCATTCTCCACTGTGCTGGAAGGATCCATGGCTGCCCTGCTCTAATAGGGCTGAGAGGTGGCCTAGGCTCCAGGTTTCTTGGGCCCCAGCCCTAGCCCCGGGTGCACCAGTAAGGAAAGTAGGTTAACCTTCAGGGCAAGCCTTAGGCAGAGAATAATTTTAGGGATAACTGGAGGGCTCTATGACCTCCCAAATATCTCCCCTAAGGCCTGAATGTTGCCTAGAACTCATTGCAGGGGAGTTACGCCAGGCATTCCGCTGGGATAGCAAGAAAGCTCAACTATGCAAAATTTCCAGGAGAGGCTACACAGAAGTGGGAATGCAGACAGTATAAAATGATATCAGGTTTTAATAGCTGTGACAGAAGAGATTTTAAAATGTAGAAAAACAATGGTCACCTGGTATAGGTTAGAAGAAGATGTTATTGAGAGAAAATGCTGGAAACAATGTGAGGAGTGTCTCAGTTTTACAACTGGCTCATCCTGCTTGTCTTCAGCTATGTGCAGAGATGACATAGTGTGAGCAAAAGGAAGAGGCTTCTGGAAGAAGTGTGCCTACACCTCAGTGCACCTCAGTGAGGGGACCGTGCTTGCCACAGGCCTGGGCGTGCATGGTCAGCAACTTCACACCCTCCTCTTCAGCTCCTCACTGCTCATGGTATCATGGTTATTAAAATTAAGTTGCCTGGGTTCAAATCCCAACTCCCCTCTTAGCAGTTGCCTGACTTTGGGCAAGTATTTAATCTCTTCCAACAGGGAGCTCATGGAGGTGTGTGAGGATGAAGTGAGCCGCTGAGCTAAAGCCCCCTGCTCTGTGCCCAGCTTGGGGCAAGCAACACCCCCACTCGTGTCTGTGAGTCCAGGGAAATGACCGGCCAGCTAGTTGGGCAGGCGCCAGGCGGCCCCTGTCTTCTCAGACCAACTGTGCCATTGGCAGCTCTGTATAGGAAAGAGGCATTCATTGACAGAGATGATACGGTTTCCAAATGTTCTTTCCGCTTCACATCGATACAAAGCAGTGAGTCATCCCTTTTACCTGAATGCTGGTCTTGAAAGATACAAACCATCCAGGGCAGGAGATAGGGGTTCCGACTCTCACACATTCTCTGTGACCCTGGGGGAGTCACTTCCCCTCTTGGTGCCATCCAGGTTTCCTCTGAGGGAAAAGGGAGGGGGTAGATGAGAAAACCTTTCAGAGCTTCAGCAGTAAGTCCCTGGCCGTGGCCAGGGCTGCTGCGCAAGCCATATTACAGCCTCAGTTTGCCTGACTGCACACCAAACTCTCACTATTCAAAAAGGCCCATGGAAGTATCGCATAGTCAGCAATATCTGTGGAGTGTCTATCAAGTGCGAAGTTCCTTGGATAAACTGAATTCACATCCTTGTTCTGAAGGAACACACGGTACATTATGGGGAGATAAATGCATGAAGAATCTAAACAACCATGGTTCAAGTTTGGAAGGGAGGGGAGCTTGGGTGGCTCAGTTGGTTAAGCGTCTGCCTTCCTCTCAGGTCATGATCCTAGGGTCCTGGGAACAAATCCTGCATTGGGTTCCTTGCTCAGTGGGGAGCTTACTTCTCCCTTTGCCTGCCGCTCCCCCTGCTTGTGCTCTCTCTCTCTCTCTGACAAAGAAATAAATAAATACATTTTTTAAAAAAAGTTTGGAAGAGATAAGTGCCACAAAAGAGATATAAATTAAGTATCCTGTGAGTTCCAAGAAGAGAAAGTTACCTGTGGATAGGAAATCAGGTCCCTCTGCATCCTAAATGCTTATAGGAAGGTTTTGTGGAGGAGTGGGGGGAGATGAGTTCCGAGGGTGGGTAAGATGGGGATCCAGGAAGGGGAGCGAGAGGAACATTCCAGTGCAAAGGCATAGAGGGGAAAGGGGAAGTTCAGGGTGGATCTGTGGACAGCGGTGGTCCTGTTTGATTGGCCCGGTTCTGAGCAATGAAGTTTTAAGTGTGGGCTGAGATCTCAGAAAGCCTTGAACTCTAAGCTAAATAATTTTTGCCCTATTCTTGAAGACATTAGAAAACATTGAAGGTTTTGCAGCAGGGAAAGTTACATAGGATAAAGTGAAAGGGCATAGGTGAGGAGAAGGAGCTCTGTGAGGAGAGTAGTGTACTAATCCAAATTAGAGGGGGAGGTGGTCTGCATTAAGGCCATACTAGTGAAGGGGAGAGAAGAGGTTTAAAGACAGAAGAACTGCACAACCCTCCAGTTTCCCAGGGACTGCTGTGGCTTCAGCCTGCTGCTCCGCTGTAATTATGAATGACACTCTCTTCACAAGTGTACCAGTGTAGGTAGTAAATGGTGTGATCACCCTGGTTAAAGGTTATGTTGAGGGCTTCAGAGGGGAAGGGGGTGGGGGAATGGGATAGACTGGTGATGGGTGGTGGGGAGGGCACGTATTGCATGGAGCACTGGGTGTTATACGCGACTAATGAATCATTGAACTTTACATCAGAAACCAGGGATGTACTGTATGGTGACTAACATAATAAAAAAACATTAAAAATAAATAAATAAATAAATAAATCAGGAAAAAAAAAGTTTATGTTGAGTTGAGTGCCTGGAAGGGTGGACAGAGAAGAATAAAAAGGTTTTGGAATAAAATGAATGTTGTTGTGGACGTAAGTTTAAGGTAGTGTTAGGGCTTCTGAGGGGGAAAAAGATAACAATAATGATAATGGCCAACATGTCTTGAGTGCTTACTTCACACCAAATATTAGTTCATGTATTCTTCAAGATAACCCTGTGAGGTAAGCACTATTATTATCCTCATTTTATGAAACTGGGCAGAGGGCATCAGATGACCAGTAAACAGCTAAAAATTCAGGCCTCGACCTCAAGAGAGAATTCAGAATACACACAAGCATCCGGGAATTATCCACCAAGAAGAGGCGGTGGAAGCCAAGAGGTTCAGGTGGGTTGCCAAAATAGAGAGTGAAGCAAAGGATGAGGATCTGGAACAAAAGTGGAAATAGCAAGAGGAAGAGGAGATCAGGAAAACCAAAAGAGAGCATTCAGCTACAGGAGTAGAGACACCAAAATGACGGCATCATGAAAACCAGAGCAAGAGAAAAAAATGACCGGCTGAGGAGTGCAGAAGGCTCTCAGGGGGACTGTCAAAGAATGTGGGGTTGGTGACCTCTGACCCAATAGTATGCATGTGAATTTCCCCATTGTCAAAAGTGTTTCACTTACACTGGATTTTTTTGCAACTGCATAAAGATAGATGCCAACCTCCTGCTGATGCTCTGGGAGGTGAGGAGACTGCTTCCTAGCCTCATGCTCTTGGGGGTGTGAGGCCCATCTGGAGGCCACTGCAGGAAGGGGATGGCTGAAGCAAGGCGTGAGAAAGACCATGCGTGTGCGGGAGTCAGTTCTGCCTGGAGCTAGCACGAAACCAGCCTTTCTGAAAGAAAAATGTTCAGACAAGTCCCTCAGAATCTAAGTGGTAGGGAGAAGTAAATGAGAAAGAGCTGTAAGGTTTATCTACCTTTGGCTATTGAAAGCAACTCCCTAACCTCCAAGGATAGACCTTCACTAATCCGTAAGCCTAGGCCTAACTGTCACCGAACTGAACAATATATCTGTTGTGCATGCCAGGTGGGGATGAAATGAATTCTTTGTGTGTCTGTTGTATTGTGTGCCTGTTGGTATTTTGAGCATTTGTTTTGTGTGCTACTGAAAGTAGGATGCAATTAGCCACGAACTTGTTGGTTGCCTCTGTGGGAGATATAAGAAGTTACCTGTGCAGAAACTGCTGGCACATCAAAATCTGAAGGAGGCTAGAATTTATTTTTTCTCTCTTTCTGAATTTATATCCCTTCTCCATCTGCACTACCTACCTCCCTGGGGATTTCAGTCATTTTATGATGAGCCTATCTTTTGATTTGGAAGAGAAATTAAGAGCTTCCAAGTCTCAGCAGTATTGACCTTTGGGACAGATAATTCTTTGTCGTAGAGGTCTTGCCTGGGCACTGACTCACATTCAGCAACATCCCTAATCGCTTCCCACTGAACACCAGTAGGAAGCAGCCCCTTCCCCAGGCTGTGACAATCAAATATGTCTCCAGACATCACCAGTTGTCGCCAGGAGCAAAGTCTTCCATGTTTGAGAACCACTGTGACAAGATCATTTATACTAAGATGTGAGTGACTTAATTTGTTCTTTCGTCAAAGAATATCTCCTTTCCACTTTGCGTTGAACAAAAGAGAAGTAAAGCAGGCAGGCAGAGGGTTGATTTCTCTGCTTTTTTGCAACCCGATTAATTTAAGCTTCCCAATGGCAGAAATACAATCCATGTAATGAAGAGACGTGGTCATCCTCAGGATTGGATTCAGTCAGTTCAGTTCAGGGTGACACACTCACAGGACCATGATGTCTTGTAGGAGTGAGCAGCGGTCAATGCTGGGACTCGGCTTCACTCGTGCTGGGACTCGCCGTGTCATGCATGTGTCCTCCCTGGTTCGCTGACGGGGTCACCTCTGCAGGAATCCACTGGAGTTCTACCATCCCCTCAAACAGGCCATCTCCATGCTGACGCTTTCTTGTCCTGACCCACAGGCCCCCGTAAGGATGCAGAAAACTTGGGAAAGCTCTCCCTGGCTTTCCTGAGACTGAGACAGCCTGTCTAGGTCTGAACCCACATGGCCATGTTCCTGATCTCCTGCTGTCAATGCATGCTCCTGCAACGTCCCTTCGTCACTGGGTCCTTGTGCCCAGATGGGCTTCTACTCCTTTTCACCTCCTTCCATGGTTAGAGGAAAGCAGTCAGTGGTTGCCTCTCTGGCGTTCCCTCTTCCCATGCTTGAGGGGGAGACATGGAAAGAGAAGTCTCTTGAACTTAAAATCCAAGGATTTACTGCCTTTGTTTGATTCTGCAAGGCATCTTCCTCCTAAGACAGTGATGAATCATTGCTAGCTGCCTGGGCTGGAGGAGGCCCTTGGGACTTAATAGAGAAATTGTCTGGAAAGAGAACACATGGCTTAATATCCTCCTTTCCCCTCCTTCCTTGGCACTCCTCCGTCTACAGGTACCATAGCTCTGAATGTACACACAAGGCAGCTTTTTCCAGTCACTTCCTTCGGAAACCAAATGACATTGCGTAGGGCAATTTAATTTATCTAATTCCACCAGACTCTCTGATGGGTAACTATGGGCCGGAGGTATGGAACATTCAAAAACCCATTTCTCACCATCTGTCATCAAAACTACATTAAAATATACATTTTAAAGCAATGTCTTCTCACCATCTCTATAGACCTGAAGAGTACAATGGGAAATCTGGAAAGGTATCGATATGAAGACAAATATTGCTGGATGTGTGTATATGACCTATAGAGAATAATAATACCCTTCATGCTGGGAAGGCATAAGACACAGTGAAAAATAGCGTTGCCTTCCCACATGTACAGTGGGAAGCACTTGCTCAGCACGAAAGAATATCATGTGGTCTTATAATTACCAAGGTAGCAATCGAGACATATTCTTTCTTTAAGAAGCACCCCCTACCCTCTCCTCACTCTTAGTGACGCACTGGCTTCTGATTTCCCTGAGGGAATAGAGGCAAAGGGAATGAAAGTTGCATACACCCATTCCCCTGCACCTGCACTCAGGCTCCCTGTCTCCCTCATGGCACTCCAGTCAAGGCCAGCTACTCCGCTTCTCACCACACTCCATCCTCTCCCTTTCTAAGAATTCCCTCACACAATTAATTATGATCCTCCAGGCTCTTTCCTGCCCTGTCAAAGCCTGCCTTTCTACTCTTTTTCTTTTTCCTCATCAGGAAAGTAAATCTACTTTTCCCCCTTTAATATCAAAGAAAAGTAACTCAAAACCTCTCTCTGGACTGTGCTTTCCCTCCACCGCCCCCCCCCATGTCTCTCCTTCCATTACAGCAAGCTCCACTGAGCTGTCTACACTCACCTCCCCTGTTCTTCCACCAACTCACCCCAGTCACTCCACCCATCCATAGAAACGGCTCCAATCAAAGGTGCCCATACCCACAGTTGTGAACTTCAAAGTCAGTACTCACTGCACAAGGTTATGGCCCACTTTCCCTTCTTGACCCACTTGGAATCCACAACTCTTCTCTCTTTCCCATTCCTTCTCAGTCTCCTTTGTGAGTATTTGCTCTTCATTTCTACCAATGTTTGTAGCAGGGCCTTTGGATGCATCCTGTTGTCTATCCATATGCACTGCCTGGGAGCACCTAGCCAGTTGCATGACTTTAAATGCACCTATATCCTGGTGACACCCCAAATTTGTATCTCCAGCCTGGATCCCTTTCTGGGACCTCAGAGTTACATGGACATCTACCTACTTGAAATCTCTACCTACAGACATCTAAAATGAATCATGTCCAACACGGAGCTCCTGATCTTCCCCTACTCCCCCCAACGCCCCGCCCTTAAGCGGCCTCCCCCAGTCCTCTTCACTGTAGTGAATGGCAATTCTATCCTTCTGGTTGACCAGACCAAAACCAAGGAGTAATTCTTGACTCTTTCAGATCCACATGTGGTCCATCAGCAATTTCTGTCAGTTTCACCTTCAAAATATATACAGAATCTAAACATTTCTCAGTTTCTCCACTGCTGCCATCCCGTTCAACCCACCATACTATTACTGATACTGTTCCACCGAAGTGACTCAACAGGTGGGTTCCTGTTCAAACCTGTGTTAGACCAGGGGTTCTCACGTTTGGTCACAAAACACTTTATGGCCTTAGCAGTATTCAAGGACCACAAAAAGCTTTTGCTATGTGCATTTTATCTATTGGTATTTACTGTTTTATAAGTTAAAGCTGAAGGCTTAAAAATAATTAATTCGGGGCACCTGGGTGGCTCAGTCGTTGAGCGTCTGCCTTTGGCTCAGGGTGTGATCCCAGCGTTCTGGGATCGAGCCCCACGTCAGACTCATCCTCTGGGAGCCTGCTTCTTCCTCTCCCACTCCCCCTGCTTGTGTTCCCCCTCTCACTGGCTGTCTCTCTATCAAATAAATAAATAAAATCTTTAAAAAAATAATTAATTCATTTAAAAATAATAATAAACCCATTGCATGTTAACATAAGTAAAATAATTTTATGAAAAACTCTTTCCTAAAACAAAGTGAGAAAAGTAACAGTGCACATTTGAAAAGTGTATTTTGCAAATCTCATTAATGTCTATCTTAATAAAATATAGACACAAATGAATTCTCCTATCTGCTCCCGCTTTCACTCTGCTATGTCATGTAGCCTCCAGAAAAGTCCACTCATGAGTATACTCATGAGAAGATAATAAAGAAAAGGGCAAATTATCTCTTGCATTACTATGAAAATGTTTTGAATTCATGATGTTCCCTGGAAAGGTCTCAGAGACTCCCAAGAGTCCCCATACCAAACTTTGAAAAATGCTGAGTCAGACCATATCGTGCCTCTGCTTGGAACCTGGCAGTGCCTGGCAGTGCCTTCCAGACACAAGGAGAATAATAGGCAAGTCCTTGAAATGGTCTTCAAAGACCCACATCACTGCCCCGCATTACCTGTCTGGCTTTAGCCTCCTCACTCATTCTGTTCCTGCCATACAGGTTTCCTTTCCATTCCTTAAATATTCTGGGCATGGCCCTGCCTCAGGACCTTTGCACTTTCTGTTTGTTCATTCCAGAACATTCTTCCTCCTGATATTTTGGTGGCTTGCTCCTTCATCTCCTTTGGGATATTACTCAAATGTCACCTTTTTGGTGAAGTCTTATCTGGCTAGCTCTCTAAAATTGCAAAACGGGGGAACCTGCGTGGCTCAGTTGGTTAAGTGTCTGCTTTCAGCTCAGGTCTTGATCTCAGGGTCCTGGGATCTAGCCCCATGTCTTAGGGCTCTATGTGCAGCAGGGATTCTGCTTCCCTCTCCCTTTCCCCCTCCCCTGCTTATGCTCTCTTTCTGTCTCAAATAAATAAATAAAATATTTTTAAAAAATTTAAAAAATTAAATAAAATTGCAACACTATCCTCTCCTACTTTCTCACTACTCCTTTGTTACTCCTTACCTCCTCTCTCCCACTTTGTTTTTTCCTTAGCATTTATCTCCATCTGACTTATTATTTAACAATTGATTTTTATTTACTTCTTCTCTACCCCCAAACACATCCTGTAATTGTTTATGATTTTAAAAACATCTAAATGAAGGATAAGTTAAATAAAACATGTGACATCTGATCTCTGCATCCCCACAAGAACACAGGCAGGGACTTTGGTTCTTCTGTTCATTGCTGTCTTCTTAGCAACTAGGACAGTTGGGTTTGGTTCACTCAATGAATGAATTGAATACACAAACAAATAAATGAAGAACCCTGAGGCATCTGGGTGGCTCAGGCGGTTGAGTGTCCGACTCTTGAGTTAGGCTCAGGTCATGATCTCAGGGTTGTGGGATTGAGCCCCGTGTTGGGCTCCATGCTCAGCAGGAAGTTTGTTTCTCTCTCTCTCTCTCCCCCTGTTATGCCTCTCCACCCCTGCTTTCTCTATCTCTCTCAAAGAAATAAATAAATCTTAAAAAAAAAAATGAAGAACCCTGTGGTGCAGGCATTATTATGTCTATGTTCCAGCTGAGGAAGCAGAAACTTAGTGAGAGAAAGACTTTCTCTGAGTCACAGAGATAGTGAATAATGAGTCTTGAACACAGGGTCTGCTGACTGAAGCCTGTGCTTTCAACCACACAACCCAAAATGCATACACAGGTGTGAATACTCTATTGCAAAATCAAGCTCAGGGCAAGTTGGAGATGGAGCATTTTCAGGTTCTAGGTGTGTCTTCCTTCCAATTAAAGCCTGTGTGTTGCTCCACTAAGGAAATGCAAGTCATGGGTGACTCGGTTTAACCAACTATAGTTTGGTTAGATGATCTGCATTTGGAGTAATTCATAGTGAATTTCCCTACTTGGCTTGGACTGGCAATGTCACAATCACACTGACTGTCTGGCATGGCTTTGCTATACAGACACATAATATTTTCATGGCTTGATGACAAGTCAGGACACACACTAGTGCTGCAGAGCCACGGTCTTCACGGTCAAGGCTCAGCTGCTGGGCTCAGGTGCTCAGAGTCTCTGCTTCACCTGTTTTCCTAAGAGAAAATGATTAACACTGACCACACACTTTCGTGTCCATGCCAGGCACTGTGCTTGGTTTCTTTTACCCACATTCATGATCTCATTCACTTCCCAGTACAATCTTGTGAGCTAGTTCTTATTATAATTCCAACTCTTGGGCTTAGAAGGCTAAGCAACTTGATTAAATTCAGAAAGCCAGTGAGCAAGGAAGCCCAAAGTGGAACTTACATGTTTCTGATTCCACAGTTTATGCAGGTGCACAACACACCTGCCGCTTTAAGTAAGAGGACAGGCTCAGCTTCCTCCCATCCAGCAACCCTCAAAGAGGTGGGCAAGAGAGAGGAGAGGAAGGAAGGAGGTCTTATCTGGTGGTCTTTCCTTATACATGTCTTCAAAAGAACAAGAAAGAATCAGATTTGCTTTAAGTATTCCAGGAGAAAAAGAGAGGGGTGTGTGTGTGTGTGTGTGTGTGTGTGTGTGTGTGTGTGTGTTGGGAGAAGGGAGATGAGTGAAACAAGATTGACAAAGTGTTGATAATTTTGAAGCTAGGTGATGTAGATATGAGGTTTCATTATACTATTCTCCTTATTTTGTGCATGTTCGAGATTTCCCATAATAAAAAGGAATAAAAGATTCAGCTGGAAGAGTGCTCATCCTTGTATTGTTCATGATTGCAAAATATAGGAAACATTCTAAATATCAGACAATGAGGGGTATGTTAAATAAATGATATTACATTCACAATGATGTAGATGTAATTCATTGATGTGGAAAATATCCAGGGTGCTAAATAAGAAATAAAAATCAATTTCCAGAAAAAGATGTGTATTACAATTTCATTTTGACTTTTTAAGTGTGTATTTATATTTTAATGCTTGTGTTTATATCTACATTGGAAATGCACTTTAAGACTTAACTTCATATATTTAGGTAATATATACGCTTTCAAAATAAAGATGTATCACCATTGCAATTAAAATTTTTACAGTTTTTAAAAGAACATCATAAAACAACGTGTATAATATGATACTATTTTTATTAAAAAAAAAAAAAAAGGAAGGAAAAAGGAAGGACTCAGAACTAGAAACCGGAGGTAGGATATAAATTATATCTCAAGCTTACAGGACCAGAGCTGGTCAGCCGGAGGGAGGGACATTTGGGAGGAAAACCTTGGAGCAGAGACATTGCTGGTCACACAGACCATGACTCTCAAGGCTGAGAAGGGCTCTTTAGTGCCCAGAGCAATGCAGGGCTCAGCTAACACTTACTAAATTTGAAAGCTCCTCTCTGCTCTGCTCCGGGAAAGTGCATTCCCTGAACAGAGGGGGAGTATTGAGCACATTATTTCTTAGATTGGAAAGTTGTGATGAAAGAAAGTCTCCTTTGAAGGGAGAAAGGACGCAAGGAGCAGAATAGCAGAGGAAGTCACTCCTGAGAGAACCACAGGCATCTGTCTAGTGACAGCTCTACTGAGTGTCATGAAACGCGGTAGAGCACCTTCCAGGGGTGAGGACTCAAGTGCTGCCCATGCACTTTGACTGGAAGGAAAAGCCAGAGGATAAAATAAACAAGTGCATTAGAATGCTGCAGGCACTCAAGGGGGTTGTAATTGTAGACATAATCGTGGTAGCAGAGTCATGTTGTCCGGCTAAATGGAAAATCTGTAATTCAGACCATGAAGTAGGCAGCTGGGTTTGTTGCTTTAGATAACATAAATCTGAGGTCAGAAATCTTAGCCTGGATGTGCTACCGTGCAAGGCTCTCATCCGTATCCTTTTGCCATCAAGTACAAAGATAAGCTAATATGTCAATGCAATACTAACGGGACTCCGTGGATTCTATTACTCAAGTGCTCCAATCGGTTAGGGGTTTTAACTTAGTCATACCAACGTAAATATCCTTTAATACCAATTAAGGCCACTGTTCATCATCATGATGGCTTTATCGTGGTTTGTGGGGTTTTTTGCTGCTGAAATTTTAACAGGGAGGGAGACGGCATTAGGGACAGCATAGAAGATTCCCTAGCCCCTTGACCCACACTGGCATCTGCAAATACAGATCACGTCCATGCCATAGGTTTTCCATATTCAAGCCTCCTCGAGCTCAGGGGAAGGGAAGCTTTCACTGGGACAAGTATTTTCCGATAATCCATTTTGAGAGAGAAACCCTGCTAGGGGCTGGACTTTTATTTGCTACACTGAATAAATAAATGAATTGAAAGCATATCATCTTCTGCCAAGATTCTCAAAGTTAAATCACATCAGTAAATGTCTAAATGCTAAAGAAATGCCGATAGGTATTAAACGTTACAACCTGCGATTGAGGATTGAAATGCGTTTAAAGCAAAGAGAAAAAACAATTCTACAATCATTTTCACGTTGTTCCTACTGCCACATTCCTTTGCCTTCTCCCTCATAGAAACATGTACAGTGGAGCGGGGTGCTTTTCTGTTCCACTTTGTCCTGCAAAGGCATAATCTTGCTATATGAACGCTCATCATAATCAATAAATATTACCTGAAGAATAAAATGTCTTTAAGCACTTTTAATTGCGTTCGGTGATAAAAAAAACTTCCCTAAAAAAATTCCCCCAATATTTATTTAACCAGTGGTGTTTAATCTTTTAGGGGTATGTTCTGTGCAATTTCAAAGGGTTTTCAGAATCCCTGACACTCATGCAGGGACCCCTGGTTAAAATAAATACAATGAAGCACCGCAGGTCCATCCGTCCCTCCACCTACCCACCCACCTGTTCACCGATGACATTCATGTTTACCCACCTTAGGAAGAAAAAGATTCTGAGACTGGGAAGAACCATTGTCAAATCACAACTGACATGATATATGTATCTAGGTATTTATAAATACTCATTCAGAAGTCATACAATTCAGATGGTGAATATCAATATTCAGATCTACACTTCCCAAACATTTGTGTCGTACCTGCTTCCATAATAAATTTTAAGCACCCTCAATAGATACACGTATCCGGTATATTTACATGTACCATTGTGCTCAACTACTATGAACACTGGAAACTATATATGTTTAAAAAGCTGCCTTTGAATTAAATATAGAATCCTGATCTCTTCTTCCCTCCGCCAGTGATCATGCCGTCTATGTGGGGTGTACCCATGCCCCCGTGGAGGCGGCAGTTTTGCTGTAAGTTTGTGTTGCCTGCTTGCATGAGTGGTGGATCCCAGCTTCCACACTTGAGCAGCTAGAAGAAATAAACACGGGCAGTTCCATTTTCTCATGGAATTTTGAGGAAATGATGCTTCCCTCGTCCTTTTGTATAAGCCGACAGTGTTTCTCTGAGACAAATGGACATGTTCAACCTTGTTTGTGTTCCCAAGTTTAGTTTTACAGTACTGCAAGCATCACAAGCCAAAGGACAGCATCCCTGTATTCCTGGGGCCCTGGGGCTGATCTGGGGGCATACTCGAAGGCTGAGTGTTGTGTACCCTGAGGGCACAGTTGTAGGTGCTGTAGGCCTGCTCCCTCCATCCTTCCCCCCACCCCGCCCCCATCACTGGTAAGCTCCAAGGTCACAACCTTGATAGGCCACCATTGTGCCTCTATGGACTGTGGCTTCTTGGTAAATTTCAGTTAAATCCGAAATTAAACTTCCACACCAGCACTCCTGTGTCACATATGCACTGAGCTACTTTCCTACAATTCTTCTATCCACTTTCACCAAGATGATCGACAGCACACCTGTTTCCACAGTGGAGAGCAGCAGCTCTATGCCACGATATCCATCAAAAATGAGAAACAGAGACCACCAATGACTTTTAATAAAGCAGAGCAGTGTGGGAGAGCTTTGTTATCTCCAGGGAGAAAAGGATACTGTGACTCATTTTTATCTTGCTCACCTAGCACAGCGCCTGGCACATAATGGGATTTCCGCAAACACCGAATGAAGGCATACTAGACATCAGTAGGTCTCTGGGATGCAAATTAGTACAGAAGTGAAAAATTAGGTTGGGGACATCTAGAGATAGCTATGGAGCTTGGAATGCCATACAGCTGAAGGAAGACCTGGAAATGATGGTAAATATTTAAAGCAAAAATGGGAAATGATCGAAGTTGCTTCGGAGAGAGAAAATAACAGTAATATCGTCACCTACCTGTATGGGGTGTTAACCATGGCCCAAGCACTGTCTAATTCTTCATCTTGAGTAGTTCACTCAGTCTTCGCAACAACCTCGTTAACATTCACTGTCTTTACTTTATAGATGGGGAAACCGAGGCACAGGGAGGACCAGTAATTCAGACACTAATGAAGGGCATGGTGCTCTTCCATACTAGCCTCCAGACCCTGCCAGTCACATCAACCTTCCTATCTGTGGTGGGTGAAATCAGGTAGGTGTTTCAGGTTGGGGAAAACCCAAGCAAACAGATGAGGGAGAGCCATGAGCTCCTAAGCCACCATGATGGTGGGGAACAGAGAGCTTGCAGGGTGTGGTAAGAAAACCACAAAAGACACAAAGAATTCCCCCTTGTGCCCAAGTCCATTTTTGTTGTGTGATTCAGCAGACTCTATGCAGATTTTCCCGGATTCCCAGCACAGTGTGGGGAAGTCAGGGTGTCGCAGACACACAGCAGATTCCCCTCCACTCAGCATGCTCGCCCAGGAAACCTGCAAACCCGCAAACGTGGCGGGTTGTTTCCTTGGAATGCTCGCCACAGGACAACAAGCAGGGCTTCTCCTGGAGGGTCTTTTGAATACAGATTGATTTGATTGTATCTAAATATGTTTTATCCAATCTGACCTTAGCAAAGCTCAGTGGTAGAAACATTTGCAGGTGTTAAACGACATAGCAAACAGTCTATTTAGAGAGCAAGCAAATGATTCCTTCTCTAGGGAGATTTGGTTCTCCTTCAGTTTTTCTGGAGTGGACCAACATGATTTTTGTAGCTGCTAATGGACTGATTTAGAGCCACCTTTGTATGCCAGTTTAAACACCCGTGGTGTGGTTTTGTTTTGTTTTGGGAAAAATGAAAGTAACCTAAATCTGTTTGTTACCTTTTCAAGGGCTCTTAGGTCTGAAACCCAGCTTTTTTACTGTTTTACTTCTTCCCTTTGTGTTGTTCCCAGCGTATGATACAGATGTGACCATCTCAGACAGCTGAGCCCCATCTTTCTTCCTCTGGTGAAAGTGCTCAGCGTACAGAGGAATGATCAAGAGGGGCCCGCAGCCTGCTTCACTGCCTTTTCAAGGGCATAGAAGCCCCAAAACAGGCTGCTTAGAGAAAAGCTTTGCAGGAACTTTTAAGGAACCCCGTGTATCTGGCCTCCTGTAATCCATGTCATCTGAGCTCCTGGGTGCTGGCAGAATTCTTCCTTCCTACTGTAGTTCCCTATCCTACCCCCCTTCACCCCCTATCCCTTTGTTCCTTTTATCCACCAGTTTTTCCAGGTTGGTATAATTTTCCTGCAGAGCAGGTGTGATTTGTTGGGACAGAGGGAGGGCTGAGAGTTGTCCTGGGAGAGTCAAAAGGCCATGGTGTTGAGAGCAGGGGCCTTGGGCAAACGCTGGGTCCCAATCCAGCTCTGACGCACATCAGAGTATGGCCTTGCACAAGTACTTCGTCTCTCTGGTCTTTGGCATCTTCATCTGCAAAATGGACAAAATAATTACAGTTCTGTGTACTAGTTGCGTTCCCTTTTGTTGCAAGTGACACAGACTCCACTTGGGTTGGCTTAAGCAGAAATGGGGGCATCGGTTCACATGCTATAAGGCAAAGACATAGCTGAGGACACATGAACCAGGGCTTGAATCTCTGGCCTTTCTGCTCCCTCTTCATGTCATCTCATTCTCTCCCACTGGGCCTTGCACACTGGAGGGGCCAAGGCACGAAGAGCTCACATCCTCCCTGCTCTGGGCCTGAGAGGCAGAATAGAGGGGTCCTGCCAGCACCATTCCCAAGTGCTCAGAGGGAGGCTGCCATCAGGCTGGCTTGGGCCCCAAGCCCACCCCTAAACCAAGCATGGATCGGAGCTGGGGCATAGTTTAATGGTCCCAAACTCTGCCAGGGTGCCCCAGTCAGGGTCAGGGGGCTGTGGGAAGAAGGTGTGCTGGGCTGGCGGAGATGGTGTATTACCTTACCAGTGGGGTGGAATGACATGGATAGAAAGGACCCATGCACGTTGTCTGGAACAGTGTAATTAGCCAGGGTAGGTCATGGTTATTAAAGGGGCAGGTGCAGGGTTCGAGGCACCACTGCTGGGGAGCCCTGGGAGGCAGGGGAGAGGGATTGCTACTTTGTAGTTGGTGGGAGTAGGCCAGGAGTGTGTGGCCCCCAATGGCTTGGGCAGGCTATGAGAACTATCTGGAAATCTTACAGGCCCACTGGCACACATGCACACTTGACGCACACTCACATGTTGGCTCACACATGTTCACACACATGTGTACACACAGGCACACGCACTTGCACACCGACACACCTGCTCACGCTTACTCATGCTCTCACACACACTCGCACACCCATGCCCACATACTTACTCATACACCCACACCGGTACACATCCACGCCCAGCCCTTCCCAGCAGGCATCGCACTGCACTGGGTTGCTGGGACAGGGAAATGGTCCCCTGGGAGTCCCCTGCCTCCTCCAGAAGGCATCCCAGAATACAGGTTTGTATCTGTCAGCATTTTGTCAGGAAAGAGGCACACCCTCAAAGGGGGACCCGGGGGACTTTCCTGAACAGATGATTTACACTGGGGGAGCCCAATTTAGGGAAATCAGGAGGAGGTGCTGGGGCACCTGGGACTAGCAACAGCAGAGCAGAGTGCCAGTCTCAGGCCTGAAGGGGCAGGGGCTGGCTGATAGGGACTGGGCCTTTGTTAAGGGAATCAAGGAGGGGCGCCTGGGTGGCTCAGTCGGTTGAGCACCCAACTGTTGATTTCGGCTCAGGTCGTGGTCTCACAGGTCATGGGATTGAGCCCCGAGTGCACTGGGAGCTTAGCAGGGAGTCTGCTGGAGATTCTCTCCCTCTGTCCCTTCCCTGACTCATGCATTCTCTCTCTTTTTCTTAAATAAAGAAATAAATCTTGAAAAAACAAAACAAGGAAATCGAGCCCCCTTGACCTCACTTTCCTCTCACTCTCCAGTCTCCTGCCACTGCCACCCACTGGCCCAAACCCGCAGTCCCCAGAGCTCACAGCAGGTGGGAAAGCGGAGAAGGGGCAAAGAGCCAGCACCAAACCCACAGGGAGTGCTTCAAGGAACAGTAACCTCTCCTGACAGCCCCCGAGATCAGATGGACATTCTGATGCCACTACAAGCTAATTCTCAGGACCTCAGATCGGCAGCTAGCTCAGGAGACTGCTCACCCCCACCACCCTGGAACAGGGGTCAGAGGTCAGGGCTTGTCCTAACTTCACCTACCCAGGAGGCAGCCAGGGGGCCCTGGCAGTGGCCAAGGCTTAGAGGCTTGAGACCAACTGTGCTGGAATCCTCCTCTGCTATGTGACTTTGCATAAGCCAACTAACTTTAGGAGCTCATTTTCTTCTCCATGAAATGGGGATAATCCTACCTCCTGGGATTATTATAGGGGATTAGATAACAGGTACGGCTCCCAGGACAGTGCTGTAAGTCTTCAATGTGTAGCAATTATCATTAGGTTTAAAGGGTTGCTTGTCTAGTAAAAATGTAACCAGGGTACATGGTCCAAGGGCACCTGGGCTCTGGGGTCCCAGATGGACCAGGTTTGGCCACTTGCCGATAGTAAATCCAGAGGCAGAGAGACCAGTAGTGGCAGAATAAGAAAGGAATTTATTTTAGTGAGGCCAGCATCAGGAAGATAGCAGACTAGTGTCCCAAAGTCGTCTCCAAAGTGCTGAAAATACTTCTAGGTTTATTTAAGGAAAACATGGCACATAGGCGGGTGGGTACACACAGCCGGGCAGCAAAGATCAGGTCAGTCATTACTTTGGGGTCAATCACGTGGGGTCTTGCTGGCATCAGGGCAGTCCTTGTTGCTTGAGGGGTAGGTTTGGTCCCCTTGCGGAAGGGTCTTTTGTCTGAGTTGAAAGATAGGCTGGAATGAGGAACTTAATCAGTTATAAAGTACAGAGGTCAAAATAGAGGGAGGTAAGGCAACAACTGGGTCCTCCTTCAGGTACATGTTGGACATTTTTATGACTTCAAGGATGCAAGGGAAACCTTCATCTGTGGCATGATGCATGTCAGCTTCCACTTCCCATTTTGACTGGAGAGGCGGCACCTTACCGGGAGTGCCTGAAACTAACCAAACTAACATGAGTCTGCTCCTTGGTGAGTTACAGGTAGACACCAGAGGGAGTTCTCGCACAAAGGGAACTTTACAGCAAAGATCACAGGGAATACCTTTCAAAGCCCCGACTCCCTGAGCAGGAGCGAGATGGCTCCTATTATAGAGGGTTAGGCTTATATTCAGAAAGGGGAGTTTTATCCGTCATGGGTAAAAGCTGGCATAACGTCCTGCAGGCACACTGAGAAAATATGCCTACGCAGGCATCCTGTGTTGCATACATGAAGCTGGTGTGCCTCCCTGGGCGGAGATTTTTCACACTATAATGAGGCAGAGGGAACTGTCAAGCAAGCCTAAGGGGCTCTGGGCATGTTCCAGGAGTCAGGATACACTGGATGGGGTCTGGGGCTCCTTATCTCTGGTAAGGAATGCAGGGCTTTGCTTGTTCATAGTTTGGAACCACATCAGTTGACCTTGAGTCCAGGCTTCTCCAGAGCCAGCTGGTGGATTTGTTAGAGGGGTCTGAAATGACGCAATAACTGATTAGGGGGAAACAGTTCTCTGAAAAACAAACGTTAAACTTTCAGCTAGTTTTAACCTCATTAACCCGTTGGGGCACTGTTTCGAAACTATCCCGCTAACTCTATTTGCTCCTATTTCCACCAGGTGTGCAAAATTCTTTGGTGCTTTTGTGTCCAGCATGCATAGAGTAATGTAAATATTCCTACCTCCATAGAGAATCTCATGATCATAGACTTGAGAGCTGAAAGGAATGCTAGAGACTTTTATCAGTCTCCCAGTTTGCAAAGCAGAAACAGGCTAATAGAGGTTGAAAGGTGTAGGTAGACAGTGCAGGGCGACACCTGTTCTCTCCTGCTCTCCAGGCTCACAGCCTCCCCTGCCAGACCTCCTCTTGGCCACAGCTCCTCTGGAATGTTCCCCCGTGATACAAGGGCTCCACTCTTACCTCTCAGAATCACCTGAGAACCTTGTTAGAGGTCCCTGAGCCCACCTGTGAAGATTTGGATTCTCTAGATCTGGGGACCAGCCTGGGAAGCTGGACTTTGGAGAATGTCCCAGGTGTTTCTGATGTTCCAGCAGGTGCAGAAACCACTATAGGATGCACATGTAAGACAGGGAAGGACGTGGTCCACATAGGATAATGGGATGGATACCCAGATCCTTGGTGATTCAGAGCAGATTTTCTGGCTTCTCAGATGGCTTTTATGTTTAGCATCTTTTCCTGGTCTAAACTGAGAGCATTTTGGTCCTGACTCATGTGCTTGACATCACTTGCCAGCATTCTTTGGTTTGACTGTTAGCCTTCTCTGGGAGGCTGTCCTGTGCCAGTTGTCTACCAAGAACAACTGTGGCTTCATGACTTTGGCATAAACTAGAGGTTGTTACCCTGCATTATGGCTTTAGGCTCTTGTTACAGGTTACCCGGTTTAGGAGAAGATGTTGTCATTCTTTAACTCAGTACTTCTGCCCTCTTTGGAGAAGTCGGAAGATTTTCTCCTTTTCCAACTTGAGTTAAAGCCAACTTTTTCCTTATATGTAACAGGGAAATAGCCTGCAGCACATGACTCTAGCCCCTCCCTCCTCCTCCCCTCTAGACTGTTCTATCCCATCCTGGGGAATGAGTATTGAGTATCCTTTTTTTTTTTTTAATGCAAATCAGATTCTATTACTCCCCTGCATAAACCCTGGGATAGCTTCCCCTACAATTTCCTAAAATATCTGCCCTCTAAATTCCCCTCCCCTCCCTGCCCCCTCAGCAGTTTGGGTTTCTTTCTGCTTCTTGAACTTGCCAACTGTTCTTTTGCCTAGAGCAGAGATTGCATCAATTCTCCAACATTGGTTCTCCAGGGGATTATTCCAGACTGTTCTTGGTAATTGTATTCCCCTTGTCAGGGCTTGGCTTGGATGGACAAGCCTAAACCAAATTGGACTAATGAGAAGGGAGGGGAATTCAGCAGAGGGGCATCTGGGAAGAAGGTTCTCTCTTCGAAGAGAGAGCCAGGGGAGGAGGCGGGTGTGGATAAGGCTGCTGGCAGCTGTTTTTACAGTTCTATAGTATGGCAGTTTCTGGGGATGAAATCTGTTCTGAACATGGCCAAGTAGAGAGAGAAAGGATCTCATCATATTGTTAAACTGCTGAATCAACCAATCCCAGTGTTGGGCATTTCTCTAGACTGGCTGTTGTGGGACAGGATAAATTTCGTTATTACTGAAGGCATTTTTTTTTCCTGAGTAGAGATGTTTGCTTATAACCAAAATCATCCTAAACGTTCAATGCTGTTCTCTCTGCCTTGAATCTTCCCATTGCCTGTATATTATCATGATTCTGATTCCCTTTTTCAGATAGACCATCCCCAACTGTCTTATTTAAAAACAGCAGCCCCTCCCCCACACAGGAATTGCTCTGTGACTTCCCTTCATAAGGGACATCTATTACCATCTTAAAGTACGTTATTTGTTTTTTACCTAGTGTCTGTCTTCCCAACTAGATGTAAACTCCGTAAAGGTAGACACTGGTTCCCGTTCACTGCCATGTCGCACCCACTAGAGCGGCGCTTGGCACATAGTAGGTGATCAGTAAATATCTGGTTGGTCTTTTCCAAACAAATACTCTTCTGTGAGCAGAGCCTTCTGCCTGGTGCTCCACGTAGGCCAGGGCAAGAAGGAATACCGCAAGCATGGGAGGCTTTTCCTTCCCATTCTGGAGAGTATTCAGGACGTTGATTGGATTTAAATAAATATCTGTTGAAAAAATAAAAATCTGGAGCAGTGGGCTATAAAATGTCATCATTATATATATAAATTAGTATTTTTGAAACTTTAAGTGCATGCTTCCTTTAATAAACATAGAAATCTCCCAGCAGTACCCTCTCTGGGATGCGTCTCTCTCTCTCTCTCTCTCTCTCACACACACACATACACACACATACACACACACACAACATACACACTCTGGGGATGGGGGTCCTTCCTGGGAACACCTGAACCTCAGGAAGAGCCAGCTGAGGTTTGCTTTTAGTTGTTTGCATTACAAATCTAATAGAGATGCGTTTCTCTCTTTCCCTTCCCTGCTTCAGATACGTAGTGTGGTTGAGAATCACTGGTTTTCAAGCTAGCCAGGGTTTGGGGGCACATTAGGAACAAATGCAAATGTCTTTCCATTTTGCTTCAGGAGCAAGACTGTCTTAGCTTTGCAGAGAACTTGGCCATTAAGTGCCAGAATGACAGTGATTGTGGGTCCCCTATGACAGGCCAGGCACTGTGCTTGGCTTTTCAGCTGGTTGATCTGATTTCAGCCTCATACAGAATCAGATGAGGTAGGTAACAACAATATTCTAGATGCGGATATCAGGCTTAGACAGATGCTAACTAACTTAGCCAAAGCCAGGCCTGCACCAGTCCTGAACCTGCCCGGTGAGCTATTTCTCTGTTGCTCAAGTGTTCTATCAGAGTGGCTTCAGTGTCCCCGGGGCAGAGCAGAAGCATTCTCCGGAGGAGAAGGAGCGACAGGCTGTCTGCTGTGCACCTCGCCCCTGATGCACAGCCCATCTCAGAAGGCGGCTGCAGGCAGCTGGCCTCACAACCTTGCAGGGGAAGGTCTCCAGGGAGCCATGCAACAGGCCCGCTTGGAGAGTGACAGCAGCGTAGTTGAGATAAGAAATAATGTAATTCTCCAGGCAGAGCTGCAGTCTTCCAGCCCATATAAATGATTCCTTTAGTAATTTTGCCAAGGATTATGTGTTATGTGTGCTTGGGGAACCAACACAGCCTGAGAATCCATCAATATTTCTAGAGCAGGGTGCGTGCAATCAGTCAAGCATTCCAAAAAAAAAAAAAAATGTAGTCGATGATTTTAACAGCAAGTGGTTTTGAGTATGAAAAGATTAAACTATTGTTTTCACTCTAAGCACCCCCCACCTTCTAAGATTCACCCTGAGCAATTTCTTAGAGAATTAAAATGAAATGTTTCTGGGGTAACAAATCATCCAGTCTTGTGGCTTGGAGCTTTATCACTTTCCAGCTAATGAGTCTGAAGAGAGATTTCAGAAGATTCTCAAGACTGCCATAGAGACCCCGCAGAAAGAACACAGGGAGCTGCTTTCAGAACATAACTGTTTGGGTTACAAGTTAGCCTCTTCGGACTGTCCTGATGGGGAGGACGACATCTGGGGAAGGAGCAGTTTGGTCCAGCGGGGCACGAGGGCTGAGGTCTCTAGGGCAGAGCTCAGTGAGAAGGGGCTGGCACTCACTAACCAGGGGCTGGCTGGTAACTCACTAATCTCTCCCTTGGTTATGCATCAAGATCTGGCTGGGTTTATGTAATGGCTGTCTTAGCATGGGACCATTTATCATTTTGCGAAGAACCAAAAGTGGATATATATCCTGGAAGTGGCATTTTCTTTGGAAAAGAGGGTATGATGATTTATTACCAGGTTACTGTATTTTGGAGCCTGTATTTTTGTATTTGCAATCCTACAAGAAACATTACTGACAGAGCCTTACCAGTTTCTGGAAAGGGTCCATTAACGCCTTTGCTACCAGAATTATCTTTGAAAGGGAAAGTGAAGGCTCAGAACAGAGCCACAGGACGTCATTGGGGACCAAGATGAGGTTACTACAAACCCACCAAGTTTTTTTTTTTTTAAGATTTTTTTTTATTTATTCTACAGAGATAGAGACAGCCAGCGAGAAAGGGAACACAAGCAGGGGGAGTGGGAGAGGAAGAAGCAGGCTCACAGCAGAAGAGCCTGATGTGGGGCTCGATCCCATAACGCCGGGATCACGCCCTGAGCCGAAGGCAGACGCTTAACCGCTGTGCCACCCAGGCGCCCCCAAACCCACCAAGTTTTGAAAGGAGGCACAAGAGGGCTTTGATCTTGATTGAATGTCTCAGGCATCCCTGAGAAGGTCACCCACTGGGAGCCCTGCTGGAAGTGGGTTCTGGCTTTCATGGCTCCTCAGTGACCTGTGCTTCTTCTCCACCCTGGGTCTTGTCATACCTGTCACAACTCACATCAGAAATCAATACTCAGGTCCAAATTCCCATCCTGCCATGGGCCCCGGGCCTTCACGTACTAAACTTTCAGTCACCTGGGAACCACTGACCCTTCCTCCCAGTTCCTTCCTTCTCCAGCCCGGGCTCCATGGCTCATTATACAGCTGCGCTTTCATCAAGTCCCACCATCTGCTTCCCTATCGGGCCAGCTAAGATTGCCCTTGGTTGTATGTAATAGAATCTGACATCAGTGGCTTAATTAGAGGTTTCACTTTTTTCCTCCACAAAAGAAATCCACAGGCTGATACGTGTATGAACAGTAATCCCGACAGGCTCTTTCCTCCTCCTCATTCAGTCACGGTTCACATGTGGCTTTTGTTCTCATGCTTGTTGCCTCATGGTCACAACACGGCTGCTCTACTTCTAGCACGGCATCTGCATCCCAGGCACGAAAAAGGGAGGGATGTAGGGCAAAGGGCAGGTGCAAGTTGGGTGTGCCCACAGACAAAATTATAAAAAGCCCTTTCTTATAAGGACCACTCAGGGATTTCAGCCAATCTCAGCAGCCAGTCACAGGCCCCTCCTTGGATAAAAGGGAGGCTGACACATGTATGTGCTTTCACTAGGCATGTTGCCTCTCTAAACAGAGCAGGGCTCTCTTAGTAAGAAGAGTGAGGAGTGAACTGGGCTGCTCAACAAGCTGTCTCTGCATCCCTGCACCCTCATGTTGCTCCCGAGGGGAGACACTGCACACATATGGTCTCCTGCTCAGCATCTCCCTCTCTGTCCTCAGAGGCTGTCCCATACCTCAGCACTCTCCTCAAGCCCTCCACCCAACCCCACCTCCCTTGTTGACCCTGTTTTGCCAGGGATGTGCCAACCATCAGCAAGTCCCCATGTGTGTAAACACGCAGACATCTTTCTTTTATTAAATCTCTGTAGACGAGCTTTCCTCACCAACCCCTCTATCTGTGCTTTTATACCCCCCTCCTTGTCCACTTGGCCCTGCTAAGCTCTCCAACTTCTACCTCTCTCCTGGCTGTCTTCCCATGGCCTGTCAACATGACAGCACTTTCTCTACCTTGTAGTGAGGCCCACCTGAGTTGTGAAGCATTTGGCATAGTGACCAGCCCATAGAAATAGCTCTACAAGGCTTAGCTTTTATGACAATCATTCTAAAAAAAGAAAGAAAGAAGCAAAATGATATAAACATCCTTCTTTGCTCTCACTTTCTCTCCATGTGCATATATACATATATGCTTTTGGAACCCAGGCCCTTGAATATTCTAGAAATACCAGCTTCAATATGTCCTAAACCAAGATCACCTTCCTCCTTGGGCTTGTTCACTGCCTCAGTAAATGGGACCAACACCCAGTTACTCAAACCAAAACCAAGGGCCCATCCTTAGTTATCTTCTCCCACTTTGCCCCAAGCCCAGAAATCATGAAGTCAGTCAAGTAAACCTCCTAAACATTTTGGAGTTTGCTACTTCCTCTTCATGCTATGTTCACAGCCTAGGGGAATCCAGCAGCAGCCTGGTTGATCTGCTTTGGCTTTGAGCATAGTCCCCTCGAAGCTCTCCTCCAAGCACTGCCTGTGCACACATAGAACGCAGGCCAGCTCATAGCACTTCTCATACCAGTGTTGACCGCTCACAGGAGAAGGGCTGGGGAGCATTCCTCCTAGAAAGCTTACCTTGATGGTAGTTAAGCAAAATTTAAGTAAAAATTTTCTTTTTAAATATGGACTTTTTTCTAATGGAAAAAATAAAAGTAGAATGCATTTCTCCCACGAGATTCTTTTTTTTTAATTATTTGTTTAATAAGATTTTATTTATTTGTTTGAGAGAGAAAGAGTGCATGAGTGGGGGGGAGGGGGGCAAAGGGAGAAGCAGACTCCCCACTGAGCAGAGATCCTAACATGGGGCTTGATCCCAGGACCCTGAGATCATGACCTGAGCTGAAGGCAGACACTTAACTGACTGAGCCACGCAGGCACTCCACTTCTATGAGATTCTAAAGGACTGAATCTAGTTCTAGAATACAAGCCTTGTTTGTTTGGAATAAGTGATGGAGTTCTGGGCAGCAGTGCTGTGGCCACTACCCCCATCTCTGTCCTTTCCCACCACTTGCCACAGCTGGCTCTCCCTTCATCTGGAAGGTCATAATAATAGGCATTCCTTCCCCTCTGGAAGAGCTACAGAGTCCAGAGCTGGAACTCAAGGTATTTATAAATCTTTGTTAAGCCAGAAATCATCCTTGTAGGGATGAGGAGAGAGCCTTGTCTTTAAGTGGGAACATTTTGTCAAAGAGCTTAGAGCTTTTTGATCTTAAATCTTTTTTTTTTATTTATTTTTTTTTTTATTTAGAGTCTGCATTAGGTCAGAAAGGGGCTGGGATCATCATTGTTATCTGACAGGAGAGGGAGCTGTAATACCAGATGGGAAGTTTAGTAGTAGCTTGCTCACAGTGGTGGATCAGATGGATTTGAGCCAGATTTGACCCCCACACAATGTTCTCTTCACAGCTTACACTTCTCAGGTAAGATGCAGTTTGTCGTAAATCTGCTCATCTGGATTGTTGCTTGGTGTTAGAGAGTGAAGAGCAGAGTGTGGGGGTAGTCATGCTATCAAATTAAGAAGATTTTCAGGACTAATGGGAAGAAAATAAAAGGAGGGGTGAAGGTATAATATAAAAGTCAGATTCTTCCAGCTCTCATACATGGTCTGATGACTCCTTATCTTTCTGTTTGTGATCTTATTGCTTCCATCAATATACCTAATACAACATCTTTATGTTTGCCCAGAGAAAGCACACTCTGGTTTCAGGCAGAAATGGCATTTTTGAGGCAAGGGGTGAAGCTCAAACTCCTCCCGGGGGTCAGCCTGAGGCTGTGAGGCCCAGGTCTACATAGTGCTCCTTGTTTCTGGGGAAGAGAAAATGGGCAGGTGTCAGGTTATAATGTACAGAGCCCAAGGACTGAGGAGCAATCAGGCAACTGGGGATATATAGCTACCAAAAGGAGTTATTATTTTGAAACTGCAGCTTTTGCTATTATGATCTTTAGAATTTTAATCCTAAATTTTAAAAACCAGAGGTAAATAATCTGGATAGAAAGCCACTTGTATTTTGGTCACTGCCTGAATTCTCATTCTCATCTCTCCAAAGCTTTCCCAAAGAAACCTTCTGTTTCCAACCACACCAAACTACTCTTCATGGACCATTCTCTCTTATGCTATTATCCCTGCTTCCTGGAAAACTCTTCATTGCTTTCTTTACATGCTTGACTTTTACTTACATTGCAAGATTGTTTCCCAGGGCAGTAGAATAAGGTCTTCTACAAATACACTCCTCCCAAAGAGCAATGAGAACACTAGCAATAACTTTAAACTCAACTTTATCAGAATTCTGAAAATTAACTAGAGGATTATAACAGCCTGAAGAGGGTTTATTCAAGAAAGTTAAATCTCAGTAAGAATACAAGGATATGTAGCATTTTCACTTGCCTTCATCCAATCCCCCTCTCACTAGCATCATGATAATCTTGAAAACCAACAGCTTCATAACTATGATAGCTGCACCCGACCAGCCACTGGAGAAGGCAGATCAGATGTGAAGTTCCCTCAAAGCCCCATCCTTATAGAATTGTTACTATTTGACCTATTTGGCCAGTCACTGAAAAACTCCATTCTCACTGCTTGACTTTATTTCACGTGACTCAGAATTTCCTATGTATGAATAGCAATAACTTTAGGTAAATTGCTGAGAACAATTAACAGCGATTGTTTAACATGGCAGCTTCCTGTAGCAATGTTAGCAGTTGGAGCTAATGAGAAGCTAACAAAAAAACTTAAAAAAGAACTGAGTATGGGAGATCTGTGGTGGGCTTTGAAAAGTTCCAGCAAATTCTAGGGACTCTAAAAGACAATGCACATGTATGGAGCTATGTGCCTGCTCATAAAAGGTAGGTTTTTAAACCCTCACTTCTGGCTCACCATGAGGCTCTACACAATCAGGAAGTAAAGGCTAAGGCACAGTTGTAAACGCTGGATCTTTGAAGGCATGCCTCAGCATGTACACAGAGCCCCTCAGCAAAAGCTGAGGAAACATATTTGCTCAAGGTGTTCAAGAAAATCTCTATCCAGGAGCTCCTAGGAGGCTCAGTCAGTTGAATGTCCAACTCTTGATTTCGGCTCAGATCACAATCTCATGGGTCATGAGATCAAGCCCCAGGTTGGGCTCCACACTTAACAGGGAGTCTGCTTGGGATTCTCTCTCTCCCTCTCCTTCTTCCCCTCCCTCCACTCACACATGCACTCCCTCTCTCTAAAATAAATAAATAAATCTTAAAAAAGAAAAGAAAAGAAAAGAAAAAAAGAAAATCTCTATCCAATCATTAACTAAACACAAAGCTAACCAAGCAAAGAATTCAGTGGCCACACAACAAGGAATACAAACTTAATAGAATTAATCCAAGAAAGTCACTAGTCAAACAAATGGCAGCAGCAGCAACAGCAACAACACCTGGAAAAAAGGAGAGGGATCTGATTTCTGGAGTTGCCACATCATACTATTTTTAATGTCTACTTTTCAACAACACCAATTACAACACAAATGAGACAAGCAGAGAAATAAAAAGGTATGGCCCTTATAAAGGAGAAAAAAGCAGCCAATACAAACTTTACCTGGGGCAGTCCAGACAGCAGACTCATTAGAAAAATACTTTAAATCAGCTGTTAAAAATAAATTCAAAGAACTAAAGGAAATTATGTTTAAAGAATTAAAGAAATTTATGAAATTGATGTCTCACCAAATATAGAATATCAATAAAGAGAAAAAATTATAAAAAGAACTAAGTAGAAATTCTAGGGTTAGGGATGCCTGGGTGGCTAAGTCGGTTAAGTATCTCCCTTCGGCTCAGGTCATGATCCCAAGGTCCTAGGATCGAATCCCACATCTGGCTCCTTGCTCAGGAGCCTGCTTCTCCCTATGCCTGCCGCTCCCCCTCCTTGTGCACCCCCCTCTCAAATATATAAATAAAATCTTTAAAAAAAAAGAATTTTCAGGGTTAAAAAATGAAAAGTTGAAATGAAAAATTCACTATTGCATTCAGTAGCAGATTTGAACTGGCAGGAGAAAGAATCAATGACCTTGAAGACAGGTCAATTGAGATGATCCAATCTGAGAAACAGAAAGAAAAAAGAACAAAGGTAAATGAACAGCCTCAGAGACCTGTCAGACACCATCAAGTGTATCAACCTGTGCATAATAGAAGTCCTAGAAGGATAGGAGAGAAAAGGGACAGAAAGAATATTTGAAGAAATAATGACTGAAAACTCCCCAAATTTTATGAAAAACATCAATCTACACATTCCAGAATTTTAATGAATTCCAAGTAGAAAAACACAAAGAGATCCATACCTGGTCATGTCATAGTCAAACTGTCAAAAACTAAGGCATGATACCAATATTCATATCAGTACTGTTCACAGTAGCCAAAAGGTGGAAATAATCCAATTGTTAATTAATGAATGAATGGATAAATAAGATGTATATATAAAAATGGAAATTTTTTTAGCTTTAAAAAGAATGAAATTCTGACACATGCTATGGCATGGGCAAGCCCTGAGAACATTATGCTAAGTCAAATAAGCCAGACAAAAAAATGACAAATATTATGTAATTCCACTTACATGAGGTACCTAGAATAGTCAACTTTATAGAGACAGAAAGTAGAATGGAGGTTTCTAAGGGCTGGGGAGAAGGAGAAGTTGGGAATTACTGTTTAATGGGTACAGAGTTTCAGTTCAGGAAAATAAGAAGTTCTGGAAATGTATGGTGGTGATGGTTTCACAACGATGTGAATGTACTTAACACCATAGACCTATACATTTAAATGTATATATTGTATGTTATGTATATTTTACCACAGTAGTTTAACAAAAAAGACAAAGAAAGAATCTTGAATGCAGCAGGAAAGAAATGATTCACCACATACAAGGGATTTTTGAAAGTTTAAAAGCTGACTTCTCTTTAGAAACCATGGAGACCAAAAGTCAATGAGATGATATACTCAGGTATTCAAGAGAAAAACAAAATTCTTGTTAACCAAGAATTCTAGATCTAACATAACTATAATTTAAAAAAACAAGTGAGAAATTAAGACATTCCCAGAAAACAAAAACAGAACACTTGTCTCTAGTTGACCTGTTCTGCAGAAATTCTAAAGGAATTCTTTAAGCTGAAATAAAGAACGCTAGACAAAAAAAAATCAAATCTATACAAAGAAACAAAAAACATTGGTAAACATAAAAATATAGTTAAATATAAGAGACAGTATAAATGTATTTTTGTTTGTAACTCTTTTTTCTCCTAGCTGATGTAAAAGAAAACTACTTAAAGCAATAATTATAAAATTGAATTGGTTTATAAGGTGTAAAGATGTAATTTGTTTGATGACAATAATAATAAAAAGTAGGGAAAGGCATGAAGCTATATTGGAGCAAATTTTGTATACTACAGAAATTAAGCAGGTATTAGTCTAAGCTATGCTGTCTTAAGATGTTAATTTAGGGGCGCCTGGGTGGCACAGCGGTTAAGCGTCTGCCTTCGGCTCAGGGTGTGATCCTGGCGTTACGGGATCGAGCCCCACATCAGGCTCTTCCTCTATGAGCCTGCTTCTTCCTCTCCCACTCCCCCTGCTTGTGTTCCCTCTCTCGCTGGCTGTCTCTATCTCTGTTGAATAAATAAATTTAAAAAAAAATCTTAAAAAAAAAAGATGTTAATTTAATCCTTAGTGCAACCACTAATAAAATAATTCAAAAGTAGATAGCAAAATAAACAGCAAGGGAATCAAAATGATATACTAGAAAATATATATTTAACACAAAAGAAGACAGTAATAGAAGATTAAAAAGGCAAAAATACACAGAAACCAAATAGTAAAATGACAGATATAATCTTATTTTATAATAATTACATTAAATGTAAATGGCAGAAACAATCCTTTCAAATAGCAAAGATTGGAAAAATGGAAATAAGAAAAAACCTTATCTAACCATATGCTACCTACAAGAGACACACTTTAAATTAAAAATCACAAATGGTGACTTTTGGAAGTAAAAGGTTGGAAAAATATACCATCAGACAGTACCCAAAAGGGAGCTGGAGTGGAGCTACTATCAGGCAAAGTATACTGGAAGACAAAAATTATGACATAGAGAAAAAGGAAGACATTTTATAAAAATAAAAAGGTCAATTCATCAGGAATGTAGAGCAAGTATACCTAAATAAATAGAAAGACACCCCATGTTAATGAATTGGAAGACTTAATTTTGAGAAGATGGTAATATCCCCCCCCAAATGACCTAAGCTACAAGCCATCCCAATTAAAATTCCAACTGCCTTTCTGCAGAAATCGATAAGCTGATCCTAAAATTCATATGGAATTGCAAGAAAACCAGAATTACCAAAACAATTTCTTCAGGTCCTGCTTCCTGCCCTCCACGCAAACCTTCTTGCTCTGGGATTGTCTTGCTCCTCTCAGTCTGGGATCGCCATGCCACACACTCTGCGGCCTGTCTGGGCATTCTCTCTCTCTGCTTAGTCTGCCACCTGGGGCATCTGGTCTGATTTCATGTCTGGCTGCTGCTTGTTGCACATCCTGTTTTTCTTGGAAGGAGTCACCCTTGCTTCCTCAGCCACCCTAGACTCCCAGATCCCAAACCTGAGTCTGGAGGGGGAAGCAATGGGGTTGGGGGGTGCAAAATATGCAGCTGTAAGAATCCTAATGACTCAGTTAGGAGAAGGACCTTCAGGGTGATAAGAATGTAAGAATGCTTGCCATGTACCTGTCATGATGTTAGACATGTTCCACAAATTCCTCATTTAACTCTTGTAACAACCCTGTAAGATAGGGATGATTATATTACTAGTTTTCAAGATGAGAAAATTGAGGCTGAGAAAGGTTAAGTGACTAGTGACTCAACTAGTAGGTACAGAGCTGGGAGATACAGACCAAGGGCTACTCACAAAGGGAGAAATCTTCTCAGAGGCCAGCAACAGAGAGTCCCTGTCTTGACCTGAGAAGTGTGGGTGCATATGAAGGACATAAGCAAATAGGGATAGCACCATGCTTTGGTGCTTATTTTTGCATCTCCATTAGTTTGGATTTTGAGTCTCAGCCTTTCCAGCCTCAAGCTCCAGATTTGCTAGGGGCAGAGAGAAAGCAGGGTTGGAGCGGGTGTGGCACCAAAGTCACATTTTGTTTCACTGTGATTAGCACAGAAAAGAATTGCTCATAAGTAGTCTGTTTTGAAAACTCAAAGTGCTTGCCTCTCCAGAAAGACTGAGCTTTGGAATTCAAAACAGCAGGTTGAATTAAATGTCTTAGAGCCAAAATGGAGAAAATTAATCAGCTTATAATACAATATGTATCAAGGCACCTGCAATCAAAAAAGGAAGGAAAAAAAACCCCACAGATAGAATTGACCCTACATTCCCTGTGTGATTCTGATAGATGTGTATTGTCTGAAATGAATTATTTGGGGTCTGTTTTGCCTTTTTGCCTTTTTTTTTTTTTTTTTTTTGCCCCCTGCATGAGAGAAAGAGAGAGAGAGAGGAACCATAGTCATTGAAGTGTCAAAGCTGCTTTGGGATGATAGGAGTCGGGACCCATTTTCCTTGTGCTCTTGTGTTTTTGGGGAGACCCAAAGCATGGGTGGTGGAGCAGGGGCTGGGGGAGATCTGTGATGCTTAAGTGATTTCTTTATAATCTTTCCCAAAGCACATATCACTGTTCATGATATCAAAGTAAAAGCATGTAATCCGTTCTGTATTGATTTTTATATTAAAGGCCCCACAATTGGGGGACTAATGTGGAGGGGATGCATAACTTGATGATTAAATGATACAGATTTCACAGCGGAGAATTTATTTCTAGATTCTAATTAGGACCAAAATGAGCTGTGTGGATTCTTGTTAACTCACATGGATTATCTTGTACATTATAATATTAATAAAACTCTATTTTCACATCATTTCTAAAGGAGTCAGGGAGCCCAGGCTGGCAACCAGAAAGAATGGCTTTCTTCTGTGAGCCCCCAGGGCCTTGAGTACAGATCTGTGCATAAGGACACAGCTCAGGAATGGCAGCCACCAGAGACACCCACAGGATGCTGGGATCAGGCATCACAGGGCTGGATAGGCAAGCCGAAACTCCCTTCCTGCTCCATGATGGTTCTTGAGGACATTGTTCTGTGACCCTCGTCCCAGGACCACTCCCTGCTCCACGGGACAGGAGAGAGGCAGGACTTGCTGTTCCTGCCTAGGGAGAGGATCCTTTCTTGGCACTGCACATATGCAGCCATCAGAATTGCTATTTACTTAGGTAAGCTTCTGCCTGGCCACAGAGAGTTTCTGACTTACTATTTGCACACTTTTACTTAAGCTCTTACCATACTTTTCCCTGTGCCAAAACAAACCAGGGCCTCAGCTAACTGAGCGAGTAGATTTGACCAAGTCACTGGAGTCATTAGCACTAAGCGGTCTCAGTTCCTCTTTGCAGGACATAAGTCTTCACTTCACCCAGGGAAAAAAGAAGAGAGAGGTACTTTTTTGTCGTTCACTCTCTAGGCCCTGCACCACTCGTACATATATCTTCTCATTTAATTCTCTTGAAATCCCATTGCCGCCCCTACTTAACAGATGAAGAAACTGAGCCCTGAGAGGTGAAGCCAGGGCCCATGATCCCACAGCTCTCATTCAGAGCTGATTCAGAGAACTGACATCCATTTCGTATAGGCCTTCAGCAATGTGATGTGGCTGTCTGTAGCTGGCAACTTCTCCCATCTGTCCTGAGAAAAACAGCTCCTCAAGTCCTGAAGAGGGGACCACTCACACTGTGCTGGAGGAAAGCTGCAGCCCAAAGTACCAATGATGGGCCCCCAGGAACCGGGAAGCTGGCAAGGATTGTAATTTGGATCTTCCTTGTCTCCCACCCCCTCTTATAGCCCCTTCTCTTTGTCCACTGCATCGAGATGAGAATAAACATTTGAGAAAACAAACGTGTTTCCTGAAGTTTCCTTCCTCTCCTGTCCCGGCAGACTGTGCATTGTTCTTCTCTGCGGAGGACAGGTTTCATATAAATAAGGGATTCAGTGTGACTCCTTTCACCAATGTTAAAATTCCATTTAAAAGTAAATTGACTTCCTGAAATATATGTATTGGCAGCAGTGGCCACCACAGCTGGGATTACATTTTACATTTAACATAGTGCTGTTTGCCTTGACAGATTCCATATTTTTTCATACATAAATCAATAGAGTGATGTTTGAAGAGCTCGAATCTATCTTTCATCATTCCCCACCCCCTCCAACCCTGCATTCTGAAACCCATAAAGAAGTAACTTTCTAGCAGGTGTCACTTAGTTGGAGACTGTTATTTATGGCATTTGACTGTAACACCATCCACTGTGAGCTCAAACAGGAAGAGGAGAGCCAAGAATTTGCTTCTGGAAGGAAGCATCCTAATAGTGTTTTCTAAATCATATTTCTGTGTGTGTGTGTGTGTGTGTGTGTGTGTGTGTGTGCGCATGTGTGCATGTGCTCACACCTGCCCATGCGTGTGTGCCTATATATGCATGTGTTGTAAGACCATTATGTGTAATTTTATCCCGACCCTCTGCCCCGACCTGGGTAGATGTGGGTATGCAAGGAGCAGCCAGCCAAGGCAAGGAACATCAGGCTGGAAAGGCTGGGGAAAGCAGGGGATGAGCAATGGTGGGAAATGGGTGGGTTGGTGGGAGTCAGAGCACCTGTGATGGGAAATGAGGGCATAGGTGGAAACTCAGAGAAGGTATGAATCTGCCCTTTCCTTGCCCAGCACCTTTTGAGATTGGCACTTAGCTTTGGAAAGGAAGAAAACCACTTAGGCATCTAGCCTCCATGAAGCTCCTTCACTCAGCCCTCAAGGAGATCACTCCCAATTCCAGGCTGGAGATCTGGCTTATTTTCTAGTGCGTGGAGCTTGGGGATATCCAGAAGCTTGTGCAGAAAAATGCAAGTCTTGCTGACTCCTTTTTTTTTTTTTTTAATGTAGCAAGAAAACAAAATTTTGCTAGAATCTTTTTTTTTTTAAGACTAATAACCCATAATTTGTTGTTACCATAGCATGACATGATTTGTAACCTTATTTTCTAGAACTGGCTGATCGATTAGAAACTAAAAGTAAGTCAGGAATTCTCTAGGACCTGTTACTATTTAACATTTTAGATGAAGCAGAGATGCTGAGTCATAATAGTGGTGGATGAGGGCTGTAAGTGAAAGGGAGGGCACAAAGGGTAGGGAGGAGGCATTTCGAGCTAGGAGCTGACCCAGTTGTCCATATTTGCATGGCCCAAAGGACAAAGCCAAGTACAGAGCTGTTGCACTGAGTCTGCTATTTCAGGAGGTCTCCGCCATTCCTCTCCCCATCTTGCTTCTGAAGAAAAGAGTTTTCTATTTTATTTTGACCTGAAATATTCTGATTGTTTACAAATATGAAAATTCACAGAGTGTTTTACCTCTTTCCCTGGTCTTTGTAGTGCCTAGATTTTTATTCTTTTCAATAAATGATACTCATTCAAAGGAGAATCCTATGTGCTTTAACTTTTATTCCTTTGCCAGTCTATGTATTCCGATTTTGGTGTCAGAAAGGAGGGTCACTCCTGGGACTCTCTAGGAGAGAGTTGCTTCTGTGTCCTTGACTCCACTGTCAAGAAGGAAACCTTGGGGCGCCTGGGTGGCACAGCGGTTAAGCGTCTGCCTTCGGCTCAGGGCGTGATCCCGGTGTTATGGGATCGAGCCCCACGTCAGGCTCCTCTGCTATGAGCCTGCTTCTTCCTCTCCCACTCCCCCTGCTTGTGTTCCCTCTCTCGTTGGCTGTCTCTATCTCCGTCATATAAATAAATAAAATCTTTAAAAACCTGCTGGCCCAATGGATAAGTCCACTTTTGCAGGTGGGTTGTGCCTGAAGACAGGAATAAGCTTTTACTAGGAAATGAGAATTCTCTGTTCCAGAGCTTATCTGTCAGAAACGTATATATTTGCCTTCTTTTGGAAGCAGTATAATCTAAAATTTAGGTTTAAGCTAGCGAGAAAACTGGTAGACCTCAGTCCTGGACAAATGAGTGTTTGCCAGGATCCAGCCCAGCCCCATTGGAGTTCTGCACTGGGATTTGGGCCACAGCCCTAGACAACACAAATATTCCTCAGCCCTTGATTTGCTAATCATTGTCCTTGATCCTCAGAAATTCAGGAGGGAGTTGTGATCTAGGGTGGGGTTTTCCTGGCCCCTTGAGCAAGTGCTCTCAAAGTACCATCTAATTGCTTCCAATCTGA
The DNA here is from genome assembly GCF_002007445.2 of Ailuropoda melanoleuca. Lineage (NCBI taxonomy): Eukaryota > Metazoa > Chordata > Mammalia > Carnivora > Ursidae > Ailuropoda > Ailuropoda melanoleuca. Next base: position 51,614,357 of record NC_048231.1, read on the forward strand.
CCATATACTAGCTCTACCAAGAGGTTCCATGATATCAACGATTGGAGCATAAAGAGAATTCAGTCAGCCAGGATGCATGGCTAAGAATTGAATCAGAAGAGACCCCATGTAGATTCCCCAGATAGAAGATTGCAGAGAGAAGCTTGGTGGAGGCAGAGAAGACTGAATCCGTCTACTAACTGTCCTTTGTCTATCCAATTGCATTCCCTGGTGGAAATGGGGGGAGTGGGTAAGCACCCGGCTGGCTCCAGGGAGATCTCTGATGAGTTTCTGTGTCAGAATGCTGTACTCTTCCCCTGCTGGTGGAGCACAGGACCCCCCCCACCACTGTCCAGATCCTGCTGTACCACAAGGTCCAGGTCAAGTTCAAAGCTTCTGCTTTGGTGCCAGGCTCTACGGATCCTTCCAGAGCCATTTGGAACACAACATGACTACTTGTCCTGATTCTGAAGTTTTTATTGTTGCTCTGGATGATTTCTCAACTCAGTTACGAACATCTTAAGGGTTTTCACCATATTTTATATTTCTCTGTACCCTACACAGAGCCTAGCACAGGGACTTGTATACAGCATGTGCCCAGATGCTATTAATGGATTTTTGTATGGATGGTCTAAAGGGCCCAGGAATGGGAAAACCTTGGACTTTTGATAAAAAAGGAAAATGACCTCCTCAAATCTTCATCTGCAAGGCTACTCCTGAACTGCAATGAGAATTTTCCTTTGACACCTTTTTGGCATGCTATGACTCCTACCTACTTATTATAAACTGCAGTTAGTTACAAAATAATCTAATTTTGGAAAGGATGTGCATACAGTATTCCATCAGTTCATTTTTAACACTGATGGCTTTTGTTTTTTGGCAGTATTTTTTCCTTTTCTTAGTGTTATATAAAATAATAGTGCTTTTTATAATGGATGATGACTTAAAGCTAATAGAATACGGTGTATTTGTATCTATCATTTGTCATGTGTCTATCCACTAATTCATCTATAACTCCATGCAGTGGCCTTTACTTGATGAATGAATGTGGACGGAGTCCATAACTTACATCAAATGTGACAGTCCCCTACCTTGCTGCCACTGTCATGCATGTTCTTAGGTGTCCCTTTAGAGCTTTTAGGGTGTGACTGGACCCAGAACTGGAGGAAGCGAAGGTTGCATAAATAAAAGACACAATAAGGCATGTGTATGCAGAGGAAGACACTCAGTCATGCTGGTCTGCTTGTCATCTCTACTTCCATTTTATCCTCCCTTCACTATTTATTTATGCTTATAGGGCCTGAAATTTCACCAATCTGTGATTAATTGGAAAGTCGGGGGTAGAAATAATTATCTAAAAACACAAATATCTGAGTTATTGTCTTGTCAGTCTTAGGGCGCCTTCACCTATGTAGCTCCTTCTTGCAAGTCAACTGGGAAGAGTAACACCCATGTGGGGGTTTGTAGGAGAGAGGAATGCACGGTGTGAAGAACTCAGGGGAATTGGATGGCTTATTCTGCTCTAGTCTTCAAAACACAGGTTTTGATGTGGCCTTAGTGAAAAGCCTGGGTGTGCTGGACAGAAGGATATAGTGAAGAGGAAGTTGGAGGTTTAGAAGCTGGCCTTCTACAGAAAGTGGAGAGTGCACACTGTCTACTCTCCCTTCCTTCTCTAGCATGTACGTGGTGAATAGGGCACTGTGCTTGACTGTCCAGCCTCCAGCCTCCCTTCCTTTTCCTTTTTTATTGAGGTATTGGCCCTTCTGCCTTTCAGCCTGGGAGTTTCAGAGAGACCTTACTTCACCCACCCTCTGAATGGCTGAAGTCAATGAACACATCTTATCCCAGACAGCGTGTCTAAAAATGGACACCCGACCCAACTGGGAGCAATGAGATGTGTGTGTCTGAGAAAGAATCTTCCACTTGCTTTGGAGAGGAAGGTGTAAGGCTGTGATGTCCCATCTGTTTTAGGGCTATATAGATTTTTGTAGGTTGACCTGGAAACCTCACCAACATGTATATCGTTTTTATAATAAGAATGTCTTTCATCTTGGGAGAAATAGCTGATTTCGAACAAGTTTTTAGAAAGCAACCCGTTCGTCAATTCTAGAGTAGTACTGGCAATTTTTAAATAATAAGTCATTGATATGTACCAAAGAAGTGGAGAATCTTTTCCATAATATTTCAAAAATTTGAGAGTGACATTGTATCCTGAAGTGATATATTAGATTAAAAGGGAATATGACACTCTGATATATAAAAATGCAAGACACTGAAGTAATTTATGAAGTGCTAGCAACTAGCTTCATGTTAAATCTCACTGTGTGGGCACTAAATTACTTTGGACACTGTGGTGAGATGTTTCAGTATGTTGTGTTACGAAAGCACTAGGTTCAAGGTCCAATACTCAGAAGTGGCCTTGAGCCCAGCTCTGAGTCTGCCTAGTGTCTGTGGAGAGTGGGTCTATTTCAGCCCAGTCTGGTCTGAGGAGGGGGCCCCAGGATATCCAAAGATTGAGATTCATTTGGATCCAGGATGGTCCTGAAAGACCCATGCGTTGTCTTCGCACTCACATAATAAATAAATAAAATAATGATAGCAGCCAATGATTTTAGAGAATTTTCCAGTTTGCAAGATGCTTTAAAAAACACATTTCCATTGCACTCCGGGGAGGTGGCATTCCTGTTCTAGAGAAGCAAACAGGTAAGGGTCTCACAGCAGAGCTGGGACTCCAGCAGCTTTTCTGACTCTCAAAGATAAAACTCGAGTTTATTAACTAATCCAAATGTTTCCAGTACATTTTGCCTTGAGCTTTACCAAGAAAATTGAGACCACTAGGGGTGAGTTCCCTTGTTTTCCATCCTCTACATTTTAATGGATCTCTGGAATCATCTGTGCTCTCTTCATTTTCTCTAGTCTTAACTAAAGGGGAAAGATAACCCCTGCAGTATCTAGAGTTAATTTGTTTGCTTTGCTATGCCTCCCTAGATCATCTCTGGCTTCTTTGTCTCCCTCCTCCTTCCCCTCTGTCTCCAAATGTGCTGAACTCTGCCCTATACAAAAATCAAAACTTTTATCTGGGGTCACTATCCTATTCTTTCTCTTCCTTTCCTTCCATCCCTTATCTTTTAGAAGAAGCAATCTCTCCCAAGCATCCTTCCTCCTTCTGCACACACCCAACTTCTCATCAAGAGTTGTTAGTTCTACTTTCCTTATGGTTCCAGATTTATTTCTCCTTCCCCATGCCCAAGGAAGCCATCCTAATTTCAGCCCCTACTGCCTATGTTATGAGCTGAATTGTGTCCTCCAACGCCAAATTCATATGGTAAAGTCCTAACTCCAATCCTGAAGAATGTGATTATATTGGGAGATAGGGCCTCTAAAAGGGTAATTCAGGTAAAATGAAGCATTGGGCAGGGGTCTTAACCCAGTATGACTCTTCTGTATAAGAAGAGATTAGGATACGGACCCAGACAGGGAAGACCAGACAGAGACAGAGGGAGAAGACGACCATCTACAAGGCAAGAAGAAAGGCATCATAAGAAACCAACCCTGCCTACACTGTGATCTCAGATTTCCAGTCTCCAAAACTGAGAGAAAATAAGTATCTCTTGTTTAAGCTCTCCAGTCTGTGGTAATTTGTTACGGCAGTCCCAGAAAAGTAATACACCCTCCAAGTTCTAATCAGCTCACTAACCACTTCCCATGCACCCAGATTCTTCCCTTCCAATGCTAATGTCCTTCTGTATGACCAAGAATAGTTTCCCTAAATCACTGTGTTGACTACAGCACTTCCCTTCTCAAAAAATTCCAATGGCCCCCTTTTAACCTGTAGCATAAGTCTTAAAATCATCCTAACATTCAGGCTCCCACAATCTTAACATCTCCCTTTCTAGCTCTGTCTTCCTTAACTTCCCACCTGAATTTTCTCCTTCCTTATACTCATTGTTTTCCATACCCCACCATGCTTTTTCCTGTGTGTACCCCTCCCCTACTACTCCTTCATATCTCCATTAAGGGAATCCTTATTTCGAGGCCAAGGCCAATTGGACCCTCCAAAAAGTCATTCCTTAATTTCATTTTCTTCTAAATTCCAGAGGAAAATGGTTTCTGTTCTATTTATAAGACACAGAACCCACCTTACCTAACCTTATAATTATACATACCCTGGCTATAACCTCACCCCTCAACTAGACTGTACTCTCCTGGACGATATGGATTAATGTTTCATGCTTTTTGTTTTTTTTGGTTTTTTTTGGTATTCTTTATACCTCTTGCCAGAATGTTTTATACATAGCAAGTGATCAGTAACTATTAGTAATAAATTAACAAGTCAAAGTACAGATTATAATGAGTACCTATTGTTTCTCATTCCTAGGTAATGCAAGCACTATTTTGAGGGGTAGAGAAATGTGGGATATAGCTCAATGTTCTACAATGAACCTTATTTATTTTTATGTACTTATTGTCTTGGTTTTTATTTCTCTATCTCTTGTGTCTTACCTAAGGATTGTTTTGTTTTTTTAATCTGGCCATGAAGAAGCGTTGGTATAGAATACTGCTCTAGTTCACTTGGGTTCTCACTTAATTACTTCTGTAACGCATTCATCGCGTTATTTGTAGTAAGCAGTTTCTGTATAACTTCCATGACTGAGTGGATTCATTTCATGAAGATTAAAAATGGATAGCAAACAATTTTTATTATTATATATGTTATTAAAGAAAGTATGCTATTGCTTTGGAACTTTTGATTCAGAGAGAACTTCCTTTTGTTTACTGTATTGCTGAATAATTCCCGCGTTACCCACCCTGACTCCTCTCCAGAATAGCTGTGGCTTTGGCAGTGCTTGCTGGCTAGACAAATATATCACTGCGATTGGAAAAATATCACAAGAGGGACAGTTCCAGGTTTGAAAATAGGGCAATTAGCTCTCAGCATGAAAAGGTGTGTCAGATGTTCCTGAAACTGAGTGACAGATAATGTTGGCTTCAATCAGGCATAATACCAAGGGCTGAAATGGCCATGTAGGATGGCTCCCTGTGTGTTTCTGTCAAAGAGGATGACTTCTGAACTGACTTCCGCTACTCACCCCGACAGAATTTGCCAGTAGATAATTGTGCAGAGGGGTGTACACACACACACACACACACATATACACACACACAGGGTCTAATATTCATTCTCCTCATTGTTTCCTTTATTAGTGGGAGGAAGTCTGTTGCACAAATGATATGTTGACACTTCAGAGGAATCACCATAGTACACACTTGATGTGGACACCAACAGCAGCCTCTTCCTTTGGAGAACCGCTTTGCCTCAGTCGTGTTTCTGGTGGGGCTACCAACCATGGCTCCTGAGAACCTGCCTGGAGAATCACTGCACCAACCTGTATCCAGTGACTCACAACAGTGAGTGTGTCCCCCACACCAGGCCAGTGAGAGAGCTTCCTTGGGAATCCTAACACTGTCACAGGAGGGAGAGGCTCCTTTCTTCTGGGGTTGCTACACTGACCTGACGTAAACCTTGCCAGCTGCACATAATCTGTTTGGATTAGAAAAGAAAGAAGACAACTTACCAAGATAAGCAAGGACAAACTGGAGAGAGAGAGAGAAAGAAAAGAGAGAAGGACAGAGAGAGAGATTATTTTCATCACTGTATCCAGACTTCCCTCAGGCCGTTTCTCCTACTGTCTACCCAGGTCCAGGAGTGAACAGTCCTCTTTTCATTCATGTGTGTTGTTAGACTGAAGAGGGTAGTAGTTGTGGGTGTGGAAACAGGGGACACTGCCTCACAGGAAGATTGCTTCTTGGCCTTCCCTGAGGAGGAGTTGTCTTGGATATGCCGGGGAAAGCTTGAAAGGGTCAGAAGTGGCCACACGGTGTCTTGAGTCAGCCTCCAGGGAGCTGTGCTGCCAGGTAGGATGGCCATGGTGGTCGTGTGTGGCTCTCCAGCATATAGTATCTGTCCAATCCTATTTCGGCTTAGTCAAGGTAGTGAGACAAGACACTCAGAAAGGTAAGGAACCATTTGGAGCACCCCGCATCAGCCCACCAACATTCATGGCGTGCTCGTTGATGCTGTAGGGGCTGTGAAGAGGAGCAGAAAGATGGGGCTTGCAGAGTCGCCGAGGGTTCTTGGTGGCTGTGGTCCTTGATCAGGGGCTTGGAAGGCTGTGTAGAGATTATGGTTAAATAACTCTTTAAGTGCTCAGATAAAATTATTCTCTTTACTTTTTAGACTTTTAGAATTTTGGGGAAATGTTTGATCCCTGCTTTTCTTGAAGATTTTAAGTTTCTCTTTCTTGTCTTAGTCTGCTTGTCCGAAGGATGGTCAGGGCCATGCTGAAAGTGCGGGGCAGACTCTACATTAACTCTGCTCTTCACCAAACTGATACACCTAGCTCTCACGGCTGTAGAGAAAAGTGTGTCTCTTTCCAATGTGGTCAGATGGGGGCATGCTACGACTTTTTCTAACTACCTCATGGAATTATCGTGACCAACCAATAAGATAACCTGGTGATAACACTTAAGAGAAGAAAAACAGACACTAGGTATGATCAATCAATACCTCTCAGCTCTGACGCCAAGTCTGTTACCCAAATGAACGGACCACAGCCTTGCAGATCTGGTCTGCACGGTTCAGTACAGTTCTTGCTCCAGAAATGCCATAACCAGATAGACTAGGTGGCCTCCATCCAGACTGTTATTCTGGTGAATGATGCTAACAGATCCTCCTACTTTTCAGCATTAGCAAGGGAAGAACTTGTTCAAGAAATGGTGAATGGGAAATAACAAGAAAGCACCCATTTAACCATCTGCAATTTGTAAAATTATCTTATATTTATAAATTCATACAATGATGCATATTTAAGACAGATTAAAGCCTTTTTAAAAAAGGATAAAGAGTGGGAAGTAGAGAAAAGAGAAAAAGTCCATTTGTGACAAGTACTATTCAAAACAATTTAAAGTTTCAGGGACTAAATTCTTTTCCTACAGATTAAGAGCCCCTGGGAAGACGGAATGGATGTAGCCATCTCAATCCATCCCATGTGAGTACTAACACCTTGAGTGAGATAGTGAACAGCTTTTAAGGAGATGAATCTTCATTCCAGGGGTGAATATTAAATTTCACATTTCATAAAGGACTTGAGTCAGATCGACTGCATAAAAAATGACTCTCAGTTAACGTCATCTGCAGGCAAGAAGCAGCCTCTCCTGGCTTCTGACTTGGATTGACTGCCTCACACCAGCGGAAAAAGGTACTCATTTCTTCCTCATCGTCACCTCAGCCGTATATTAAAGATATCATAAGGATATTTTATTTCTGCACCAGGATCAAGAGACTTTTGAATCTCTCAAATTTGTCTGAACCCAAATTTGGTTATCAAGAAATAGAGAGAATATAATTTCTTGTGCCTCTTGAAACTTGAATAGCTGGTAAACATCGTGAGATAAGACAAACACGTCGGAGACAATGAGTTCATGGGAGAACATGCCTAACGATGGACTGGTGCTCCCCCACACCTCTGAAACAGTATGTGTTTGCTCAGGGAAGCAGAGACCACGGTAGCGTAAGCAGGAAGGACTGGAGAGAGGGAAGTAGTAGGTGCTTATAAAACCAGCGGAGTCCAAAGGAAAGAGAGTCCGGGGACCACCATGACTGTCAGGCTTGCTGCCAGAGAGTTAAGAGCTGAGGTTGCCCTGAGTCAAGAACCTACAGACAACTGCTACAGGTCTCCTAGATGACCCTTCATAGATCTGAGGCAACGATGTCAGGGCTGAAAGCTGCTAATAGCACATGTTGGGCAAAACCAGAACCATGACTTCCAAAGGAAGACATGAAATGGCTCCTGTCACCCTTCCACTTTCCAAATACCAAGTGAGTTCATCTTACTGGTGGAATTTACAGTATATGGAGGGGCTCCTGGGTGGCACAGTTGGTAAGTGTCCAGCTCTTGGTTTCGGCTCAGGTAGTGATCTCAGAGTCCTATGATCCAGCCCCACTGGGCCCCAAGGTCCGCACAAAGTTGGCTTGGGATTCTCTCTCCCTCTCCCTCTGCCTCTCCCACCCTACTCTCTCTCTCTCTCAAATCAATCAATCAATCAATCAATCAATCAATCTTTAATGTGTATGGAGAGGGATGCCTGGGTGGCTCAGTTGGTTGAACATCTAACTCTTGATTTTGGCTCAGGTCATGATCTCAGGGTTGTGGGATCGAGCCCCATGTTGGGCTGTGTGCTGGGGATGGAGTCTGCTTGAGATTCTCTCTCTCCCTCTTCCTCTGCCCCTTCCCCACTCTTGCTATCTAGATAGATAGATAGATAGAAAGATGATAGATGATAGATAGATAGATAGATAGATAGATAGATAGATAAATTGTATGAAGAACACTCCTAGCAAGGGAGAAAGGGAAATGTAATTTCCAAGTTTCTGGCCCGGGAAACATGAGAAAGAACACAGGAGGAGACATAGAGCCAATGGTTAATACCCAGTCCAACCTCCATCTTAGGTATTTCTAGTTTGTTATCTTTCCTGCAGCAACCATCTGCCTTCCTAACTTCCAGCCATCACACACTTCTGATTGGTGCTTGCCCACTGAGCCTTGTTGTCCTAGATAAATGTAGTTCCTAGATGAAAACAGTGACCAAGTGATCTTCAAAATAATTCTCCATTCACTTCTGTTTTCTCTCCTTTGGACCCAGACCTCCCTAGTCCCTTCCACCTCTATTTTTCTTGGTTTAAAAAAAGAAAAAATTGCATAAGTCAACGTTCTTTTTTTTTTTTTAACGATTTTATTTATTTATTTGACAGAGATAGAGACAGCCAGCGAGAGAGGGAACACAAGCAGGGGGAGTGGGAGAGGAAGACGCAGGCTCATAGCAGAGGAGCCTGATGTGGGGCTCAATCCCACAACGCCGGGATCACGCCATGAGCCAAAGGCAGACGCTTAACCGCTGTGCCACCCAGGTGCCCCCATAAGTCAACATTCTAACAAAGAATGCCAATGTGTGTCAAATTTATTGGATCTGACGACAGAGATGTTACCATCATAATGAAAGCTGTTGAAAGTGTAGTAGCTATGTCTAGTTTAAAAGTGCATTAATTCGATGCAGCATTTCCATTTCCATTTAACAAAAGACCCACGATGACATTTTGACACACTTTTCCTACTCTTGTATCTGATTTTCATGAAAAGTGAAACCATGCTAAGAAACATGAGAATGTAACCATGAGGGTGGGGTGGAGGGAAGAGACAGATTGAGAAAATTTTACTTGATTCTCCAAGCGAAAAAGAGTTTTGCTACTTTCTGTGAAATTTTATGTCATATTAGAGCAATAAAAAGAAACGAGTTGACTGACCACATTCTCCCTCTAGGCTGAAGCCACGGGACAGAGAACCAATACATCAGTTCCATGGCACTTACGTCCTGCTCACACCTGGTGAGCCCCTAGGGTGGGGGAATGAAGTTCTGTGAGTGTGCCAGCAACTCAGCTGTTGTCTACACCCTGCCCAGTGGGAGAGGAACTGGAACTGCAAGTCCCCCTCCCCCCCTCTCCCAGCCAGACTGTGCCAGTGGGCTTTGCTTGAGGGAGCCAGCAAGGAGGGACTGGAGCATCCTGCCTGCCCCCCCTTCCTCTGAGGGTTCCCAAGCTACCCTTCATCCCAGGTGGCAAGTCTCTGTTGCAGTGGCCGGATTCAGTTTTTGGTTCTTTTTTTTTTTTTTTTTTAAGATCTTATTTATTTATTTGAGAGGAAGCACCTGAGAGAGAGAGCACAAGCAGAGGGAGAGGCAGAGGGAGAGGGAGAAGCAGACTCCCTGCTGAGCCCAACATGGGGCTCAATCTCAGGACAAGCCTGTCACCCCAACCCCACCCAGGCTCTGGCAAACTCTTTTCTGGCTCCCTCGTCTGGGCTCCCTTGCCTCAGATAGGGACACCAGCTGTCTCTGCACCAAATGTGAACATGCCTCCAGCCAAGGAGGTGTCCGCACAAGGCCACTTGGAGCGATTAGCAGGGACAACCCGCTTTGCGTGTGCATAAGGCATTTCTGTCCTCTGCCAGACCTGCACTTTCAACTCCCAAACTCTGGTAAACCTCAAACGTGATACTCTGCTCTAGGAAAGCCAGGGGAAACGTCGGCTTGACTATTACTCAATTGAAGTAACACAGTAGGAAGCAAATAAAGCTGATTAAAGAAAATGGAGTACATTTCTGGCTTGGCAGACAAAAATATATATAAATGAAATTTTAAATGCACCTGAAATTTTCCCTTGTTACTACCTTGCACCGGAGCTGGAATCCTAAATCGAGAGCGCCACCTCCTGTCCATTGTCAGACCTGAATGTGGTGGGTATTTCCAAGCGGACAGATGCCCGAAATGGTACAACTGTGGACAAACCTCCTATGTTAACGTTGTGTGAAGGCATGTATGTCTGCCTGCCCAAGTCAGAGCTCCCCCAGGATTGTTGGCCCTGCTCAGGACAGGTGGACTTACCACGCGTCCAGAGTGATGCCGAGGGCAGTGCATTCTCGAGCATCCAGGTCTTTGAAAAAGTGCCTCTTCCGAGCATCAGAAGTATGCTGCACTTTCCAGCAAAATCCTTGGCAGATGAAACTTAAACTGAAGAGTTAATGTATGGAAATAAGTAGTTATCGTTGTGCACTAGATAGAGTAAGATTACAGGAAACTGTTCCATGGAATTGATGAACTGTACAACGTTGGAACAGGGAGGGACTTTAGAATATTTTTGACAAGAGCCGTGGCAAGCCTTAGAAGAGGGTGAAGTGGTGGACAGCTTAGAGATGCCGCCTTAGGATATTGGGAAGCTGGTGCCTGTGAAAGAGCTTTTTTTTTTTTTTTAAAGATTTTGTTTATTCATTTGAGACCCAGAGATACAGAGAGAGAGCATGAGCTGGGGGAGGGGCAGAGGGAGAGGGAGAAGCAGGCTCCCCGCTGAGCCAGGAGCCCGATGTGGGGCTCGATCCCAGGACCCCGGGATCATGACCCAAGTGGAAGGCAGGCCCTTAACCATCTGAGCCACACAGGCGCCCCAGCTATGAAAGAGCTTTGGAAGTACATAGCGGTGATGATGACGATGACGATGACGGTAACTATTAATTGTTACCCCCTCCTTGGATGAAGGGAAAAGACCACCTTTCCCAATTCGTTTCTGAAAGCCCTTAATGAGAGACATAGCTCTTCTAGACAAAATGAAAGCTGAGGATTGAAAGGCAAATACCCCAGAAAACAAGAAAACACAGACTCACCTGTGTTACTCCAAAGAGCAAAGGTTTTCGAATTGAGTTCTTTCCTGAAACACGTTTTGGAGGGCATGGGGGTGTGAGGACATGCGTCTAGCATGCATGAACTAGAGATTTAAAAAAATGAACAGAAAGGATTGGCGATGGCAGTCAAGTCAAGGGGGTAGAGGAAAGGCAAAAGACTGAGGCAGCATCAGCCCAAGCTCATCTCGCTGTTTGTGATCAGGAGAGGCGGTCTCAGATATGCACAATCGGAGGGGGACGACGTGCCTCTTCCTTTTCCTGCTAAGCTCAGCCCCTCTGCGCCATAGGCCAGGAAAGTGCGAGAAGGGGGCCCTGGTAGCCCGATCCTGCTTACAAAGCCAATGATGTACATAACCCACAGAATAACTTGATACTATGGCAAGAAGGTAGGTCTTCTGTTCTCTCTTTGCATCTTTTTACTGCTTCATTGTATTTCATGTGGAACCGATTTCACAACTTTGTGGTAGATACGTGATGTATCCCCTGTCCTATCACCACTAAAGTTCCCTGCTCTGGTCCGCATGTATTCATGGCCTCTCTCTGCTATCTACCATGTAATTTGTCATGACTTTCTACTCTGGGCACACGAATGGCATCAAGTGATATTCACAGAGTGACACCACAAGATCCGAATAAGGAGCTTCTGAATCATCAATGATGGGATTATGCTCAGTGATTTTTTTTTTTAAGGGTCAAGTGTATTTTCCTATGATGCAGGGTCCTAACAGCGAGCACCAACACTGCTCCGTGTGACATTTGGTGACTCACTGTTAACCAGATTTCCCCTTCCAAGTATGCATATGCATCATTGGCAGATAGAAGCCACTCAAGTCAAATTAGTTTCTTCGCTGATAAAACATTTTCATTACCATGATAAGTGGAGGCTTTCTGGGTGAGAGAAATATACCTTAAGGTAATTCTCAAAAAATTATTAAGGAATATCAAAGCGTGTCAGTCATAATAGATATTTTCGTGGCAGTGATAGCATTGACTTCGTGAAACTATCTGCAGAGCCTCCCCGTGCCATCCACTTTGTCCTCAGCACTGTGGGGGTTTCAGAGAGAGCGAAAAAGATGGGACCTCGTCTTCTCTGATACTTAGCCAAAAATTGTCACCTTCTGCAACCCCTCCACCCCATATTCCTATCTATACCATTAACCTGGATTTATTTTTCTTCATAACTGTTAATACTATCTAGAATAATATTTGGTGGAAATGCGGCAAAATAATGTAATGAACACGCCGTTAATATGCCGTTGTTTCCTTGTCGGTTCTCTCTTCCAGGAGGAGGAAAGGTCCGTGAGGGGAAGACTTGGTCTTATTTGTTACTGAATCCTCAGTGACTGGCAGCACAAACGTAGGGTCCAATAATTATTTGTTGATTCAGGAATGATCAAATAAATCTATGTCAATATATGTTTAGGGTTTTTTTTTTTTATACTGGCTTCTTTTTTTCCATTTTCAGTAAACCCAAAAGTTTCTGGCTTATACAAAATGATGATTGTAATTTAGTAGCTGCTTTAATTGCTATGCATGATTTATTTATGAAAATGAAATATTTTAAGCCATATATACCTTCCTAACTCATTCATTTTTTTGCCAAATTATGTGTCTCACATTATTGAACACATCCTTTTGACAAGTGCCTTTTGCCTTCCAGTCACTGCAGCCTTTCACATTAAAATATATGAACTCCAGATATATTAATCTGAAATAAGTCAGGTCCTGGACATAAGCCAGGTCCTGGTTCATCATGCTCTGTGTAGCCATTTATTGAGTGACTACTGTATGCCAATGGAATGCCAGCTCCTTGTAGAGGTCTCATCTTAACTATACAAAAACGAAAAATAAATATTATCCTCATTTTGCAGATTTAAAAAACCCAGTCCAGTTTAGTGATAAGTCTAAGGTTTTTGTTTTTTGTTTTTTGTCTTTTTTTATTTATTCATTTGAGAGAGAAAGAGAGTGCAGGGGAGGGGCAGACGGAGAGGGAGAAAGATAATTCTAAGCAGACTCCCCGCTGAGCATGGAGCCCAACACGGGCTCAATCTCACAACACTGAGATCGTGACCTGAGCCAAAATCATGAGTCGGACACTTAACCGACTGAGCATCCCAAACCTAGGATTTATTTATTTATTATTATAATAATATTTTTTATTATAATATGTTAGTCACCATACAGTACATCCTGGTTTCCGATGTAAAGTTCGATGATTCATTAGTTGCGTATAACACCCGGTGCACCATGTAATACGTGCCCTCCTTACTACCCATCACCAGCCTATCCCATTCCCCACCCCCTCCCCTCTGAAGCCCTCAGTTTGTTCCTCAGAGTCCAGTCTCTTGTGTTTCATTCCCCCTTCTGATTACCCCCCCCTTCTTTATCCCTTTCTTCTCCTACCAATCTTCCTAACTTAGGATTTAACATCTAATAAAATGCTAGGTCCTGGGTCAAACTCTCCTTGCCACTGTTTTGCAGGTGAAAGATGTGTCCACGTCCACACACATAGCAAATGTCAAGCTGAGCTCCAAGTGCACGTCTGTGACCCTGAAACTCATGCTCTTGACCCCCACCCCGCACTTCCTTTTTTTTCCTGCCAGTCCCACCTTGGTCCCAGTTTTCATGTGTGATTCCTTTTCTCCCGGTTGTGGGGGTGCATCTCAGGTTTGTCCCCCTCACTACTGATCTGCTTCCAAGGTGCCATGTCTGCTCTTGACTGTATCCAGGTGGATAAATCCAGCATTGAATTCTTAGTTCTCTGTACTAGTAATACTTCCTTCTTTTATCGTCTTCCCTTTCCTCTTCTGTCTTGGCTCCATGGTGCTTCATCTCCCTTTGACATTTTGTTCTTGTTTTAAAAAGGCAACATGGTTTTTAATCCTAGGAAGGATGATAACCTTTCTTTCTTTCTCTCTTTCTTTCTTTCTCTCTCTCTTTCTTTCTTTCTTTCTTTCTTTCTTTCTTTCTTTCTTTCTCTCTCTCTCTTTCCTTCTCTCTCTTTCTTTCTTTCCTACAAATCTTATTTTATTTTTTTTATTATTTAAATCCAATTAGCCAACATATAGTATCTCATTAGTTTCAGCTGTAGGGTTCAATAATTTTTCGTGAAAATGTTTTAGTGGTTTAGGAAAACATTGCTGCCAGTGAAATTTTAGCATGAGGCCCCCTTCCTTTGGTCTGTAAGATTTTTTTCAAAGACACACCCCCCCTTTTCCTGTTTCTGTGTCTAGGAACACAGAGCTCCTGCCAGCACGGGAGAGGGAGAACAAGCATGCCACATGCCCCTGTCCCCTCTTTGTCTTGAAAGAGCAAGGGACATGCATATTTTTCTCAGTTCCCAATGTCCATGGAGCTCACATCTGCTTTACGTTTCCTAGCCTCACTGCCTGACATTTTTGACCTTTTGTAAAATGTGAAGACCTAAAAAGTAACAGTCCTCGGGATACGTAGCCACCAGGGCTCTTCCGGACTCTGTTAGGTCTAATTGTGCTGAAACTATGCTTTATCTGTGCTCTAGCTCCTCCAGAATGTAGCATTCTCCCTTAGATGCCCCAGAATTTTCTAACCGGATCTAATAACGGAAGTACCTCTTTGGGGAGAAGGAAGACAGATTCTGATTGTGTCAAAAAGGACCATCAGAGAGTCGGGGCATTGCACTTTCTGTTTGTTGTGGAGGCAGAGTATCTGAACCAGGGTGGAAGTTGGGGGAGGGATGAACGCGATGCCTACCTCCCCCCTGGCAGCAGGATGACTCAGTCCTGGGCCCCCCCCCCAGGATGGGCCAGCTCCTGCCTTCTCCACTGAGTCACATTAGTGCTATGGTTTATGGAAAGTCTTTCCAAACTGTGGCAAGAGGGGGTTGTGAATATATTTTTTTTTCTTATAAAGTGATAATTATTTTAAGGCAAGCTTAGGGGTTTGGAATCAGGCCTGCTGGACAGATGACCTTTTACAATTAGAAACCTTGGCATTTCCTTCCCCCCAGTATAAAAATTACTGCACCACCGACTAACTCCGAAAGAACTGAACATTGAAAGTTTTAAGTATCTAATCAACAAACAGATAAAAGGGAATGAATGATAATGATGTGATAAAGTGCTCACTGCCCCATAAGAATATTTCATCCGGGCCTACTTGTGGTTGGGGCACCACTTTGGAAAGCAGACCCAGAGGGAAACTGATGCTGTGTCTCCCTTGGTCCTGATCCCTTTTGGGAGTCCAGGGTAACGCTGAGAGTGCAGAATGCCTGGTTAGTGAGAAGACAGCCCCTCCCTACCCCCACTGTCATCATCATCAGCAACCACATCAAATGCTGTCCCAGACCCACACCATGACCCCATGCAAAGGCCTGCCCTGGGGGCGCTGGGGCCTGGCACCCTCAGTCCTTGAGGGCTCTAGGGTTAACACCTGCCTGGAATAGCTTCAAGATTAGAAATTTCTGGGGTTTAGGTGAGAAGGGAGATTAAATGAAGTAGCAAAAAGCACTCACACTATTTGTAATTTGAATTAAACACACTATTTCAACAACGGCAATAAAACAAAATCTTT
The DNA here is from genome assembly GCF_002007445.2 of Ailuropoda melanoleuca. Taxonomy (NCBI): domain Eukaryota; kingdom Metazoa; phylum Chordata; class Mammalia; order Carnivora; family Ursidae; genus Ailuropoda; species Ailuropoda melanoleuca. The sequence goes on from NC_048231.1 coordinate 51,630,175, forward strand.
CGACTGCTGAGGGGCACCTGGATGGCTCAGTCGGTGAAGCGTCTGATACTTGATTTCGGCTCAGGTCATCATCTCAGGGTCCTGAGACTGAGCTCCTCATTGGGCTCCACACTCAGTGGGGAGCCTGCCTAAGATTCTCTCTCTCCCTCTGCCCCCCCACCCCATGCTCTCTCTCCAAAATAAATAAATAGATCTTAAAAAAAAAAAAAGAGAGAGTCTGTCTTTCCCTCTGTCCCTCCCTCCCCCAACACCCGCGGACATGCACTCTCTCTCTCTCTAAAAAAAAAAAAAAAAAACACTTTCAACTGCTGAGAGGATCAATCATGACAATGAACTGCTACTCAGAAATCTGGGTTTTATCACCAGCTCTTATCGAACTTTCTGGATCCTTAAAGGCAAATAACGTGGCTTGTCTGGTGGGCCTTAGCTTCTGCCTGAGCACTGCTTCCTTCCCTGGTGGGGTCAGGGCTCCCTGCAGCCCAGATGCCTGCCCCTGTGGGAGAGCACAGGAGAGTGGGCGAGGGTGGAGAGACCTTCACCTCAGCAATTTTAGGTCTGTCTGTGGGCATGAGACGGCCCCTCCCCAGTCAGCCGCCAACCCTTCTGAGAAACTGACTTGAAACCCCACGTGGGGGCCAACGTCTCTCTCACTGTGCCCTGTGCCCTCGGGACCTGGATTCTGGGCATGAAGGGCTCCACCCATTACTGGAAGGAAAAACAGGGACGTTGGGAGCAAGAAATCCTGGGTTAAAACTCTCAGCTCTGGCATTTACTCGTAGCCAAATTGTGACAGCACGGTGAAGAAACGGAGGTACAGCGCTGAAGGGCCTTGCACAGAGTGAAATGCCAGCTTTGCTGCTTCGCTTTTGGCATAAAATCTGGGCCAGCAAGTCCAGCCAAACGGCCAAAGTGGTAGGAATTATGACTCTGTTCTCTCCTTACCCCAGAAATCTTCTGGCAGAAGAAAACCTATCAAAAAAGATCTCCAGTAACAGCTCCCTGATCCTTTACTTGCCTCAGTGTCTTTGGTGACCCAGGGGGCTTGGGAGATAATGGGATATAACCGTGCCTTCAGGAGATCTCCGTCCCAAAGAGCTTGGGAGGCAGGCCTCTGTCAGCCTTCAGGGTTGACTCTGTTAATAAAGAGCTTGGGGGGGCGGCGTCCCAGGATTCTGGATCTGGTAATGGTTCTTTCTGATTGGCCCTTGGAGCAAACCAAGGATGCCCCATTCCTTCCCTGCCCCTCAGCTTCACTTCCACAGACAAGCTGCCAGGGAGAAGAGCCCGGTGGCTCCTGTACCTTTGGGAGACATGGTCCTCTTCAAAAGTCAAGGCTTCATCCTTCTCAGTCCAGAGATGAAGGATATTAACTGACCTTTTTCTCTGCTACTTACTGGCAGTATGTCACTATTTGGAAATATATCAAACTTCTCATCTTTCCTGTTAGAATTTTCCTTTACTGCTTTCTGTTGTTGAGATGTGGTCAAGAAGAGATCAAATGCTGGAGGAGATATAAAGGGGAAACCACTAAAAAGACAGAGAATAAGGTCACTGGGGACTGGGAGTTCAGAAACAGAGCAGGGTGTCCTGCTACAGGAAGGAGCCAACGGTGAGGGAAAGTGAGAGATTAGGAGAAATTGTAGCATAAGACACAGGAAAACACGGCCCTTCAATAGGTCGTTGAATCAGGGATAAATTGTGCATCAGAAATAAAAATGTTCAAGAATTTTGTGTATACTGTATCAGAATTGTCCTAAGATACATGTTACCAAAGAACCTTCTTTATTTAGTCCCGTGATCTTGAAATAAACCAAGAGACACACAAACAAATAAGCAAGTGTCCAAGGTCATAAAGGCCCACATATATGCTCATTTTACAGCCTTCCCAATGCCTGCATGCCTTGAGGGTCCCGGAAGCCATGAGGCGGCTGATAGTTCGTCATTATCTGCCATTCCAGAAGAACATATTAAAACAGCTGTTTTAGCCACTTCCGCAAAATAAGGGAATACAGTTCTTGCCAGCTCCTTGTTTAAATAGAAACATTTCAGTGACACAGCCAGTAAAATCGGTAGCTTTTGACTTCTGGAGGCTGGGACGAAACCTGCTTTGCTTGCAAATAACAGAGCTGATTAGTGTCCAGCCTCTGATGGATATCTGGCCACTGCCCCAAACCGTATAATTGGCATCCTCTGTTTCTATCAGCCAGAAATACTACAGATGAAGTGTGGAACTACCACACAGGGACGCGTATGCTTTCTGGGTCTGGCTAATTAGATAATTTTCACAACCTAAATGCATTGACCAATAACCCCAAAATTCACCTCAGGCTTGGAAGAATACATCAATGTATTGTTTGTGCCAAGAGCCACGTCTCTGGCTGGCCTCTCATTCGGTTTGGTTTCTAGCTTTCCTTTGCAAGCGGGAGACATCAGTGGTGAGTTCAGAGCGGAGGTGGGGAGGGCCAGGCAGAGGGATCCCGGAGTGATTGGCAGGTGGCAGGAGCAGCACCTGTCCCTGTCACATGCAGTAATCCGGCCCTCGGTGAGTTTGCAATTGTACTGTGGAAAGACTTATCAGCCAGCAAAGGGGGCCGCTGGGACGTAGTGACAATTCAATTGTCTTTGTCTCCCTTAGAGGTACTGTTTAATTAACAAACGAAAATAATCCAGAAATGGATACCAACTATTTAATACATAAATTAATAACAGTGCCGTGAGTTCATTATCTAGGCAGTTTGGTCTTGAAATAACAACGCTATTTTATGTGAGCCTGGGAATTCTAAATAAAGGCTTCTTTTTTCCTTTTCTTTCTCTCTTTTTCTTTTATGCCATTAAATAGACATCTGAAAGTTGACAAAGCCTCCTCAGATCCCAGTTTCATGAACAAGCAAACCGGCCAGCAGGCTGGGGAATGCCTATTGTATGTCTCTTCTGCTCAGAGCAGATACCAAGTAACAGGGTGGGGGATAAGCAGAGGCACTTCTCCCAGCCTCCCTGCCCTGAGAAGGGAGCAGGCAGGAGGCATGTGCTAATTCTGTTCATGAGGGAGAGAGCAAGAGAGGAATTTTCTAGGTGTCCTTAAACTCATTATTTGTTAATTAGAAGAAAGGATGCCACATTGAGGGATAAAACCCACCACCCTGAGAGGACCAGGAAAGCGGACATCCCTTCTCTGACTCTAGGGGATCCCATGATTTAGAGAGAAGCCTTCCAGCATGTTCACCATTCAGCCAGCTCATCAGGGAGTGCTTTAGATTAACAAATGCAAACATTCTAACATTACTGGAGGGATTATTACATCGTGTTAAATATTTCATTTGTCTGACATCACCCTACTGACTCAGTGCTATAATTTATTAAATCTGCCTCCTGGTAAAACTATTTGATCGTTTTTCGCGGCGGGGCTCGACTTTCAATGTCCTCTCCCGCCACACCTGCAAGCACTTCTCTTCCCTTTTGCTTCCATCAAGGTTCTTATTTCCCACAAGCAGCATGTGGGAGGTGGTGAATCCTGGTTACATGAGTAGAGCAGGTGGACAGGTCGAGAAGTCAATGGGAAGGGGCAAAGCGGGGGTGAAGTTACATCAAAGCTGGTATGGATGAACATCTGGTCTCTGTTGCATAGAGTCAGGACTCAGGCAATAAACATGGAACTAAGGGGCCACCCACAGGTCCAGGCAGGCAGAGAATGGACAACTTTCATCTGTGGAACTGTCAGGACATCCCAGTCAGAAGTCATCAACAAGGTCGGTCCCCGTGAAAGCTTCTTGATAGGACAGCAATGCAAATTTTACCTTTGTCCTCCAAGATCATTCATTCTACACCTGAGTACTTTGCCCATTCATCTGATGACTGCTTGTAGAATACCAACTATATGCTAGCTATTCTAGAAGCTATAATGATCAAGGAATTGTCCCAGAACTCACGGACTTACACAGCCTGGTGAAATCTCTGCCTTGTACCTTGTGCCAGCTTCATTAGAGAGATCATTTTCAATCCTTCCAGCAACCCTGCAATGATAGATATTATCATCACTATGTTATGGATGAAACATTAAATCCCCCTTTGTGAGTTCACCCAGTCAGGAAGCCGCTGGCCCCGCATTTAGACTCAGACCTTTGGGACACCAGAGCCTGTGTTTTTTGTCATGAAAGGAGCGCCTACTCACCCAAAGTAAAGTCTAAGGACTGTTATCCTTCACTTGGCTCCACAGAGTCAAAGGACAGTGTATATTCACCTAGGACTTCTTGTTGAAGGAATTTAAAAAATGACACCATCTTTTGTGCTCATCGAGGTCTCAAAAAGGTGCTCAGGGTTTCCTTGGCCTTGCTCACATCTATGTCCTTGGGTTCTTCCGGTGGAATCCAATTCCATGGTGTTTTGTACCCCCAGCACCTCCACCTATCAGGAAATTGGGTCCATGTTCATTCTAGGAGGCTCTTTCCCAGACTTCAGTAAAGAGGAAAGCATGGTTATAGAGCAAATTATTTCAGATTAACTGCAGATTTTTGTCATTCTCAGAGTTTTTAGTAACTCGGATAAAAAGCCCCTGTCTCCTACCGGGAGTGAGGATGGGCATGTTCAAGCCTTTGCACGGGGCATGAGGTTGGTGCAATTCTATCTGTGTCCCAGACACAGGCCTGCAGAGGTCTGAGCTTATGTGAAACTTCTGTGACTGTAACTGCATTATTATACTGAAGCATTTTTATTTTTAAAGTACAAATGACCCTTTCAGTCCCACTTGCAATTTCATCGTGCAACCTTTTCTGTTAAATGGAGCTCAAACATAGCCTGTAGCAGCGTGTAAAAGATGGCCACGCCACTTTTGCATGGCCTTGGTCCTCTGTAGCTGGGTGCCTTTCCGCCCCTCCCCCAGTGGCACTGTTTCTTCCATTACTGCTCCCTCATGGTTTCCTGAGTGGATTTTTTTGATTAGATCCACCGGGATAGATTACGCAGAGCAATGTAGTATATCTTACAAGCCGTTAACTGATCTGCTGTGACCTTAGAATAGACAGGGAGAGAAATAATGCTGTCCTGTGACTTACATCTCAAAAAAGAATGATCATCTTCCAAATAACAAATCCATTTAAAACAATGTGTTCCCAACCATTTAAAATAATATGAGAACATACCAAAAGCTGGATAAAAGTAGATTTAGTAAAACATGAACAGTGGCCACTTCTGAATGGTGAGATGAGGGGTAATACCAAGTTTCTCATTGATACTTTCCCATCTCATTCAGTGTCTGTTACAAGCAGGTAAAAATATTATAATCAGAACAAACCCAATAAACATTGTGGTAAGTCTTATTTATGAAATTTTACCAAAAACATTTGCATTTAAAATGTATATTATACATACATGAAATCTCTTGAGAGGACAGCTACAGCTGTAAGTTGACATTTCCATAAAGTCTCAATTCCAGGCTTTTGTTACAAGTATCCATGACAAGCCTGAGTGACAATCCTACATAAAACAAATAAAAATTCTGGGTATCATATTAAAAAAAATTTTTTTGATGCAGCAGTGACCTGGGAGTGGGAATTCAGAGAGAGAAAGGAATCACTGAGGCAAGTATTTCAAACCAAAGTATTTGCCAAACCTAGAGGAACCTGAGCTCCAATTTCCATAGTTTTTAGGGCAAGAGGAAAAGGAGACAAAGCTTGGGGTCTGCCCAAAGTGAAAAGTCTGTCCACTGCCCTGCAAAAAATGTCAACGCCAATCAAATGGCTGATGTTCAAGAAAGGCGAACTGGGAGTAAACCCATATTCCTCTCCGAGGGGATAGCTATAGAGATATCCTGTCCTGAAGATTTGGGCAGAGTAGTGAAAAAATATGTCCACCTTGGATTCATAACAACATGCCAGGTCTCCAGCAAGTGTGCAGCCCAAATTTGCACAGTATGAGCAAAGCTCTAATCATGTACATTAGCAGAAAGCCACCCCAGGCAAGTGAGGCAGGCAAGAAACAGCAAAAGCAAATGCAGATTCTTTCTGGAGTAATCTCTTCCCCAGATCCAACCTAGGTTTCAAAGGATTCATCCAGTTCCTTCAGACGAAACTCCACAGTCAAAAATCATGACGATGATCGTTTATGGGGCGCCTGGGTGGCACAGCGGTTAAGCTCCTGCCTTCGGCTCAGGGCGTGATCCCGGCGTTATGGGATCGAGCCCCACATCAGGCTCCTCTGGCTGTGAGCCTGCTTCTTCCTCTCCCACTCCCCCTGCTTGTGTTCCCTCTCTCACTGGCTGTCTCTGTCTCTGTCGAATAAATAAATAAAGTCTTTAAAAAAAAAATCATGACGATGATCGTTTCTGTTGCCTTCGGCAAAAAGCGGAACTGAAATAGGACATTAGATATGAAACTGGCCAGACGATGGATAAAAAATAAGTATGGTTAATATGTTAAGTGATGTGGAAAGGAAAGGGATCAAAAATAGTAATAAGGAAAAGATTAGAAAGACAGACCTTGGAGATTGGACTGAGAACCCAGTAGAATATCTAGAAATTAAAATATAGCAATTAAAATAAAAAATTCAGTGAATGTTGCTCAGGTAATCAAGACTTAGCTGAAGAGAAATTAAGTAGGAGATGGATATATCTGAAGAAATTTTCTAGAATTCAACCTAGTGAGAAAAAAGTGAAGAAAAATATAAAAAAGAGGTAAAGATCTATGACAAAGTGAGAAAAATCCAACAAACTCTGAATTGGAGTTTCAGAAAGAGTGACTAGAATAGAGAGAGACAATCTTACTACTGCTGAGAATTTCCCAGAACTGAGGAAAAACAAAGAAGCTAGTAAATCCCAACCAAGCCTGGGAAATAAAAAGACAGACACTAGACACATCATAATGAAAGTGAAGAACAACAGATAGAAGGAAAAAAATCTCATGAAATCGGTCACAGATAAAAGATGAATTGCCTTAAAAAAACAGCAATTAGACTGACAGCTGGCTTTTCAAAACAAAATAAAACAAAGCCATAGAAGACAACATTACAGTGGGGAAAAGATTCCAATGTGCTGAAAGAAAATAACAATCAGCCTAGAATTATATACCTGGCAAAAAAAAAAAAAATGTCACTCAGTAATAAGGACAAAACAAAGATATTTTTAGACAAATAAAAACTAATAGCATTTTCCAATAATGACTAACATACTCTAACCAAACGAAACTTGAAAGGTTGTACAGTAGTTAAAGAAGAAATGTGATTGCCAGGTGGGAGATCTAAGCTGGACAACAGAAAGATAAAAAAGGGGGGGGCTAAAATGGGTGCAATACTAATGATAGACTATACTTAACAATAATAAAAATCTCTTAGTGATTTATTTTAAGAAGAGAGAAAACTAGAATACACAATGTGAAAAGCAGTGCGTAATAAGTATGGATAGAGGTAATCAGAATTATTTTAAAGGCCTTGTAACAGACAGTAGAGACATAGATTAACTATAGACTTTGATAAGTATTAATTAGAAAAATGTATTGCATAACTTCCCAACTAGTAGAAGGGAAAGTGAAATGAGGGGGGAAAATCAAATTAAAAGAAAGCAATAAAGAAAAGAAGGAATTTGTGGATGGCAGGACAAGAAGAAGCACCCCTCAGAGATATTGAAGGTTCAGTTCCAGACCACAATAAAGGGAGTATTATAATAAAGTGAGACAAATGAATTTCTTTATTTCCCAGTACATATAAGTTATTTTATACTATATTGTGGTTATTAAGTGTGCAATAACATTATGTCTAAAAAATGATATACATCCTTAATTAAAAAATACTTTATTACCAAAAAATGCTAACATCATCTGGACTTCCAGCGAATTTTACTCTTTTTGATGTTGGAGGGTCTTGCCTTGATGCTGTGGCCGTTGTCTGAGCAGGGTGGTGGCTGCTGACTGTTAGAAGGGCCATGGCAAATTCTTAAAATAAGACAACAGTAAACTTTACCATATTGATTGGCTCTTTTTCTCCTGATTTGCAGTCAGAAGTGCTGTTTGATGGTATTTTGCTCAGAGTAGAACTTCTTTCAGAACTGGAGTCAATCTTCTCAAACCCTGCCGCTGCTTTACCAACTACGTTTATGGAATATTCTAAACCCTTTTTTGCCATTTCAACAATCTTCACGGCATGTTCGGCAGGAGTAGATTCCATCTCAAAAAACCCGTCTGTGCTCATCCGTAAGAAGCAGCTCCTCATCCGTGAAAATGTCATGAGATCCCTGCAAATAAGTCACACCTTCAGGCTTCACTTCTAAGTCTGGTTCTCTTGCTATTTCCACCGTATCTGCAGTGACTTCTTCCACTGAAGTCCGAAACTGGTCAAAGTCATGAATGAGAGGTGGAAACAACTTCCAAACTCCTGACAATGTTGATATTTTGACCTCTTCCCATGAATCACAAGTGTCCTTAATGGCGTCTAAAATGGTGAACACTTTCCATAAGGTTTTCTGTTGTCTTTGCCCAGATCCATCAGAGAAATGAGTCCGTGGCAGTTATAGCCTTATAGAATGTATTTCTTAAATAACAAGACTTGAAAGCCAAAATGATCCATAGGCTGCAGAATGGACATTCTGTTTGCAGGCAGGAAAACAACATTCATCTCGAACTTCTCCATCAGAGCTCTTGGGTGACGAGGTGCATTGTCAGTGAGCAGTCATATTTTTAAAGAAATCTTTTTTTTTTTTATGAGCAGTAGGTCTCAACAGTGGGCTTAAAATATTCAGTAAACCATCTTGTAAACAGATGTGCTGTCATCTAGACTCTTGTTCCGTTTACAGAGCACGGGCAGAGTAGATTGAGCATAATTCTTCAGGGCCCCAGGACTTTCAGAATGCTAAATGAACATTGGCTTCAACTTTAAGTCACCAGCAGCAGTAGCCCCTAACAAGAGAGTCAGCCTGTCCTTTGGAGCTTTAAAGCCAGGCACTGACTTCTCCTATGTAACTGTGGAAGTCCTAGATGTAAGCATCTTTCAGTAGAAGGCTGCTGCTTCTACATTGAAAATCTGCTGTTCAGTGTACCCACCTTCCGCAATGACCTTAGTCAGATCTTCTGGGTCACTGGCTGCTGCTTCTCCACCAGTACTTGCCTCTTCACCTTGCATTTTGATGTCATGGAGGCTGTTTTTTCCCTTAAACCTCACAAACCCCCCCTCTGCCAGCATCAGACTTTTCTCCTGCAGCTTCCTCACCTCTCTCAGCCTTCGCAGAATTGAAGAGTCAGGGCCTGGCTTTGGATTAGGCTTTGTTTGGCTCAAGGGAACGCTGTTGCTGGTTTGATCTTCTATCTAGACCACTCAAACTTTCTTTGTATCAGCACTAAGGCTCTTTTGTTTTCTTATAACTCATGTGTTCACTGGAGCAGTGTTTTAAATTTCCTTCAAGAACTTCTCCTTTGCATTCGCAACATGGCTAATTGTCTGGCCCAAGCTGCCTAGCTTTCAGCCAATCTCAGTTTTTGACATGCCTTCCTCACCTAAGCTCAATCATTTCTAGCTTTGACTTGCAATGAGAGACGTGTGACTTTTCCTTTCATTTGAACACTTGGAGGCCATTTTTTGGTAATTAATTGGCCTCATTTCAATATTGCTGTGTCCCAAGGAATAGGGAGGCCTGAGGAGAGGGAGGGAGATAGAGAAACAGCTGGTTGGTGGAGCAGTCAGAGCACACACGACATTTATCGATTAAGTTCACCATATTATATATGTGTGGTTCTTGGTGCCTCATGACGATTACAAGAGTAACACCAAAAATCACTGAACACGGATCATCATAACAAGTATGATAACAATGGAAATGTTTGAAATATCGAGAAAATCTCCAAAATGTGACATGGAGACACAAAGTGAGCACAAAGGCTGTTGGAGAAAAATGGCACAGATCGACTTTCTTGACACAGGGTTGCCACAAACCTTCAATTTGTGAAAAAAATATGCAATATCTGTGAAGCACAATAAAATGAAGTGTAGGACCAAGTAGATGGTAGAAAAAGATAATCTCAATTCCATATAGAATTGAGAGCCTCCGTTCTGGAGCACTGTTCTTATTAACCTTAGATGTGCAAGTAAATGGAAAAATCAGAAGTTCATTAGCTTCTTCCCTCAAGCCACTGCTGGATAGTTTTTGGATGGAATGTCTGTCTCTTTGGGACAGATTAACCTTCACAACCACCCTACCAACAAAATTCTACTGAAGCAAAGATGACATCCTGTGAATGCATTTACAACATTGTGGGAATCCGGCGTTCACTGAGGAGCAAACCTCAGTGACACAGTCCAGGTTTCTAGTTGCAACTGCTCAACTCTACTGTTGTAATGTGAATGCAGCCAGAGACGATAGAGAAACAGATGGGTGTGCTGTGTTCCAATAAAACTTTATTTACACAATAGGCAGTGAGTCAGATTTGACGCATAGGCCATAATTTACTGACCCTGTTTTAGTTCAAAAGGAATAAGAGGAGATGCCTTACCTCATCTCACAGAATTAATTCCAGCTTTTAAGGACTTGGCAAGTCCGTCCTGTAGTATGGTCTCTGTGGCAACCGATGCCGCTGACCACATGTAAGGACTACTTCAGGCAATAGCGGGGCTGTGCCAGGTAATTCACACATTGCCCTCTGGCGTTCACGATGCCACAAAGATACTGTCACCAGAGAAGACATAGAAGGATCTGGTCACTCAGGTGCCATCTTTTGCCACATGTATCTCACAGACTCATACCCACAACTGTGCTAAGGTGACGCTATGATGTCAGCCCTGGAGGCTATGGACACCCCCTGGGGGATATCCCGGTACAGTAGATGGATTAACCTCATCTAAATATATTGATTAATATAGTGGAGGACAGTTGGCTGTACCTCATGACTCTTGAAATTAGAAGCACAGCCAGAGGCTAAGAGCCCAGTAACACTAATCCCCTTCAACCACTAACAAGGAATTCCAGAACAGCATATCAAATGTGCAGCTTATGGGGATACATTATCCCAGAACTATGGGTACAGCTCAGAAAAGGGGAAGACGGATCCCATGGAGCATCCTGGGATCAGAGAAGGCAGTGTCTTATTCGGGCCTCAACAAAAAAGGCACCCAGCAGAGTGAAGTAAGAGGCGTCTGAATGGAAAGCAGAGGCAGATAGGAACTGGGAGAGGCTGCAGTGGGCGGAGGAGTGAAGCCCTAAGACATGGAGACCTTTAGGAAACAGGATGAGTGCTAGCCCTGGAGGAAAGTTCGTTGGGCTTTAGGGGGCAGGAAGGGGCTGAGAGTTGGGGTTGGCACATGGGATTCCGCAGCAGGCCACGCCCTCGCCAGGTGCCCGGTGGAGCCCTTGACCTCTTTCTGTTCACTGTTGTTCTCTCCCAGAGAGGGGCAAACTGTGGAATAGCGTGCCTGGATTTGCACCGCTCACAAGGATACCCCGGGCCATGGAAGTTCCTGTGGGATGACACTAAACCGTGCCCTACATTTAATTTTTTTTTCTTTTGACTTAGAACACATAGTGCAAAAAGCATGCTCTCTGTGAGCAGCCAAAGCAACTCATTGGGGATGTGCAAGCGTCATCCATCACATTCGGCATTTTGATCCAGTGTTCCGTCTGAGGCTTGAAATGACAGAGCTGCCACCATACGTGAAATCTGCCTTCGCTCTGTTTACTGTTTCGTTTCATCCTTGATTTGCTGTCACTTTTAAAGGTATTGAACGCATTATCAAAGGGCTGAGTTGATGTCTAAAACACTCCTTAAACTGTCTTCGATTTTCACAGCCCAATATTGTAAGAGTTGCTGCAACTGAAACCAGAGTGTAAAAATATTTGTATTCATTTATTGGAAAAAGTAATCAGTAAAATGCTTCCACAATATTTGAAGACCTGTTTGAATTGGAAATGATAGACTTATTATATAGGGACAGATTGGCGTGTTCCGAGATCTGGAGTCAGGGAAGAAGTTAGCCGCTCTGTCTGGCCTGGAGTGTGGTCTGGCAGCATATCAGGGACGGCATTCAGCCCAGCGTCACACAGAGAAGGAGACGAGGAGAGGACAGACTGCCTGGACAATGACAGCATGCATCCCAAGTGAGAATTCCCTTTGCAGCAAACACCGAGGAAGTCTGGGAATGTGCCCACAAGAGCCATGGATGCTCTGAAGCCTGGAGTGGAAAGCACACGTCGAAATCACCCTGGCTCCCGAGTGGTACCAGTGTGGGCATCAACCACTAGAAGGCAAAGATCGTCACCGGGAGAAACGTGACCGAGGGGATGCGCACCGTACAGCTGAAGTGCGAGGTCTGTGCTTGGAGGACTTAACCGCTAGCCATGATGGCACAAATGCTGGTGGCTGTCTTAGATGAACGCATGGGCTTTGTTACAGGCCGGGCTGCTCTAATGGTGACAACAGGGACAGTGCAGGTGAGAAGGGAAGAAGCAGAATGTCGAAGGAGGAGGACTTCCCAGAAGCAGGACTAGAGACTGCCTCGAAGACTCCCTGCTGGGCAGCTGGGGGAACAAGAACAGGCAGGGGCCAGCCCACCTGTCCCAGCTCCTTAGAGTCCTTTACCCAGCCGCCCCCACCCCGCACCTGTTCTGGAAGCTCGTGAAATTCAGCCTGAGTCTGGTTTCTTCTGCTCCCACCCACCCCTCCTTTCTCTTATTTTCTCCAGCTTCAACTTACATTGATTTCCAATTCTCTCTGCAAGCGTCCCTGCCTCTATGGCCTTAAATGATGCCTCCGGTTCAAGTGGATCCTGACATTTCCCTCTGATAGCATTCACTGAGCCACAGCCCAGGCTAGGAGAGGCGTCAGCTTCCTCCAGGCTTGCTGCTCCTGAGGACATGACCATGGACTCGCTCTGCACCCAACTTTCCTCATTTATGGAAAATAACCAATTATCAGGGTTGTGGTAGAAATTATTTAGGAGAGATACATCACTACATAGTTACTCAATGTAGATCAGTTTCTAGATGAGGATTCCCCAATTCCTACATTGGGGGAATTCTTAGTAATAACAAAAACTATCATGGACACACTAGAATATTAATGATCTCTTTCTTAAATGCACACTCGGGTTACAAACTAAATGTAATCTTCAGTAAACTGCAGAGCTCCCTTGAATTCAGTCTTTTCTTATAAAGTTGTGAGTTGAGAACTCTTGTGTGTGCTAGTAAGGGGAGCTATCCAAGCACAAAGGAAGGGGGTCCCCTGCCAGCATGATCCCGGTGCTCTCTGTGAGCGGATCAGGACAGCAGAGCTGGGAGACAGCACAGTACAACACTTATAAGCAAGGTGACTGGTGTCAGACACACCCAGAGTCAATGCCCTGCTCCTTCGATGACTTGACTGACAAGTAATTTATGCTCTCCAAGTCTCGGCCCCCCAACCTGTAAAACTGGGTAATAAGAATAACTACGTAATAGATAGACATCTTGTCAGAATTAAGTATGGTAAGTACTCCATAAATGTTACTTATGCTGTGTTATGATCATAATCTTTATTATTACGAGTTCCACATACCACCTAGAAACTTATGTAGCTAAGTTGCAGCAACTGGATAATATCCTCTGTCAAACAAACACTAAAAGAAATGATACTGCCAATGGTGGACATTCTGTCCCCAAGCTCATCATTTATTTATTATCTCATGGCTTGCGAGTTTAATTATGCACGCACTGTTCATGTTAAAGTTAACCTAAATAAGTGACCAGCACTGCATATGTTTATTTTTTACTTCTCAAGTACAATATTCTCTAATGAGCATAACTTTGTTTTATATGAAAAGGCACTTCTCAATCAGGGATACACAAACATCATCTGATTGATTAGCAAATTTCAACTAAGACACAATTTCTAAATTAATGATTTCTAATAATTAGGTGTGAATATATTTCTGAACAACATATCAAGTGCTTAAGTTGGGCCCGGAAGGAAGTTGCATGTGGGGTAATTCATCAGTGAAATAAGGCAGATATGCTGCCCACTGTCCCGGGGTGGGAGATACTGTATACGTTACCCATCAGTGCGGGTATATGTGTAATTACACACACACATTACACGTGCACGTAATCTCACACACAAGAACGCATGTGTGTATTTTCGATTATGGTGAGGACTATGAAGAAAAAGCCATGAAGGAAAAGGTCAGGAAAAAGTTTTTCTGAGAAAGTATGTCTGAGCTAAAATCTGAAGGGTGAGTAGCCGGGCAAGATCATTCCCAGGAGAGGGAACAATGTGCTTGAAAGCCCTAAGATAGGGCAGGGCTTGGCCCCTTCGGGAACTAAAGAAGGCCAGCATGGGTTCATATTTGTGAGAGAACAGAGGGTAGGCAATGAGTCTGAAGAACTAGCTAGAGTCAGAGTTTGCAGGGCCTTGAAGATCATATTGAAGAGTTCGGATTTTATTGCAAATACATATTGAAGGACTTCAAGCAGTGGCCTCCCATGATCCTGTTTACATTTTTAAATATCCCTCTTATTGCTTGAGTGGAGAATGCATGGAAAAGGGGCCAAGAGAAGGAAAGAGGGAGATCAGAATGAGGCATGATGATGGTGTGGACAGAAGGAGAGCAGCAGAGACTGGGAGAAATGTTTGGGGGTGAAATCTCAGGACTGGGTGGTAGATTAGATAAGAGGATTAAGACAGCCAGATGGCTAGAATGAACCTTGGGTTGCTGAAGGATGGAGGCGCCACTTACTAAGATGGAGGACAAGGCATGAGGATCATATTTGAGAGAAAAATATCAAGAAATCAACAGACTGGGGGCGCCTGGGTGGCACAGCGGTTAAGCACCTGCCTTCGGCTCAGCGCGTGATCCCGGCGTTACAGGATCGAGCCCCACATCGGGCTCCTCCACTAGGAGCCTGCTTCTTCCTCTCCCACTCCCCCTGCTTATGTTACCTCTCTCGCTGGCTGTCTCTATCTCTGTCGAATAAATAAAAACAAAATCTTAAAAAAAAAAGAAATCAATAGACTGGATTGTTTACCTATGGGTGAGCCCCCAGTTCCTGGATGTGTTTGAGCACAAATGTTTCTTAAAAAGATGTGTGGGGAAGAAGTTCAGATTAGACGAATTTGAAGCTTTGTTTGGTCTACATCTGGAGTTTACAACTACCGGATGGATGTTAGCCTGGGAAGATTAAGGTGAGAGTACAGACAACGGTTTGGCCATCCCTTGAACTATGGAATTGGGTACAATGTACAATTTTTATTGCCTTTGATAGCAAAAGAACTGACACTTCTCTGCATTATATGATACTGTTACATTATGGAAATTTGCATTTTCAAGATTTGAAATAATGGGGTAACATTGTTAATAAAGTCTTGCTTTTGCACAAAATTCAAAATAATGTCAATCCTTCAAGTTAAAAAATCAAGAGTTGTGATTTCAAAGCTGACAAATCCTGTGAGTTTTGAAATGTGTTTATATTGCTTTCCTATAGCTGGTAAACAGAAACACCGATCCTTCTTTTCTAGAGTTAGTGATGAACTATGAAGTTTTGAATTAAGATACAGAAGAAAGCATCTCCACCTGCAGTGAGATTTTCTATGCAGCAGAATTACAGGATTTTAACTTAGAAATGATCTTCCCTACACCGCCCCCCATAGATGCAGACTTACACAATGCCATGCATTCAGTAGAATTAGCGAATCATCCTTCCTTCCAAATATTTCACACGTACTCTCAAATGTATCCTTTTAAAAAGGATCTTTCTTCTCTTCTCCTTTGTTTCTCATTTTCCAAAGTGTAGATTTAAAGTAGCTTGTTAGCAAGTTTGTAGATGGTGTTTAAACCTCGGTGATACGTGGGGAGAACAGCAAGTATCAAGTCAGAAGTTATTCCTTACATTTCTATTCCCTCAAGGAGGAGGGACTGAGAGATGGAAAAAGGCCTGTCATCATCAAAACACATTGGAGAAAATAATTTCCCACTGAGAAGATCAAATTCTGTGGGCTGTCTGTGCAGTTTGAGCTAGGAGGGTAGGATTTGTTCAAAAGAACTTGTATTAGCAAGATATAAATGACAATCAGATTATTTAACCAATGTGTGGAAAAAATCACGCATCCATGCCGGTAGAACTTTTTCTTTGTTTTTCAAAATTGTTCAGCTGTTTTATTTTCTCTCCATATCCTGTTCAGAAAAAAGAGGAAATAATAGATCACGTCCTGCATTGATCCCAAAGTCCCCCTCTCTGTGACTTGTGTAAAAACAGATTAGAACGCATGAAACAATTTTTCTGCCCCACATGCAAGAATAAAAATCTAAAGCTCCATAATTCCTCCTGTGCATGACTTTATGGTGTTTCCAAACCTGTAGAGATAATATAAGATAAGGCCAAATAGAAGACAGTATTTAGTTGGCGTTCCAAAACAAAACTGTTTGCTTCTACTTAAACTGGAGAGACATTAGTAATTCAGACCAAGGAAAGCAGAAGAATACACAATACAATAGAGAGTAACAGAAAGCCTTCTGGGCCCTTGTCCCACGGACCCATCAAGAGGCCCTGGGGATGAATCGGGTGTGTAGGTAGGAGAAACTGCAGGGGCAAACTCCGAAGTTCAAAGAGAAAATCCAATGTGAATGTGGATTTGCTATCCCTCATTCTGGTTTTAAACATGTAGCTTGCAAACATACTGATATTCCCTCAAATCAAAACAAATTAAAACAACATGGAGAAGAAAAAAGAGGTAAGGGAGATGAATTGAGACTTCGCCAACTGTATTTCAGGGAAACTTGTGCTATAGCAATACAGATCACTCCTCGGTGATGGATTAAAATCACCTGCCAATTAGGAAGTAGACAAAGGCAGATGGAGCATAAGTGTCCCCTTAGGACATTTGCCCTTCTACGATCTTATTTCTATGTGACTAGAGAACGCCTCTCTTCCTATCAACCAATAATTGCAGGGGTTTTTACAAACACAAGACTGAGATCTAGACGTAGTAATGTTCCATTTATCCAACATCTGGGGGGAAAAAACTAGCATTACCACCTATAGGAATTTTCCAGATGACTATGCATAGCACTTAGAGTACTAAAAGTTAAAGGAGAAGAATTGCCAGTTTTGACTGAAACCCTTCACACTGATTGCATGTTTTCCCAACTTCTTCCTGTATATTTTGCTGTTAATTTCCAAATATATATCCTCAACTGACACAGCTCCCCTGAACCCTAGATTCTCTATCCTGGTGCTTCCTCGGCAGACCCATCTAAAAATCTGTTTATCATCTCAAACTTAGCGTGGTGATCCTCTCCCCTGAACCCTTTCTTTCTCAATAAATGACAACTTTAACCTTCCATTTGCTCAGGTCAGACACACTGAATTTATCCTGGATCTATGTCTCTGTTTCTCTGTTTCTGTGTCTCCCTGTCTCTCTCTCTCTTTCCCCACATTCAACCCTTCAGCAGTTTCTGCTGGGGTAATCATCAAAATATCTCCACAATTGGATCACCTCCTCCACCACCAGCCTGGCACAAGCCACCATCATCTGTCACTTGAAATATTGGAGGAAAAAAAAGAAATATTGGAAGAGATTTCTTTTCTTTTCTTTTCCTTTTTTTTTTTTTTTTTTTTTTTTTAGAGAATGGGAGAAGGAGTGAAGGGAGGGACAGGGAGAGGGGGAGAGAAACTCTTAAGAGAGCTCTACACCCAGCAAGGAGCCTGACTTGCAACTCAATCTCACAACCCTGGAGATCATGACCTGAGCCAAAAGTAAGAGTCGGACACTTAACCAACTGAGCCACCCAAAGGCCCAGGAGAGATTTCTAGCTAGTCTACTTTTGCCTCTGTGGTCTATTCTCCAGTTCAGGAATTGAAGAAACTCCTCTAAATGTTAAGTTAGGGGACCCCTGGGTGGCTCAGTCGGTTAATCATCTGCCTTCAGCTCAGGTCATGATCCCAGGGTCCTGGGATCAAGTCCCATGTCGGGCTTCCTGCTCAGCAGAGAGCCTGCTTCTCCCTTTCCCTCTACTCCTCCCCACCCCACTCATGTTCTCTCTCGCTTGCTCTTCTCTCTCTCTCAAATAAATAAATAATCTTTTAAAAATTAATTAAAAAATAAAAAAAATGTTAAATTAGTATGTGTTTCTTCTCTATTTAAAACCTCCAATGGCTTCCCACCTCACTCAGAGCAAAAGCCGAAGTTCGTCCAATAGGGTTTCCATGAGCCATTGACGCCGGCAATGTGATCTGAGTGTTCTCCTGGCACCCATTCCATTCATGGACATGCCAGGCACACTTCTGTCTTTCCACACGCCTTCTCTCCATTCTGGAATATTTTCTCCTGAAATACCCACCTGCCTTATGTCTCAAGTCTCCATTCTAACATGATTTTCTCTGCGACTTGCCTGACAACCTGATCATAAACACCTCTCCAGCCCTATTCCTTCTCACGGCTTTGTTTTTCTCCACACATTTACCATTGCCTAACACAGTGTGTGTGCATGTGTGTGTGTGTGTGTGTGTGTGCGTGTGTGTGTGTGTCTATGCAGGCATTCATTCATTATCTGATGGTTAAGGTCTCACCTATGAATAAATGAATAAAATATATATTAACTCTGGGATCTCAGCTATATGTTGAATAACTGAGATTGACCAATAAAGGCCTCCTCACACAGTAACATTATTCCACTTGAAAGGACATCATGATATGTCTAATATCTTGTCAAAGGGTTGCTTGAGGAACAAGCAAGTTTAAAAATTATATGGGGCGTGCCTGGGTGGCTCAGACTCTTGATTTGGGCTCAAGTCATGACTTCAGGGTTGTGGAATTGAGCCCTGCGTCCTCTGCACTGAGCATGGAGCCTGCTTGGGATTCTCTTTCTCCCTCTCCCTCTCCCCCTCCCCTGCTCGCAGTCTCTCTCTCTCTCTCTCTTTCTTTCTCAAAAACAAACAAACAGAACAAACGAACAAACAAAAACATGTGGGAGCTCCCTCTAGCTGGCCTGGACAATGATTTAGTGGAACAAGGACTTCACCTTTTTTCCAGTGGAGGGAAAGGTACACTACATTGCCGTCTCTGGGAACAGTAAGGTCCATCCTTGTGGCAAATCCATGCTAGCCAAGGATTTCTGGTGCTCTGTTGCTGGTTTTCTTAAACAACTCCCAGCATCAAAACCAGAGAGACAGGACCAAAAGGTCAGATTACTGCGCTCAAGATTTCCCTCTAAAAAGGGAGAACAATCAAGGAGGTGAGTTTTCTCCCAGAAAGGCACCCCTACCACAGGTGGCCAGCATGGAGGTGGCATCTGAGGGTCTCTGGCTTCTCTTCTCTTGCTTTCCTCATAAAATCTACTCTCTAACCCATGCTTTGGGGGCATCCCCAAGACCACCTTCAGGCTCAATGATTTGCTGGAAGACTTACAAACTTTAGAAAATCTGTTATACTCATGGTTATGGTTTATTACAGCAAAGAGATACAAGTCAAAATCAGCAAAGATAAGGGAGCATATGGCAGAATCCAGGAGAGACCAGACACAAGGTCCCCATTAACCTCTCCTTATACAGTTCTTTGACAGTGCTTAATTCTCCCAGCAAAGATGTGTGACACATCCAGAGTATCCAAAACCTGGGAAGCTCACCTGAGCCTTGGTGATCGGTTGAGTTTTCGTGGGAGTTGTCATGTAGGCACGGTGCTCCTGTGAGGCTGACCTAGCTCCTCTGTCTCTGGCCTCTCCAGAGGTCACAGTGACACTGTGTTGCCAACGGCTGCACCATAAATCACATTGTGGGCATAGACTATCAGGTGTGGCCCTGGTATATACAAGGACACTAGTCAGACAGGGTACTCCGGGGGCTTAGAGGTTATTTCCCAGGAATTGGTCGGAGGCCAGGCTTTCCTTTGAAATGTGTGGAGTTTGAACCCCTAGCCCTGCTGAGTGGACACTTTACCACACATGCCAGGTGCCTTTGTCAAGTTCATCCTTAGCCTTTGCAGTATGGGTAATGGCTGTGAAGCAACTGGCCTCACGGGGCATGAAACAATGCATCTGTTCCTCCCGACCTATCAGAAACAGAGTTGGTTTCCTCCTTCGGCCATAGGAGAGACTTCACTAAACTGCTATTTGTAGTAGTAGTGACTTAATAAGAGCCTGGCAAGTTCATTCACAAACCAACTCGATTTTCTAAAGCCAACATACCACACGGTCAGATGAACAACGGAAGTTTTCTGTAACAACCATATCATATACATTTCTGGCAGATTAAACAGATTTCTAGATTATTTACAATACACATTTAAATCTTGATAATAAGAAAATATAAAATATGAAAACATAAAGAAGACTTGTATCCTTCTCAGCTAGATTCTTTGTTTAGACTTCTCCTGTGATTTCCAGAATGAAAACATTCCCTAACCTTGTCCTCTGTATCTTGTCCTGGGACAATAAAACCCAAATTGCACTTTGAATTCTCTAAGTCCTGCTGGCAACAAAATTATTCAAGAATTCTTATTGGGGGCGTCTGGGTGGCTCAGAGGGTTAAGTGTCTGCCTCCGGGTCAGAGCATGAACCTGGGATCCTGAGATCAAGCCCCACATCAGGCTCCCTCCTGAGTGGGAAGCCTGCTTCTCCCTCTCCTGTTCCCCCTGCTTATGCGTTGTCTTTCTCTCTCTCTCTCTGTCAAATAAATAAATAAAATCTTAAAAAAAAAAGAATTCTTATCAAACACAACCTTAACTTACCCTCTTACTTCCACAGTGTAGATATTATCCATTTGTGCTTTGACTAAAGCAGTGGAGACAGAGGGAGAGGACCACTACGAAGAAGCCGAGAAACGAAGGGGAGAGCTATTTTGCAGCCTTATGTGGGTTCATTTGTGGAAGTTGCTTTTGAAAATTTGTACCAAAATTCAAGTTTGACTCATCTGCGTATATAGACAGAAAAGTGCTGTGGAGAAGGCATGAACTTTATCACAAGAGTTCAACTCACACTTTGGAACACATAATGCTTTTTCTTTTTAAGAGGAAAGATTTCCACTCTAAGTGCCCAAATCACGTTCTTGAACCAAATCCAATGAGCTTTTGTTTATAATGGAAAATGGATAATTACGAATTCTTTTCTCTTCCAGAAAAACAGGAGGGGTTTTGAATCAACCAATCAACAAAGCCAAGCAGGATATGTCTTCTGAGCCTCCAATCCAATATAAAGTTAGAGGTGGAATCCAGACAATTTGGAGGTCTGCAAACTTGCATCAAAATTAAATGATATTTTCTATGTTGCCTCAAGGAGATATTAAAACATTCATACTGATCTTGACCAAGCTCCTCAGTGTTTTTTTGCTTTTCTTGAGTAATCACAATGATTATAAGCTCAGCTGTCTGTTCACTGAGGCGGTTGATAAGGGGAAGACAAAGCAAAAAACCAAACAAAATACAATCAGGATTTTAAAACTGAAGGAAGCTTGAAGTGAGTTCATGTCAAAATAAGTTTAATTACCTCACTTCACAGAAAACTGAGGCCTGGAGAGGATAAATCATCTGTGTATCGGGGTTCACTTCCTTATTCGCTATTCATTCGTTCCATACATTATCACTGAGTATCTTCTGTATCCTGGATGCAAAGGTAAGAGTCAGCAAAGAGTTCAAAGTCTGATGGCAGAGGCAGTAGGGAAAATCAGCTTCACCCAGATCGTGGCTGAGTTTGGAATAGAAGGCCTTTCCCATTTTCCAGTGGGACACATTCTGCTAGCCCATGTGTTCTCCAGTCTGCCATGTGATAGGAATCACACGGAGTGCTTGTCAGATGTACCCATGCCTGGCCCTGCCCTGGACCTCCTGAATTTCAAGGTACACCAACGGGACCTGGGATTCTAAATGTTTCACAAGTGCCCGGATGAACCCAATCACAAAGCACCAGCAGGGCTTCCCCGGGCCAGCCGGGGTCTGGAATCTCTCACCTCTTGCTGCCCTCTCTCGGTGGGTCACTTCCACCTTTGGCTTAACAGTCCCACATCACGCAGCTCAGGAAAGAGCCTACATCAGCGTTTCTCAGCATAAAGTCGGCTGCAGAATTACCAACTGAGCTTAAAAAAAAAAAAAAAAAGCCAGAAAGAAGCCCAGGCCCCATTTAATCCAGCTATATCAGAATTTTTGAAATTGAGGCTTTCTTTTTTTGAAGTTCTGCAGGCGATTCTGTTGAGCAATCAGTGTGGAGGACCACTGCCAACCAGGGTCCTTTCAGAACCCTCCTTGCCCGTGACGAGGTGGGAGAGAGGCTTGGGGGGTATCTCTGGAATCCAGTACGTGGTGCCCCCATTATCATGATATGCCCTCTCTCGGGCCATGTGCGCACCCAACATCTTAGATTCAGGTAGGAAAAACAAATGCCACAAAGGTGGGACAAAGCAGACAGCTCCGGGACAGTGAGATTCCCAAATTTTCCAAAAGACAAAACAAAACAAAGCTCAATAACTGTCATGTCAGATTGTGTGTACCTCACGTATTGTAATCACATCACACCTCTGCCCCTCCTATAATCTCACCCACATGCCTTTGTATTCACTTAGGCATCTACTGAGGCAGTTTTCCTCCCAGGATTTAGCTGTTTAGCTGAGCCTCATCTTCTTGGCCCCAGACATGGGAGCCCTAGAGGGTGGGGATCTTGTTCCTTTGTCATGTCCCCAACACCTGCACAGTCTTAGGACCCAGCAATGCTCAGTAAGTGCTGTGCAACTCACACGTCCAGCTCCCAGTGCAGAGCTCTCCCTCCCACTTGCAAGGCCTCTCCCCGTGTGCATGCACAAGAGAGATTGGCATGGCGTTCAGGAGACAGAAGAACACAGGCTTCTCCTGAGTGGCATGTTCTGGCACACTGGCTTCTGGGGAACTCCAGAAACCAAAGAACAGGGGTGATGATACAATGTTCCATTGGCAGCCAGTATTACTGTCCTGTAGCTTTCACAATGTATGTTTTTCTCCAGCGCATCAGGAAATAGTCTGACACTCTGGGGATGGACTCTGGTTCAGCTTTTGTTTTCTGTCTTGGGCTGAAAGAAGAAGCGAGTCTAGAAGCAGCAGAAAATAAGCCCTCTCCTTGCAAGTAGATTCCTTTGACACTACTTTAAAAATCTGCATAGCAAGCTTCATGCTAATTGCTTTCAGTGATGTTTGCCTAATGACGCCCAAGCTCTTACAAATTCATTATGAGCCCTCTCTGCTTCCCTTTTATTACTATGCTGTCCTTTTCTTTTTAATTAGTAATGCTCTGGATTCAACACATAACTTGACAGGTAACTTAAAAGGAACATTTGTAAAAAGTTCTTTTCTCCACAAGGTCAAGATTTTCCCGTTATTGTTTATAGTAGCTTTCATGTTCTCTGAATTTCATTATGTTTTCTTAAAATATTTGAAGGTGTTGTATTTTGGTGTTCTTGGATGAATTATAATCATTGGATACTGGTATTTAGTTGCACATTTCATCCAGGCTGGGTATTTTGTGTTTTTCAAGTATATCTCACATAATGCTGAAAATAATTCCTTGGTGGAGTGATAAGATAGAGCACACATGGCTACTTAGATAGGTATTGATGACACAATCGAGTAGGACCTTCACGTTAACTAAATCTGGCATGTTGAATTTCTGCCTTTTTTTGGTTTTTACACCATTTTCTAAATTTACCTCCTCTCTTTCACCATTTGTAACAGCACCGCAGGAACTCTGTCCAGACTCTCCCTAGCCCATCCGTATTACAGAAAAGAAGCCCCCCAGCCCAGCCTCATGCACCCATAATCTCAGGATGCTGTTACCTGCCTGTGTCTTCCAGAGACCAAGCCCAGAGTCCTTTAATCTTCCTCTGTTTGTAATGCATAGCCACCAAAATGCATATTCAGTATGTGCTTTGAGGCATATGAAATAGAATCTTAAAAAATAATAATCCATCACCATGAGAAGGGGTTTAATGTGTCCCTGTAAATATTAACAACATTCCCTCTTTCCCTTTCGCCAGCATGACTCCATTGTGAGATACAGGTGCACTGCTCTGAAGTCACTCTATCTTAGGTAACTACAGAAAGGCAGTCTATTAACTAAAGCCCGAGAATGGAGCACAATTCTTCCATTAACCATTTATTAAGTCAACAAGCTGAGAAATGGCTTCATTTTTCCTTCTAATGTGCAGAAGTTTTATGCATTTAGCAGTATTATTCCTCGAACAGATGTGTCTTTTCAAAGTCCTCTTACTTTCCCATGAACGTAGGATTTTTTCTTAATTGTATGCTTGTAGTTTGCAACAGCTTCAAAAGGTGTTTCTGAACACACCGCTGAGATTGCTCCGTACTGAGAGCCAAGTGACATGAAAACCACGATATCATCGGGAATGCGGGCCGCCAGCTCCCCACATCAAGCACCCAATTAGTGCGCATTCTTTGGCTAAATCCACTCCACAGCCAGTGCTGCCATCCTCAGCGCTTTTATTTACAAAGCCTTCGAAATACCTGGGAGTTATTCAAATGTGGCAGTATTAGGCCACAAAAGAGAAGGAAGAAGCATTCACAGTCAGCAAACTGCAGAATTTGACAGCAAAGACACTGAAGTTTGTATCAAATTCCCTCCAAGTTAGTGTTTTGAATAACCAAGCACGTTTACCTTTTTTTTTTTTTTTTGGTTTGGCATGTCCCTTTATCAATAAAAAGGAGCATTCACAAAGAATCAATATCTAAAGCATATCCAGCAACTACAATTACTTTTATGATTTCCTCAACGCTGAGCATTAAGGAAGAAAACCTTGCTACTATACTTTTGAAAAGTACCAACGGCAGCACTGCAGAGGGCAACCAAATCGATACCAATTTTTTCCTATAAGAAGGTATAATCAGCACTTGGGTCACCTTCAAAATATGATCCCGTGGTCCCTGGAGTCAAGTTACTATGGGATCAAGTGACTGAAAAAGTGAGGAGAGGAAATAAAAGGATGGTTCAGCGGGAAAATCACAGTGCTGCTGTCCTGGCCTGCCTCTGTGCCCAGTGCAAGGTCATGGAGATTCAGCATGAGTCCAAGTGGTTCTTCAGCAGCAGACAGCAACGGGCGTGATCCTGGCACACGCCGGTGTTTGTCTGACAGCTGCATGTGCTCCAGCCAAAAGGCTGCAGTAAGCGATCTGCCAGTTCTGCTCTGCAGAGGAAGGCTTGCCCTACAGTGTCCCACTGAGTCATGAGGTCAAGGAAGAATTCCACTGAAGTCTTTAAATAGCCTTGGCTTCAGCAAGCTAACAGGGGTGAGGCTACTGGGGTGTGCCTGTGTGTGCCTGGCAGGGACACGCACATCTTGGGGCTGCAGGAGGGGGCGTTTAGAGAGAACTTCTTCAGCTGCCTCCCAGCGACACTGGTAAGATCTGTTTGCAGTGGTTCAACAGAAGAGCTCATGCACGAAGGTGCTAATGGAACTCTGGTATCTGATGCTAGCAGCAGGAATTGGCTTCTCTTTTAGGCATGGGAAAATTGACTCGCGGGTCCGTTGGGAACATCACTTTTCCTATGGATGAGTTATGCAGCCCCTTTGAGTAGCACCACGCTAAAGGTGCCTGAGCGCAGAACCGGAGAGGGTGCTACCCACTGTCCCAGTGCTTTGCCGCTCTTTGCTGAGTGGGGTGTGGGGTGGAGGATTGGGACGAGATAGCTGGAGTGAACGGAGGGTTTGACTGGCTCACCCCACTTGTGTCCTTCAGTCACTGTTCTTTGGTTACTGAGGCTTCGGGGCTCAATCTAGTCTACACTGTCCAGTGTGTCATCTTTGCTGTGGCCTCTGCTAACATTTCCCTTCACCAGGGATCGGGACCTGCCGTACATTGTAGAAACCCACGTGGGTCTGTCTCTTTCACCAGACCATGAGTTCCTTGGTAGAAGGAGCAGGGCCTTATTCCTCTCGAGCTCCTAGCCCATTGTCCAGCCTACAGAAGGTGCTAAGAAATATAAGTTAAATTAAACTAAATTAAACTAAAGGTATTAAGAAATTAGGCAAGTCTTGGCAGCAACCCCAAATCCCACGTCTTGATACCGTTTGCTATATTCTGTAGACAAATCAGCCCCCAAACCTGAGCAGTTGGCTCTCCGTTGATCTGAAGGGACTGTTCTTTCTTCACTGCCATCTTTTCATTGGAATTTCTTTACCTCTGAATAAATGGTCATGTCTTAGGGCTCTTGGCTGCTGTGACGGCAGTAAGATCCAATGACCCTGGTGGCAGAAATTCTGCAATTGCTCATCCTAATGTCCATGTTTAACTAACAGCTGTGTACTCTTAGAATTAAAAGCAAAACAAACTTAATATTTTACAGAGCCTTTTGTCCAAAGAGCTTTTAAATGTCGCCAAACTCATTTTATAAATGTCCACGTGTAAAAGCCAAGTGGCAAATATCACCCTCCTTTGAATGTGAAAAGGGTAATTACTTTTTTGTGTGTGACTTGCCTGTGCCTTACCTCCTCCTTCCTGCCATTTGGCCATCATCTCCTCCCCGCAATTATTAGCCTCACCGCTAAGAGGGCAAATCTACTAAGGGAGGAGAAGAGAAAATAGAATCAAATGATTTAACCATCTGCTGGTGTTTCTGGAAAAGCTCAGGGATATGACGGGCAGGGGTGCCAGAGGGTGGGGAAAGAAGGTCGAAACT
This sequence comes from Ailuropoda melanoleuca, assembly GCF_002007445.2. Classification (NCBI taxonomy): domain Eukaryota; kingdom Metazoa; phylum Chordata; class Mammalia; order Carnivora; family Ursidae; genus Ailuropoda; species Ailuropoda melanoleuca. Next base: position 51,656,752 of record NC_048231.1, read on the forward strand.
GTGCATTAAGATTGATTTGTATTTAGTATCCGAAAGCCATCATGCTATTCCCGTCACTCACCAGCAGACGTAAACACGAGCAGCTGGAGCGTTACTCTACAGTCCTTTTAGAGACAGATTTCTTATGATTGTTCCTCCAGAACTCGGCTGGGGGGAGGTTCTGCCTGACCCGGTCAATGCCAGCAGAGCAGTCCTCCAGCTTGCTCTTTGGTCCCAGTAATGCTTGCTCGAGGCTGACGTAGGAGGACGTCTTACTGCTGCTTCCTGAACGCTGGCTGCCAATTCAAGGCTTGAAACCAGATGGTGGCAGTGTCTCATACCACACTTGGCCCGCAGCACATCCTTAGCAAATATCTGCCTTCTGAGTGTCACTGAATCAGACCTGCTACCCACACTTCCAAGGGCTGAATTCCACTGCTCCTAGGAAGAATCGGAATGGTTTCTCTTCAAAGAAAATCAAAGACCTGTTTCCATTGATGTTTGGGATGAGATGAACATCACATCAGGGGGCTTCTTAGGCATATACGGAGGTAAAAAGCGAACACCTCCGTAGGAGCATTCAATACCATTCAGCAGATATGAACGCAAGCGCTATCCGACATGAACAGTAAGGGCAGAAGGCTGAGACTGGAGCAGTACCCAGCTGACAGGTGTCCACGAGCTGGTGACTGGCCGTGCCCCTGGGGCCCAGTCAGTTGTGCTTTTTGTCCTTCAGGTAGCTGAAGAGCATCTCCAGCCCCCCCTCTACTAGCTCCGGCAGAGGCTTGGATAACGGGTTATGGGAAATGTGGAGCCCTTTGTCCATGGGATTCCAAGCAATCCGCCCCAGTCTCCACAGCAGGTAGAGCTCATCCGGGAGGGTCTGGATGTCATTGTTGTTCAAGTTCAGCAGCTCCAGGCTGGTGAGCAGGCAGAGCGACCTCGGGAAGGAGTGGATGTTGTTGCTCTCGGCGATGAAGATCTGCAGGCTGACCAGGCACTGGATGCTCTCGGCGATGTTCTCCAGGCGGTTGGAGCCCACGTGCAGGAAATCCAGCTCCTTCAGCGCAAACACGCAAAGCGGGATGTGAGCGAAGTAGTTGTTGCTGAGGTTCAGCTTCCGCAGCCTGGACAGGTCGGCGAAGCTGGCAGGAAGCTGGGAGAGGCAGTTGTGGGACAAGCTCAGGACCTCCAGGCTTCTGCAAGCACTCAGCTCGGCCGGCAGCTCGGTCAGGCAGTTCATGTTCACGAACAGGACCTTCAGGCTCTTGAGGAGGCTGATTTCTCGGGGCAGGCTCCGCAGGCCGTTCCCGCAGAGGTTCAGGACCACCAGCCGGCTCAGCTTCCCCACGTCGGGTGGGAGAGCCCGGAGCTGGTTGTGAGACAGATTGAGTTTCTGGACCTCAGACAAGCCCCACAGAAAGTCGGGGATGTCCGTCATTCCCTTGGTGACCAGGCTGAAGCTGACATGGCGCATGCCCCGCTTCAGCAGGGCCCGGGGGTCTTTTCCTGAGAGCAGGCCGTCATCCCACGGGGAGAAGGGCTGCCTCCCACGCAGGAGCGCCATCCTCCTGGGGCCCTTGTCCCTGCAGTGAGCACTTGACTGCTTGGCCCCCATCTTCCTCCCTTTTCACCCACTGGCCTTTGCTGAGGCCTGGAGGGGGTCCCTCAGCTGCTGAAAGCCGAGCTGGCACCAGCAGGGAGCTCCGGAGGGGTGTCCGTGGGGCCTTGCAGAGACCGGAGCCGCCCCGCCGTGCTCCGGCCCCGAGGGTGGGTTTAGGTGGCTTCTTCTCTCGGAGCAGCAGGGCTGTAATGACATCCTTGTCCCTGAGACTGGGGAACTGAATCGCTCAAGTCCCTCCGAATGCCACAAGGCAGCTGTCACTGTCATTCGGCCCCAGTTTTATTGGCCTGGTGTGTGCAAAGAGGTCACAGGGAGGCTGCATCTAACTTTCCCTTCTCAGCTCTTCTTGGGTATCGGAGCTGAGCAGGTGATAAACCATCCCATCTCCCAGAAGCAGCAGAGTGGGAGAATAAAGCCGGCTGTACAAGTGCCAGACTGTGTGCATGGTCTCAGGAACTTACCCGGACCCCGTTAGAGTGACCATGAGCTCCATGAATGCGAGCGACAGAGGTATGCTTCCCAAGCTGGGGAGGGTCAGATGATACGGTGCACACCCGTTTCAAACTCCGATGAGTTCCGTAGTTGTGAAAAAGTCACGGGAGGAGCCTGGACACCTGCAGTCCTCCCGGCCAGAGTGTTCTGCACGGTGCTTGTCACAGGTGACTCCCTGAGGAGAGAGTGAAGGGGCCCAGACCCCTCATGCTCACTCCAACCGGAGACGCTCCGCCGTCATCTCTTCCACTCTGGGCTTCCGGCTGGAGTAAGGCACGCTTTAAGTGTTCGAACGGCCACTAGAGTGGCTGCCTTCGTAAGGCTAGCACGGGGTGCCCGCTGTCCTTGAAGAACAGTGTAGAGCACCTCCCTGGAACACACCAGTCAACCATTCAATGTCCCTCTCTTCCCACCCCCCCTCCCGCTTTCTTGAATTAAAGCAGTTAATTTATATCCTGAGGTATGTAGAGTTAAGTATTGGCATCGTGGGCTGAAAACTGTGTCCCCCTAAATTTCAAAGGCTGAAGTCCTAACCCCACCGCCCCACCCGTACCTCAGATGTAACTGTATTTGGAGAGAGGGCCATGTGAGGACACAGGAAGAGACAGCCATCTGTGAGCCAAGGACAAAGGCCTCGGAAGCCACCAATCCTGCTGACACCTAGATCTGGGCCTTGTAGCCTCCAGAAAGTTGAGAAAATAAACCTGTGCTGTTTAAGCCACTCAGTCTGCCGTGCTTAGTTATGGCAGCCCCAGCAAACGGTGGAGGAGGAGGCGCGGATCCATTTGCATCGGTGAAGAATCCTAAAAATAGGTAATGATGAAGGAGAGAAGAGACAGCGAGGGTGAGGACCCAGGTTCGGAGAAAGGGCTTGCGGGATGGAGCGAAGGCTGGCTTGGTCCGGAAGCCTGTGGCTTTCGCTGGCAGCCTGGACACAGCAGTTGCGTATCCTGGAGAACGATGCGGGTTCTAGGACCGTGCTCTCAGAGCTGTGACCACCTGGGAGCGGGAGCTGAGCCCCAGCTGGGCGCCCCCCGGGGAATCTGCAGGTCCATCCAGTCTGGGCAGGAGGAACAGCAGGAGGTGTAAAACAAGGCAGGGCCTTTTCTCTCTCCACTTGGCATTCTTGGGAATTCTTGGGTCAAGGTGGATACCTTGGACATTTTTTAATGGAGTACTTGAGTGTTCTAGCTATTACCAGGGTGCAGAGGGGTGGTAGGAGGAAAGGTAATGTGCCTCAGTGTCTACCCTAAGTTTGGGGAGCATATTATGCCTTATATATGTAAATTTTATCTAACAGGGTTCTGTGGTTAAAAAAAAATTGGGTATGCTTCTTTCCCTCTTTCCTTCCATTAGCATGAGAAATTATTTTAGAGTTCCCCAAATATGGGAACTGAGATGGTCGAAGCAAGAACCGACAGCTTTCTTCTTTGTGGTAATTCCCCTCTTTCCTTTAACATGTTCTTTTCCGATAAATACTTTTTAAGTACTTATCAATAGCCAACATTTGTCAAATGTTTACAGTGTGAAACGCACAACACTAAGGGGGCGCCTGGGTGGCTCAGTCGGTTAAGCATCTGCCTTCAACTCTGGTCACGATCCCTGGGTCCCAGGATGGAGCTCCACGTCGGGCTCCCTGCTCAGTGAGGAGTCTGCTTCTCCCTCTCCCTTGCCCCTCCCCCTACTTGTGCTCTCTCGGTCTCTGTCAAATAAATAAATAAAATCTTTTTTTTTTTTTTTAAGGCATGACACTAGGCACTGTGCAAGCAGGATGGGCATTAAAATCACCCCAATTCTACAGATGAGGAAGCGAGGATAGAGAGGTTACTTAGGCACAATCAAGTCACTTGCCCAAATTCAAGTATCTGGTCCATGGCAGAACCAGAATTCAAATTCAGTTAGTTCGACTCCACAGCCCAAGCTGGAACCATAAGAAGACTCTCGGCTTAGCCCTGTAGACAGATGGACTCAATATGGCCAGGATACGGATTTTTGTTTTCAAGTTGTTATGGAGTAAGATTGAAGGGAACATGGGTAGAGAAATGACTATGTAATTACACGCATAGAAATAACTACATAGGGGCGCCTGGGTAGCGCAGTCGTTAAAGCGACTGCCTTCGGCTCAGGGCGTGATCCCGGGGATCGAGTCCCACATCGGGCTCCTCGGCTGGGAGCCTGCTTCTTCCTCTCCCTCTCCCCTGCTGTGTTCCCTCTCTCGCTGGCTGTCTCTCTGTCACATAAATGAATAAAATCTTTAAAAAAAAAAAAAAAGAAATAACTACATAAATTGGCGTTAACCCTTCTCACTCTACCCCAGCAGAAACAGGAGAAGCAAAGTTAAAATGTCATTCCAGAAGACTTTGGCCTGAGGGATTTAATCCCTTCCAAAAATAGTTCGGTTCTTCTCTAACAAAGTTCTTACTTATCAAATGAATGAGCTACGTGAATAACTGACTATTTCTACCAAGTTTTTGAAATGTAGATAGAACCCACGTAGTCAACCGTGGCTACCCAGTCTAATGGCTCACCTCCAGGATGGTCATTGTGTCTGGGTAGTGTCCTCATCTGTGAAATGGGCCACTGGGGGAGGTGGAGACTTCCCAGAGCTCCTTCTCACTAGTCCAGTGGGATTCTCACTACAAAGCAGACCACCCTAGGGAAGTGAAAGACATTGAACCTCTTTTCTGGTGAAAGCCTGCAAATTCCAAGGCAGCTTTCTTTTTTTGCTTGCATTAATATCGGTCCCTGGAGAATAAACTGTAATGGGGAATGCTATTGGCTTTAGAATTCGCTCTGCAGCACGCATATCAGACTTGGGCCAAAAGAGACTTCCCAAGGCTCCCTAAATGAAATTCAGTTTGGAATAAGTCTCAGAATGAAGCTCTGTTGAACAGATTTTTGCAATTCCAAATCGTGGTAAGTCATGTGATTGTTTTTAACACCTAAGGAAGTTATGGAATAATTGAAATGTATTTAGTGCTCTCAATGCGTTTACTACATTTTTATATATTCTAATTGATTCCTCTTCCAACATATAAAAATCAATATTTATGATGTATTTAATTTTATTTATTTATTTTTAAAGATTTTATTTATTTATTTGACAGAGAGACAGCCAGAGAGAGAGGGAACACAATCAGGGGGAGTGGGAGAGGAAGAAGCAGGCTCATAGCGGAGGAGCCTGATGGGGGGCTCGATCCCATAATGCCGGGATCACGCCCTGAGCCGAAGGCAGATGCTTAATGACTGAGCCACCCAGGCGCCCCTGATGTCTTTAATTTTAAATAAAATAAAATCAAAATGATGAGAGTATAAAATAGTAGGTTACAAAAGCACCTATAGCTCCCCCTGAATTCACACTAACGGAATATCTACTGAAAACAATACTTTTTATTCTCACGGTGGCTTTTCAGCTTCTGTCTACACATCACGTCTATTAATTTTGGAAGAAACTAATGTGTGTGTTTAAATAGTATATTAAAACTACTGCTTTGCTAGTTTAAAATTTCAAAAAAAGAAAATATTGTAGAGTGTAGACAATGGGGTTAGCCTCTCGCATATGGAAATGTAGCTCTTTCTCCCACGCATATTTACTTCCATGTATTTTCTTTGACCGAAAAAAAGGAAAAAAAAAAACCTGTCTTACTTCAGGTTTCCTCAGAAGCCGTGCTTGAGGCCAAAGCTATGGGCTAAAGTTTTATTGAGGAGTACAACCCAGGCAAGCGAAAGTAAAGGGGAGCCTGGGAAGTAGGCCAGGGAGGGAGAGCAAAGTCAAGCCTTGCATTCATTCTGAGCCCGGCACACTCCGCGTCAAACGCAGCCCATTGCTAGGTTTTGCAGCCGTCCACGGAGAACCTGTGTCTCAGAACAGTCCATGCTTAAGCATCTGTAAAATGCATGTAATGGGGAAACCCGACGTCCATAGCACGGTTCCCTAAGTCACAGTTACTAAAGGTCTGTGACCCACAGGACAGTGATGGCTCATGGTACGACCTCCGTGTAAAATGGCCCCAACACACACATGCACACACATGCCTCTAGATCCATTTACTGAACATCCCTGTGTGTTTGATCTTTATTATGCTTTTGTTCACGAACTTTACACTTATTTCGAGGCCAATCAAACCTGTAATCTTGAAGCACCCCTGTTTCATCTTTCACTCACCTTATATTTACAGAGTACTTAGTGTCAGGAGCCTAGACACTATTCTATAGTCTACCTGATATTTAAACGATGTGAGAGGGTCATCTGCTAACCTTACATGCAATATGGGACGGCTGAGCTTTGGCGAGTTTAGCTGACGCTCCAGGTTACAAAACTAGTGTCAGTTACCGTCAACACCTGGGTTGTCTGAGCTAAATTCTGTTCTCTTCATACCACGTGCCTACCTGCTTGCCTCTGCATGGTTTTCTAGTAAAGCGGCCTGTTACTCTTCCCATTAGAACGTGTCCCAGCCTTTCAGCCCACAGCCAGCTCAGTGGGAGGCAGCAGAGCCTGGCAGTCAGAGTCAGGCCCTGGTCGCTGTGGCTGACCACCTGGGGTTGTAATCCTGAGTTTATTACTGAAAGGCCATGTGACCCTGGGCAAACTACTTAACTTGCCAGTATTTCCATGTCTTCATATGTGAAGAGGAGACAGTCATAGTACCTAGAAGGTTGCTATGGGAATTAAATGCCTGTATACACCCAAGACACATAGAACAGGGTTCCGTGCATAGCCTCTGAATGGAGGCTCCACAGAGCATGGGGAAGATGGCCAGTTCCACTGCCTCTTTCAGGGGTTTGAGTGTGAGGAACTTCACCAGAACAGGGTGAGCCTGGTTCCTTTCCTCCCCCGGAAACTTCCCTTAGCCAAACTTTTCAGCCATCAGCTCTTCCCAGAGGAAAACAGGCTTTCCTAGAGAGCGAGAAGTTCAGGGGCAGGTTCTAAGGGACATTCAAATTGAGCTGCTTTTCTTTCAAAGTCGAGCTCCTCTTTTTTTTTTTCATAATAATATTTTCATTATATTATGTTAGCCACCATACAGTATATCCCTGGTTTCTGATGTAAAGTTCGATGATTCATTAGTTGCGTATAACACCCAGTGCACCATGCGATACGTGCCCTCCTTACTACCCATCACCAGCCTATCCCATTCCCCCACCCCCCTCCCCTCTGAGGCCCTCAGTTTGTTTCTCAGAGTCCATAGTCTCTCGTGGTTCATTCCCCCTTCTGATTACCCCCCCTTTCTTTATCCCTTTCTTCTCCTACCGATCTTCCTAGTTCTTATGTTCCATAGATTAGAGAAACCATATGATAATTGTCATTCTCGGCTTGACTTATTTCATTTAGCATTATCTTCTCCAGTGTCATCCATGTTGCAGCAAATGTTGAGAATTCGTTCTTTCTGATAGCTGAGTAATATTCCATTATATATATGGACCATAACTTCTTAATCCAGTCATCTGTTGAAGGGCATCTCGGTTCCTTCCATGATTTAGCTATTGTGGACAATGCTGCTATGAACATTGGGGTGCATATGGCCCTTCTCTTCACTACGTCTGTATCTTTGGGGTAAATACCCAGTAGTGCAATGGCTGGATCATAGGGTAGCTCTATTTGTAACTTTTTAAGGGACCTCCACACTGTTTTCCAGGGTGGCTGTACCAACTTGCATCCCCACCAACAATGTAGGAGGGATCCCCTTTCTCCACATCCTCTCCAACAATTGTTGTTTCTTGCCTTGTCTATCTTTGCCATTCTAACTGGCGTAAGGTGGTATCTTAGTGTGGTTTTGATTTGAATTTCCCTGATGGCTAATGATTTTGAACATTTTTTCATGTGTCTGTTAGCCATTTGTATGTCTTCATTGGAAAAGTGTCTGTTCATATCTTCGCCCATTTTATGATTTGTTTATTTGTTTCTCATGTATCGAGTTTGAGAAGTTCTTTGTAGATCTTGGATACCAGTCTTTAATCTGCAGTGTCATTTGCAAATATATTCTCCCATTCCGTGGGCTGCCTCTTAGTTTTTTTGACTGTTTCTTTGGCTGTGCAGAAGCTTTTTTTTTTTTTTTAAGATTTTATTTATTTATTCGACAGAGATAGAGACAGACAGAGAGAGAGGGAACACAAGCAGGGGGAGTGGGAGAGGAAGAAGCAGGCTCATAGTGAAGGAGCCTGACGCGGGGCTCGATCCCATAACGCCGGGATCACGCCCTGAGCCAAAGGCAGACACAACTGCTGTGCCACCCAGGTGCCCCTGTGCAGAAGCTTTTTATCTTGATGAAGTCCCACAAGTTCATTTTATCTTTTGTTTCTCTTGCCTTTGGAGATGTGTCATGAAAAAGGTTGCTGTGGCCGATGTCGTAGAGGTTGCTGCTTATGTTCTCTAGGATTTTGATGGATTCTTGTCTCACATCGAGGTCTTTCATCCATTTAGAGTTTATCTTTGTGCAATTTAGTAATGTGGTGGGATACAAAGCTCCTCTTGAAAAAAGCATTCATCCTCAGGTTTCAAGCTCCTTGTCTCCCAGAGCCCTGGAACAATTCTGAGGGTATAGTAGGTGCCCAATAAATGTTTGCAGAAATGAACAAACATCTGGGGCCTGAAGAACATTTGATGTGAAGAAAAATCAATGCAGAAGCCACTTGGCTGTCCTGCTTGTTTTAGTTGCTTCTCTGTGACTATATATTGACCTGTGTTTGCCTACTGAGTCTCTTTGAGGATTTTCCTCACCTCCTGTGTGCATGGGCTGATCACAGAAGCCCTACTGTCACCCCCATCACAGCACGTGCCACACAAAACTCTGTCAGACAAGCCAGGCCTATTTCACGTTGCAGAAGAGGCCTCCATATCTGCTCACAGAAGGTCCTGGTCCTGCTCTCCCACGAGATGTGCGGCATGGAGTGGGGAGGCCTGGCCCTTCTACATCCTTGTCTATAAAGGGGATCATTGTGCTTCCTTCTCCCAGGCCTGTCATGAGGACCGACTGGAGTGAGTGAAGTGAGTAGCACAGCACCTGGTGCCATCTAGAGCCCACCGTAATCCATCCTTGGTACTGTGGCCGGAAAGTTCCAGAAGACTGTTGTTACCAACTGGCAGCTTACAGGCCCAGCAATGACACACCTGGGCCCACAGATGTTCCTCAAAGCCCACGGTCCCACACTTGCCCCATCACAGTCTAGTGTCCTACCATCCACCCCCTGACACACACACACCTGACTTGCCAGCAATACCAAGGGAGAGACCGATTGCCCTGCATGCCCTCTGCACTTTCAGGATGCAGTTCCCTTGTGACGTGGGTCCCTTACTTCTCGCGCTAGCACCCTCACACTTCACACCAGACATGGTGTCACCACCTCAACGGAGCTTTCATGACCACCCCTCTTGACTCCAAGCTTACTTGGGCATCCTTCCTCCCCTCCTAAAGCATCCTGCCCTTTCCCTGGCCACACACAGTGCTTACCACCCCCTACAGCAGAGGTTCTCAACTGGGGCAAGTTTGCTCCTCGGAGGACCCTTGGCAATGTCTGGGGCTAGGTTTGGCTGTCGACAGCAGGGTTGGTGGGGGTGTTATTGGCATCTTCTGGGTAAAGGCCAGGGATGCTGCTAATATCCTACAATGTAGAGAACAGCCCCACAGTGATGAGTTATCTGGCCCCAAACCTCAATAGTACTGAGGCTTAGAGCCCTGACCACCTGGGGATCATCAGCTTCCACGCCTGTCTCCTCTCCTGGACTATAAATACATTTGTGAGGGCTGGAGCTAAATCTTATTCCTCATCGTTTGCTGCCCTTGAGGGCAGGAGATTGGCCAATGGAGGGCACCTATTCAGTGACTCCTTTCTCCTCCCCTGCTAAGTCTTCTTATTCCTGAATTGAGCCCACTCTATTTTGAGAGGGTTACAGCCCCTCTACTACTATGTGACCCATGTGACCAGAAACATAAATAAAACCCGCCTTGTTTATCAACCGGTCTCCAACTTCTGTTTTTACGGAATTACACTGCTCACATTATCCATTCAGGAACAGGGAGCCCGCAGCAAGGCCACCCACTCCGGGATCTGGACATCAGCAGCTCCAGCTTGTCACAGAAATCAAGCACTGTGCGATTCTCAGAAAACACGGAGTCTACCTTGCTGGCCAACTGCATCTCATTAAATCATCCCAACAAATTAAAATTGAGTTTTTAAAAAAAGGTTGCTTGCAGAAAGAGACATATTTTGTTATTGCACACTTTTTCCTCTCAGGATATCCCTCCACTGGGCTAAGTAACCCCAGTTCTCCCAGCTCAGTCTTCCCAGCGTCTTCCTGCCTGTCCTCACGGAGCCGAGGGACAGTGAAGGCTTTTATAGTCCTGCCCGCTTGGGCCTGCTCATCAAAGCATGCTTAAAAGGCACTGAAGGAAAGAGGAAATAAAAAGAGGTTTTGATTAAAAGTCGAGGGAGTAATCAAACACCAAATCAGCATTCTGCACGTTAAGTTTGTATCAGAAAGCAAGGTCATGGATTTAAGAGCAATGAGATGCTACATAATATCCTCGGTCCAGAGTAGCAGAGCTCATTAAAGATCAAGTCTCCTTTTAAGAAGTTTCAAATTATTGGGGTATTTTAGGATAATAAATTTAAAAATGGCTAAAAAAAATTGAAGCAGAGAGACTAAATTCAGTGAAGTGAAGCGTTCAGTCCCGATCTGAGACACATGCTTCTGCAATAGGAAGTTTAAAATATGCATGGGTGTGTATTTAACTTATGCACTTGATAAATTAAAAGTTTAAAATCTTGTTTAAAAACTCCTCCAACAGGGCGCCCGAGTGGCTCCGTTGGTTAAGCCTCTGCCTTCAGCTGGGGTCAGGATCCCAGGGTCTTCAGGTCCTCTGCTCAGCGGGGAGTCTGCTTCTCCCTCTCCCTCTGCTCCTCCTCCCTGCTCATGCTCTCACTCTGTCTCTCTTTCTCACATAAATAAATATGTGAGCACTCCTCCAGTGTTCTATTACTGCTTTCATCTCAGATTTTCACCCCCATCCCTGTCAAGGCAATAAGGTAGAGTATCAAGGGGCAGAAGCCCTGCATCTGAGGGAGTCCACAACCAGTTTCAAATCCTTGGTTACAAGTCGAGCTTTGCAGTCAGAGGGCTGAGGGTCAACTCCTAGCTCGGCCATTTTCTAGTGGTGCGAAGCAGTCTGATTGCTTAGGCTCTCTAAACCTCAGTTTCCTCCTCTGGGGGATGGGATTAATAATACTGTGGCATTCCCATGAGGATTACATGGGATGAAGCAGGTAACCTGCTTAGCTGGGCTCCTGGCATAGAGTAATTGGTAAGTATTAGCGATGACAAGTACTATTTCTCTTCTGCTTGTTTTGTGACTTTAGACAAGTTTTCAGCCTCACTGAGTTTGTTCTGGGATTAGAACTAGAATGTGAACGGCAGTGGCCCAGACCTGGAGCTCCGTTAGATGGCAGTTATTACCATCATCAGCACGGACATCACTGCCCTGCAGTTACCCAACTTCTAAGTGATTGCATGGAAGCTGAAAGAATTAGGCTATGGCAAGATGCCTGTATGCTTAGAACATCTGCATAAATGACTGCAACTGCACAAAAATTATGTAGGCACAGGGGCAGGAATTGAAAGAAATCAGGAAAACAGAAACTGGTTGCAGTGTCAGCAATGTGGATGAAGTTTTTTCTTTTTCTTTGATTTCTACTAATGTTATAACTGTGTAATAATAATGGTTTTTAAAAGTTTATTATATAAAAGCACAATAAACCCCCCTAAACCTATCAGCCACTTTCAACAATTAATAATGCCTTTTTAAATCATGAAGGAAAATTCAAGTCAGCACTGCTGCCAGTTGTAACAACTTTCACAATAAACCAGACAATACGATTGTCCTGCAATAAGCAGGTGAGGGATACCGAATAGAAAATAAAAGGGTCTGGCTCAACTGAAAACTTCACTCCAGCTGGCTCAAAGTCATCAGCATCAAGCTCAAGTGTGTTCTTGTCACATCACCCCTGGCCTTCATTTGACAAGCATTAATGAAGCGCTTGCTGTCTACCAGGCTGGGTAAAAGGTCCTATGAATGCAAAGAAGAGAAAGCCACTGGGGAAGCAGCAAAATGGAGCCAACTCCACTGAGTTCCTACCTGATCCCTGCCCTCTGCCTACCACAGCACTTCGGTGCATGGTTACAAGCACTGTAACAGAAGTCTAAGGTGCGAAAGGAAGAGACAGAGGGAGGAAGAAGCTGTGTGAGGGATGGGGGAGGTGCAGGAAAGTTCGGGGAGGCAGGAGCCTGGTTTGGCCACATGCAGGCTGGCCGAGCTGCGAGAAGAGGAACTAGCAGGAGCAGAAGGTGCAGGCACTTTGCAATGGAGGCTAAGACAGGAAAGGGGAGAAGAGCAGCAGCGGATGGGGCAGAGACGTTAGGGAGATGACTCACAGAAAAGAAGTGGGAACGACACCCCCACAGGGTCGCTTTTCTCAGAATAAATCATCTTTGAAGAGTTACTTGACGTAAGAGTTAAAGACCCGTCTTCGTGTAATGATTATTCTGCTCAACGTAAGTTTGAAGAGAGTTTCATTGATCTGGTGTCATACTTTTTAAAAAAATATGTGGTTTTGACCATAGGTCCCCAAGGGTCTAATGAGCATGCATTGGGTATTTGCAAGACTTAATGATTTAATATTGTAATAGATTTTAAATATCTCTTAAAATTATTAAAAGGAATAGAAAGAAGTCTATTTATTTTTATATTTTTTAATTTAACTTCAGTTAGCCAACATACAGTACATCATTAGTTTCAGATGTAGAGTCAAACTATTCATCAGTTGCATGTCACGTGTCCTCCTTAATGTCATGTGTCCTTAACGTCCATCTCCCAATTACCCCATCCCCCTACCCACCTCCCCTCCAACAACCCTCAGTTTGTTTCCTAGAATTAAGAGTCTCTCATGGTTTGTCTCCTTCTCTAATTTCCCCATTCAATTTTCCCTCCCTTCCCCTATGATCCTCTATGCTGTTTCTTATATTCCACATATGGGTGAAACCGTATGATAATTGTCTTTCTCTGATTGACTTATTTCGCTCAGCATAATACCCTCCGTAATACCCTGACTGAGCCACCCAGGCGCCCCACAGAAAGAAGTCTTAAGTACTACAAATTCTTCACAAGTTTTGCAGTTATATATCATGTTCAACTAAGTAAGCTCTATTTCTACATTAACACCTTTCCTGTGGTGGCATATTCTTGTCTCCTGTGCTTGTCCCCTTGCGAGCTCCACTCAGGCATGCAGGCTCATGCTTTCACACTCACCAGGCTGGCCCCACATCCAGGCCCATGGGGCACTGATTGGAACCCTCATCTTTGCAAATCCCTGCATAGTGCCTGCTGCCCCAGCTCAGTTCCTGAGCGTGGGGTTTGCCTGGGGTCCTGAGAATTGATGGAATCACCACCTAGTCCGGATGCTGGAAGTACAGAGAGTGGGTGGTCCAGCTTCCGGTCTGGTTGCCCTGCGAGGTAATTAGGTGGTTAAGTCTAACAGCTGGCTCAGAAAGAACCAAGGGATGGGGAAGGAGAAATTTTAAAATTTAATTGAATTTAAACCAAAAATCACTACAAAATCACTGACTTAAATTGCATTTATATGGATGGGTTTGTGTGAGTTTTCAGTTTCCAGGGAGCTATGAGGTCTTAGGGAAGATTTGAGTTTAGTTATAAGAGAACAAGAAAGTTACTCTTTTCTTTTTTCCCCTTTTTTCTTTCTTTCTTTTTTTTTTTTAAAGATTTTATTTATTTATTCGACAGAGATAGAGACAGCCAGCGAGAGAGGAACACAAGCAGGGGGAGTGGGAGAGGAAGAAGCAGGCTCATAGCGGAAGAGCCTGATGGGGGGGGCTCGATCCCATAACGCCGGGATCACGCCCTGAGCTGAAAGCAGACGCTTAACTGCTGTGCCACCCAGGCGCCCCCCTTTTTTCTTTCTTTCTTTCTTTCTTTCTTTCTTTCTTTCTTTCTTTCTTTCTTTCTTTCTTTTCTTTCTTTTTCTTTTTCTTTTCTTTCTTTCTTTCTTTTTTTTTTTTTTTTTGCACAGCTCTGTTTGGCTGAAAATCATACTATACCTACAGAACTTTTTAAAATTCAAAAACAAAAGTAATGAAAACATTATGGGAAAGAAAGCAAAACATGTTTTTTTGAAACGGAAAGAAATCAACCTTTTCTGTGGTTCGTGGCTCTATAAAAATGTGTGTTTTTGGATTCAATTTGTTCTGCAGTTCAGTAAATTGGAGCAGTTTATTTTGGTTTCTGTTTCAGGTCACATCCCTGTAAATATATTCGCTCTTTGAGAAGCAAATATGCTTCAAAAGAGTAAGTCTAGAATGGTTCCTCATGCCTCTCAAAATCTTCTCTGTTTGTAAGTGTGTGAAATACCCAGGTATAGAGTCTAATTGTCTCCCAGGGATTTGGGCTGCTTGGGCACGAACCTGTGGTTAGAAGAGCTGGGTATCCATCCTCCCCTCAGGTGTTCTGGTGAATTTTCAGGCAGAGCGGGATTTACTGTGAAGCTGGCACAGCTTAGCCTTTCCTCACTTGTCCAGAGTGCCTCCAAGGCACTAGTTGAGACCTAGTAATGTGTTGACACTGTGGCCTTTTAAAAACAAAATGTATAAAAGTAAGGCCTTTTAACCACAGTCCATTGACTTCCCCTCCATTGTACTTCCTCCCATTTGAAGTGGCACTAAAGTGGTCAAACATTTTTGGGATCCAGAGGAGGGGGATTTGGATAAGGAATGCACCTTGCTTGGGTTGAGTGAGAGGTATTTATGTTGTCATTTAAAGCCATTACATTTTGGAGTGTTTTGTTATTCAGCAACAGATAACTGATACACACATGTAAAGTTATACCCAGTGGATTTGGTTCCCGTCAGGAATGTACTCAGTAATGCAGCACTTTATTAAATTACAAACGAGTCATAGATTTTCCTCTATTACTTTCCTTCCTTCCTTCCTTCCTTCCTTCCTTCTTTCTTTCTTTCTCCCTTTTGTTTCATGAAATTACATATTTGAAAAAATTCAAATAAGCTTTTTAAAATGCAATTTGGAAAGCTGTTTTAGAAAGTGTTGGCATAACAAGAATTCACAGACTCCTGACTTTAATGTATAGGAGGAGTACCTCCTTTTTTTGTCTTTAACTGTTTCCTAGAGAATACAGAGAAAATTCAGGTAAATGTAAATGGAATACTGAACCCTAATTCAGCACCATTCTACAATGTAGATGGCCTATACTCTCCAAAAATGTCAAGATCATGAAAGTTACAATAAAGAAAAAATGAAAATTGAGTAAAGAATTGTTCCAGATAAAAGGAGCCTGTAGAGAAATGACAACTAATTGCTGTGTGTGATCCTTGACTGGATCTTGGAACAGAAAAAAATAATTTTCTTGTTTTAATATAAGGACATTAATGGGATAAATCTGAAATTTGAGTAAAGTTTGTAGATTAGATAAAATAGTATTTCACCAATGTTAACTTTATGCTTTGAAAACCACACTGTGCTTATATAAGAGAATATCAATTTTGATTTTTTTTAAGATTTATTTATTCATTTTAGAGAGAGAGCACGTGCACACACAGGGGGAGGGGAAGAAGGAGAGGGAGAGAGAGAGGGAAAGAATCTCAAGCGGACTCCCCTCTGAGCACAGAGCTGGATGTGGGGCTTGATCCCATGACACTGAGATCATGACCAGAACTGAAATTAAGAGTCAGACATTCAACCGACTGAGCCACGCAGGTGCCCCAAGAGAATGTCATGTTTTTAAAAGAAATGTACACCAACATATTTCAGAGTAAAGGGATATTATGTTTACAACCTATTCTGAAATTGTTAAGAAAATGTGTGCAAATATCTGTATTAAATAGTTTGTATATATAACAGAATAATATGGCAAATAAGGTACAGTGTTACCATTTTAGATCTGGGTTAAGGATGTGAAAGAACTCTATGACTTTGCACCTTTTCTCTAAGTCTGAAATTATTTCAATTGAAGTGTTTAAAAGGTTTTCTTTTAAAGTAACGGAGGGGCACCTGGGTGGCTCAGTTGGTTAAGCATCCAACTCTTGACTTCAGCTTAGGTCATGATTTCAGGGTCATGGGATTGAGCCCCACATCAGCCTCCACACTCAGTGTGGAGTCTGATTGAGATTCTCTCTCTCTCTTTCCCTCCACCCCTCCCCCACCCCACTTGTTGGTTCTCTCTCAGTCTCTCACTAAAATAAATAAATAAAATATTTTTAAAATTTTAAAATAATGGAATGTGAAACAAAAATGATCAAAGATGAATAAGTAATTCAAAATTATTCTGTCTATGAGAAGCAAATTTTAAGAATCACACAGTGGTTGGAGGCAAGAAGATAGGAAATTGAAGCTTTAAGTTGGAGTGGACATTTTTTAATGCCTAAACTGAATAAAATAACTGAAGAATTCACCCAAATTGTGCTTAAGTGACAGGAAAGGGGAAGTATCTTTGAAGGCAGCAGTAGGAAAAAATAAAATCATTTCACTTTTGTACCAAGCTCAGATTGTTCAATACACGAATCTCACTTTTGTGACCCAAAGAGACTCGAGAATCAGGATGCTAGAGGCACCAGGAAAGCAGAGAGCTTACAGAGAAGAGTACACAGAAACTGTCTCCTCACAGCATGAAAACTTGCCTTCCTCTCCTTTCCTTGAATGGCCTTTGTTAGTGTTTTTAATTTTCATCTTTTCAAGGAACCTCTTTCTTTAAAGTGCTATAACCCCCTTTTGCTAGGAAATGCACATTCAGCCTCAGGAAAGTTTGCTGCCAATTCCTCTCCTGTCCATTATTTTATTTGATGGATCAACCTTGGGCAAGAGAGCACTCGGTTTGCCTCACGTCTCCAGGATTCAATCAGAGACCCCAGATGAGGAGGACTTTAAAGCTGGCAGAACTCTAAGGACCATCCATCTAAACTGAGGAAACAAGGGGTTAGAGAAATTAAGTGACTCGCTCAAGGTCAAACAGGTCAGTAGAGGTAAAGCTGGGTCAAAACCGTGAGGCTCTAGACACCTCATCAGGTGCATTTTGCCCTTGAGTACATGGTATTCAAGGTCTCACAAGAGCTGCCTTTCCCCCATGGGCTGAGGGAAAAGCTTGAAAAGCAGTGTGTAGGGGTGAGGGAGGAGGTTCCAGGGGCCAACCCGTCATCAGAGCCCTTGACAGTGCCCTAGAGTCAAGAGCCTCTGCTGTGCACCTGACCCTTGTGTTGCTCCAAGTGCATTTCAAGCCACGCCCCCGTTTGTAAAAGGACTTCTATAAGTTTGTTTCCTCTGCTTTTATTCGATCATTTTCTGTAAAAAACACAGCATTTGACATATAGAACCATAAAATGACAAAGAAAGGAAAGATAATAAAACTTAGAGAAAAGTTCTGAAAATTGAGTCCACAGAGCCCAGAGAAGAAGGAGGAGGAGGACGTGGGGGGAGGGGGAAGGAAGATGTTGTATGAGCTTCAAAATCAGGGCCATACTTTTCCTTGGTAATTTGGAAGGATTAATTTGCTAAGTTGGGGAACCCTACTGCTAAGTACAAACGCTTCCAGGTAAAATCTCAGGCAAAGGTTCAACAGCAGACCCAGAGACTACACCCCATGGGAAGATGTTGGAGCCGCAACAGCAAGGGAGGCTGCACCTCCAATTGACATGTGAAGGATGTTGGTTCACCAGGACACCAGCTTGCATCATTTCTTCACTCTGGTCCCAGACAAATTCTGATATGTCCTGCTAGGAAACAACGCTGCTATTAACAGCAACTTGACATTACTTTGTGCATCTCTCCTTTCTCTTCTACCCTCCCACCCCCCACTTCCCCTCACCTTGTCACCATGTTTGCCCTCAAAGAGTTGTGCTGATTTTTAGTGAGAAGGGTGTGGAGGAGGGATAGAAACAGAAGGGTTAGGGATGATAGCAGGGGAATATTCTTCACATATAATTTGAAAAGTTTTTTTTCCAGTCTGGGGAGTCTAGCATTTTTCTTGCAGTAGCTTGGGAATTACATTTGTGTTTCTGTTACACTCATTCTAAGACCCTGCTTCTTTTGAAATATGTACAAATGTGTGTGTTTTCTTCCTCTCCTTTGAGAATTACTTCCCTATAAATTGATTCCCAATTTTAAAAAATTACTTCTTTTCCAAAAAAGTAGAAGTGAAGTGACTTTGCCCTTCAGGGACTGGCCCTGCATCTTGGGGCCTTGGGTTCTCTCTGCAAATTCGAGAATTTGTGTAAGAACTGGGTATGCCTCAGCTCAGAGTCTGACTCATAGGATATACCCATAAGTGACAGCTGCTGTCATTTTCAGCGTCTTGCTTCTCCCTTCCCATATACAAATCCATTATCTAAATGAAATCGGGGCAGGTGTAATGGACAACAGGAAGCACGTCAGGCAGTCAGCATCAAAGAAAGTAAACCTGGAATCACTGTATTGTCCACCTGCAACTAACATACCACTGTATGTTAAGTATATTGGAATTAAAGTAAAAATCTTTTTTTTTAAAGATTTTATTTATTTATTTGACACACAGAGAGAGACAGCCAGCAAGAGAGGAACACAGCCGGGGGAGTGGGAGAGGAAGAAGCAGGCTTCCCAGCAGAGCAGGGAGCCCGATGTGGGGCTCAATCCCAGGATCCTGGGATCATGCCCTGAGCAGAAGGCAGATGCTTAATGACTGAGCCACCCAGGCGCCCCTGGAATTAAAATAAAAATCTTAATTAAAAAAAAAGTGAATCTGCTTCACCTTCCCTTACTCTTCCCTTTCCAATCTGTTTGTGTATATTTACATGAAATACCAGTGTTTCTGCTTCTCTGTCTCTCATTCAATCCAGCATTACTAGTATATATGAGACACTTTGGCATCTGCTGTGGGGAAGGCACCAATGTATGGACACCATCCTTGAGTAGCTGCCCAGAGAAAGAGGGGGGTGATGGGGGAGGGCTTTTGCAGCTGGAAGGTTGAGTAGACTTTCTGCAGTGTAGTGATTTTTTTTTTTAAGATTTTATTTATTTATTTGACAGAGATAGAGACAGCCAGCAAGAGAGGGAACACAAGGAGGGGGAGTGTAGTGATTTTTTATCAACTAATTATAAGGTTTACCATAATCCCAAGAATGACATTTTGCAGGTTTAACAGAGTCAGCAGATCTATGAACCAGTTAGATCAGCCCCAGTTAAACCATAAAACTCTTTGGGTTACTGAAAGTCTATAGGACATTGAGCTCTAGGCATTTTTCCAAAGAGTAGAATAGATAGTGAGAGTGAATGGAATAGAAACTAGACGGACAGAGAGAAAAAAGAAATGGATAGAAGAAAGAACGTGCATGGAGAAAATACAAAAAGAACATAGGGTTTAGTGACTATTGAGAAGAAGAGGTGGGAGGAGTTCGGGAAGGTCATCCTTTCTGAACGTTATTGTAGGAGAGTGACAGCTCTCTGAATCCAGTTGACACCGTGTCACCTTTTTCTAAAAGAGTATTCAAGGAAGATTTTGTTTTCAGCAACTTCAACACGTATCATTTGAAACGGGCTAACCACAGTCAGGCCCTTCCACATAAAGTCCTGCCAGAAAGTTTCACAACTATCTTTTTAGAGCCAAGCAAAGTATTTTTAACCAGTAGACACTAAAGACTCCCTAAAGTATGTCATCAACAGGAGTCTGTACTCTTCCACTGTTGATTCTAATCTCATAATTCAAAACAGTTGAAAGGTCCAAGCATCAACAAAGGACACACAACAAAACTTAAATATCTACCATGCTAAAGCTGGGGGGTTTCTCAGGTCTCTGGTCTCCTGCCTCTGAATTTGTAGATAATTGGACTGAGATCTGGTGCTGTGAGGGATGCCCCCTGATCCCCACTAATGGCAAAGCCTGGGCTGAACTTGAACCCCAGTGTCTTGACTTCAGGTTCAGTGACATCCCACTCTCCTACATGGCCCTTTCCTGAAAACACCTCGAAGGACTAGCTTTCCTGGGGACATTATATTTTAAGCCAGAATCGTATCCTCAAAATAAAAGGACTGAGGCTGTTATTGGCTGACTTCCAGTCTTTAGTCAGTAGGTAGAATCATTCGGGTCACTAGTGTGGCCCTCCGTGTGCCTCAGAGATCACCCCATGAAGAAAATAATTGCCTGCTCGCCATACAATTAAGATGAAGGGTGCCTGTGTCATTCAGTCGGTTAGGCATCCAACTTGTGATTTTGGCTCAGGTCATGATCCCAGGGTCCTGGGAGCGAGCCCCAAGTCAGTCTCCACTCTCAGCGGGGGGAGGAGGGTTCTGGGTCTGCTTGGGATTCTCTCTCCCTCTGCCCCTTCCCTACTCATTCTCTCTCTCTCTCTCTCTCTCAAATAAGTAAATAAATATTAAGAAAAAAAAGATGAGTTTTGGGGGAGGAAAAGGAAAATTTGGGTGGCATGCAGAATACCCAGTGTCAGTGTGGAAACTCGCAACCTCCCTGCCCCTCACAGAAGACACTGGAGGAAATGTGTCATCATGACATTAAGGGCTGGACAGAAAATGCAATTCATAGTGGGGAAACTTGGCTTTCAGAGCCAGCTCTTTCCATTGATTGCCCGGGGAACTGGCCTTCTCGCTCAGCCTCTGAACCTCAAGTAGAGACGCCATCTACATTAGAAGATTGTGGAAGTGATTCAGTGGGATAACAGGTGTGATTTCTCATTGTAAACCAGACTTCACTACACAGATTTAAGTTATTATTACTATCATTACTTATTGCCCTTTTTCAAAAATTCATCAGTCTGATCCTTCCTACTTAGCCAGTTAGGAAATGCTTAGATGGACCTATTCAGTTTGACTGGGTTAGTCTAAATTAATAGTTAAGAGAATGGACTTTGGCATTTGACAAATCTGGATTTTAATACTGGTTTTACCATATTTTGTCCTATAGCACATTGGGCAAGTTATTTACTTTCTCAGCCTTGGCTTCCTCCTGTGTGAAATGGGGATGGCAAAGCCATCTATCTATCAGGTCAGCGTGATGGGTAAAGGAGTGAATACATCCACTGTGCTTCGTACAAAGCCTGCCATATGCTTTACTGCCCTAAAAATATTAACTAAATTTAAGAGCAAAAGAAATTAAGATTTCTCTTCCCTGTGGAGTTAACAGAGAGAATTTGGTCCTGAGAATTACAATACAAAGGGGATGTTTGCCTGAGCTGGTCATAGGGCGAAGAGACAGGAGTCTGGAGATGCTTGTGGGCTGTGCTCTGGGCTACTCCAACGCATCTAGAATAGGATGGTGTTCTGGCACACACTGTGAAAATTGCGAGATTGTTGACAAAACCCACCCATGTGTACTGTTCCTTCTAGAATCTTCCCTCTCAATCTCACTTCTCAACACAGGGCAGGGTCTTGTGGACCTCTGTACAGTATAATGGGGAATTCATAAAATGAAGTTAGGAATATAAATTAAGCTGTATTCCCATCATTTGATTGGTTATATTCTTTAGCTTGGAGATTTATTACCTGGTGATTTTAATTTAAATGGAAAGACCTCCTTATTTTCTTAGACTAGGCAACATTTAAAAATGAAGTATTATTCAATGATTTTTCTAGAAATTAATGTAGTCTTAAAGAAGAAAAGATGGGAATGCAGACATGGACATGTCAATTCTTGCTTATGATCTGGACATTTTAATCTGAATATTTGGTACCAGGTTAAGAATGGAATTTTTTGAGAAAGGTTAACAAGTCGTGACTCTAATTTTCTGGGCCACACGTGCATGTGTGCATGCATGCACACGTGCATGCTTGTTCTTTTGCTTCATATAGAAAAGACGCTAGCACTTTGCTGTGGGAGCCTGGGAGCAATGGTCGGAGCATGCTGGGGCAGCTGGAACAGAATGTGAAGGAGCGTCGGCAGCCCAGATGTGCTCATCACAAAGCTGCTCCTGCCTCCAAGTCTCAACCGTGCCCTGAAAACCAAGACAAGTCCTTCACCAGGCCCCGCACGGGCTGGTTCTTGCAAGTCCCTCCACCCTCTCCCCCAACTCTCTCCACTACGTCATCCAGTTCCTTCTGTGACCATGCCCTTCCCAACCCAGCCACCCAGAAGGTTCTCCTCACTATGCCTCCCCGTAGGCTACTCTCACCAAACATGTAGGTCTCTCCCTGAACAATAATGTTGGCATTTTCAGTTGGGTTTCCCCCAAAATTGTAGTCTTCTGAAGACCCAAGCAGCCAAGGTCAGGTTATCCGTATTTTAGAAATTACTCGCCATGATCAGGTTTGGTTTATCTCTAAAGTTGTTTGGCTTTTGGTATTTGTTTTATATTTTATGTCATTCTTTGGAAATGTTATTTTTTTTAATATTCCTCACTGCCTTTCTAAAAAACCAGTTAAGGGGGGCGGCTGGGTGGCACAGCGGTTAAGCATCTGCCTTTGGCTCAGGGCGTTATCCCGGCGTTCTGGGATCAAGCCCCACATCAGGCTCCTCCGCTGGGAGCCTGCTTCTTCCTCTCCCACTTCCCCTGCTTGTGTTCCCTCTCTTGCTGGCTGTCTCTCTCTCTGTCAAATAAATAAAATCTTTAAAAAAAAAGTTGCTGAGAGAGCAGATCTTAAATGTTTTCACCACAAAAAAAAAAGAAATGGTAATTAGGTGACGTGATGTAAGTTTTAGTTAACATTATGGTGGTAATCATTTTGCAATATATAGACATATCTAATCAATACACTGCATACCTTAAACTTATGCAATGTTATATGTCATGTATATCTCAATAAAGCTGAGAAAACAAATCCTCTGAACAATGGTCTAATCTGCATTGATTGTTTACAAGACGGTGGGCACCATGAGATCTGTGTGGCCTTAGGTTACTCAGGGGTCCCATTTTTTACCTCTTTTGCCCTGACAATCCCCAAGAAGCAAACATTTTTTTTTTTTTTTTAGTGTGAAACTACTTGTGATAAAAGAAATGGGAAGGGAAAGGCAAAGCAGCAGTACAGAGGAACATGAAAAATGACACCTCTCTCTAGATGGGTAGCATGTTAGAGCAATCTTTGCTTTTATGGCTTCCATGTTTTGGATCCTATGTTTGTTTGTTTGTTTGTTGTTGTTATTGTTGTTTTTGTATGATTTCTTTCTCCTTGTGGAGACCACACAATTTTTTCACATATTTTCTTCTAAAATATTAGCACATTTAGGTTTCAGTTTGAACTTTTTAAACCTTTAAATTTCGGATCCAACTGCAAGTTATTTTTTGTTAGGTGTGAGGTAAGGATCAAACTTGGTAATTTTTTTTTCCAAGTAGCTATCTGGTTAACCCAATACAATTTAATAAACAGAACAATTTGTCCTGATTCAAAATGATCTGGGCTTTTTGCATCTCTCAGTGTTCCCCATGGGAGAAGTCCTTTAAACAGAAATTTCAAATCCCCTGGGCTCATGCACCTGGTTGATGTGTTAAGTTGAGGTAGGGTGGAAGATGTTTGTCTTAACTAGACTTGAATGTTCTGGCATAAATTTCAAGACGCTTGTGCCACCAGAAAGGAGAGTAAGGCATGGAAACTAGCTGGCCCCCATGCTTGGAATTCATATGTTTGATTTTTGCCTTCTGGAATTGCTATTCCAATGCTGCAGGAAAAATTAGGCATGTTGGACACATTTAGGGTACCTTATTAAAGCGTGTGTGTGTGATTTTAAATGTCATTTGGCTTTACTTGTATAATTTTTCCTTTGCAGCCTGGCTTTACAGTTTGATTCCCATATATAATATGATTCTACGATATGGTAGGAGAAGTAACAGGTATGTTTAACTTGGTTTCATGAAGTTAAAGGAGGCTTCTGTTGGAAGTGGCAATAAAGCTGATAGGAAGAACTGAGCCAGATGAGGGGCTGAGGCAGAACTTTCCTGACAAAGCCACGTAAGAACTTGAAATGAGAGAATATGTCATGTTCTAGAAACCCAAAAGGTCTGGAATGGTTGGAATATTTGAATGATAACAATGGTTAGTAACAGAATAACTAATATGTATTTGTTGTTTACCGTGAGCCAAGAACTTTATGTTTTTATCTCTTTTAATACCTACAAACCCTTTCTTTAAATACAATTGTCTCTATTTGACCAACAAGGAGACCAAGACTTAGAGAAATCAAATAGCTTGTCTTACGTGGCACAGATATTTATTGCACAGCATTTACTTTTTAAAGGTGGAATTAAGAATAATTTTGTCAGAAGGGGGGGGTGAACCATGAGAGGCTGTGGACTTTGGGAAACAAACTGAGGGCTTCAGAGGGTAGGGGGTGGGGGATTGGGATAGGCTGGCGATGGGTATTAAGGAGGGCACGTATTGCATGGTGCACTGGGTGCTATATGCAAATAATGAATCATGGAACATTGCATCAAAAACTGGGGATGTATTGTATGGTGACTAATATAACAAAATAAAAATTTTTTAAAAAAGAATAACTTTGTCAGACTCTAAAAGAAAATGTGACCATTCTTATGCTTGCCATCTTCTTCACCCTTCGAAATCCTTCCGTTTTTTCCATGGATTTCTTAATGACCGGGGGCAGGTCATTTCCGTTCTCTGCGTGTGTGCTCCTGTGTAGAACAGGTGTTTGACAAAGGTCGGATCCTCCCTCTGTAAGTGTGATGCCTGTGGCCTGCTCTAATCATGCAAAGCAAAGAGCTCTGCCAGCTACTTCAAGAATTTTCCCTTTCTTTCTGACTCACATCTCCTCCCTGGCACATTTCCTATTTTTTGGCTTGGCCTCCTGGCTCTCCAGATCCCATCCTACTTTTTACCTGCTTTTTCTTACTAAACTACTGGACTACTTATGACCTATAAGACTGGCTCCAGTTTGTATCACTGGCTTAAAACTCACTTTTACCCCACCTATTACAGAGCAGAGCAAGTGTGGTCAGACACTTCTGGGCTCTCTCAATTCAATGGCCATTTCTTGAGGCTCATTTTCTTTTGTACCTGACACTGTAATTTCTTCCTTCTCCTTGACTCTTTGGCTTCCACAACGATACTGGTTGTGCTAACTCCCCTAGAAACTCATTTTTCAATGTGTTCTGGCTTTTCTCCCACACCCAGGAGGTGAGCCTGGTGACACTCTCAGTCTCCAGGTAAGAACTCTTCTCTCCATTTTTCTCTTGGGATTTTACTGTCAGTGGTTACATGCATGACTCGGAAAGGCAACCCTCTTCCTGGCCACTTTCTAGAAGTTCAAGACCGCATTTTCAGCTCTCAGTTCTGGATGTCCACTGGGACTTCACAGAAGCGTTTTGAAATGAATATAGTTAATATTGAACTTATTTTCCACTCCCCTCTCTAAACCCAGATTTCTTTATTTTTTAATCATCATTTTACTGGGAATGGAACCTGAAGCTGGCAAACTACGAGTGGTTCTTATGTTTTCTATCTTCTTCACCCTTCATTAAGCAATCACTGGAACCTTCTTTCTGTAAATTGTTCCTTCCTTCCCTCTTCCCTCTTTTCTTCTTTTCACTCTTCCATTCGCTCCTCTTTCTCTCTCTTTTTTAGTCTTACTTGTCATTCCCTCAACAAATTGGTTCCAACGTTCTTATTATCTCATGCCTGGGCCTTAGCTATAGTCAACTATCTCATTTCCTTGCCACTAATATCTGAACTGTTCAATCCATCCTTTGAAGAGCTGCCAAATTAACATGGATAAATCTCAGAAGCATTACATTAAGTGAAAGAAGGCACAAAAGATTACATACTGTATAATTCCATTTATCTGGAAGGCAAGACCGTAGTGATAGAAAACGGATCAGTGATTGCTGGGGCCCAGAGTGTGCAGGAAGAAGATGGAGTATAAGGGGGCACAAAGGAGTATTTTTGGGTTCCGGCACTATTTTATATCTTGATCACCGTGGTGGTTACATGACCTTATACATTTATCCATATTCACTGACAGTTGGTGGATTTTATTTTATGTGATTTATACCTGATTTATAAATATATATCTCAGCTCAGGACTCTGTGCCTTACATCCCCAGGAGATATTAATTCACGTTTGCCTACATTACACGCACATGGGTGTGACTGTCTTCACTGCAGTGACCACTATCACATGACACACACCCATGCCTCCATGCCTTCTCTCCCATGTTCTGTTCCAGGTCCAGATTTTACATCTTCCTAAATGACTTAGATATCATCATAGCCAACTTCTGTGTAGAATGGGATGAGAATATCCTGCTCTTTCTGCCGTGCTTTTACTTAAGAAGAGTTCACATATGAATAGCTTGGAAGTTCAGAAAAGAGATTACAATGGTCTCCCTTTTCATCTCCATGCTAAGTCTACTCTTGTGTCAAGGTCCAACTCCATTTCTACCTTCTCTTTATAATCTTCTCTGATCGTTCCATCTCTTAGTGATCTGCCCTGGGACTTTGAACTCTGTTATAAAGTGATAGAAATTTCTCCCATCAGAATTTTGTTGGGGAAAATCACCGCATGTATTAAAAAGAATATTTTGAAAATCTTCTGGATTAAAAGTGAGACTCAAAGAGAAAGAATAAGTCACAAAGAGTGACTACCAAAACGCCTTCCGAAGAAGCTGGAATCTGTTACCTAGGGAGCTCAGTTTGGAGCAGCAACGGGAATAGGTCTGTGTGTGCAAATTTGGAAGACAGTTGCTGGTACAGTGTGAAGTCCTTTCCATAATGGAAGAGAAAGGCATTTGAAACTCCCTCTGAGAAGAGCTCTCAGAGTGAGGGGAGAGAAGCCAGAGAGGATGATATGGGTTGGTGGGAAGATGAGAGACAATTCTGCAGCCAGAGAGATAAACTTGGGAAAACACCAGTATATAGGCAGGATTTTCAAGTTGTTTGCTGAGGAGCACATGATCCGACCTGCCTCCTACATCTCCAATAACCAATGCTCATTGAGGCTGACAATGCTCACTAGTGCTTGCACAAACTTGAAGAAGAGCTGAAATGGGTGCCTGGGTCGCCTCAGTGGATAGAGACAGCACGTGCAAACAGATGCCTGAAAGATGAGAGGATGCCGTTTGGGTCACCCTTGAACGATGCTGTGTGTGTGAGCCATTGTTCTGGAACCTCACCAGTCACATCCAGCCACACAGTCTTGTCTCAGCCTCAAGGAAGAGACAGAGAAGGTACATAAACAAAAGGAAAGCAATTAAGATCAAGTCCTGACTGTAGCCCAATGTGAACTACATGTCCTAGTGATGGTGAAGGAAATAATTTTCTTCTTTGTATCTTTCGTCCATACACTTAGTAAGTTCTTACTAACAGATGGTTGTCTCTACTCCTTCTAAACAACTTCCTGGGTTTCCCTTTCACATGGGACGGCATGATTGGGCATAGCCTACCCCTCCAGGGAATATATAGCCCTTTCTTTGGCTAGACTTCTATTAAGAAGAAGTTGCTATTTGATTCTGTTGGCAGTTTAAAAAACAGACAAAAGTCTACGAATTAACTCAGATCAGATTTGGAGTCTGCAGAGATCATCAGTGTCCTGGTAAAAGCTGGTAGCACCTTCTAATGAAATATTTATTAGGATTGTGGTTTTGCAAATGACAAATCAATTTAAAGTAATGTTTCTTCCAGAAGATGGAAGAGCACAGCAGAGCTTCACACCCATCACAGGCTGACATTTCCTTGAACCTCCTAGCTTCAGCCTTTCATTGTGTAGCAAATGTGTGACACAAATGTAGCAGAACGGAGTGCTCCTGCAAGGGCACAACCTGCTCTAACAAGGCCAGCTCAGCCGCCCGTGCGCCCAACATAAATAAAGCATCAGCAAATTCAGGAAAACAGAACACATAATTGAACTGAGATGAGGACAAGAGTCAGGTTTTGTAAGATCATCCCTAAGTGGGTGCAGCTAATGGCTTTATCGTTTCTTCTCAAATCAGGGCTGAATGGATGAGTAGGCAGCCGTAGGAAGCCCATAGCAACAGGGAAGGATCACAGATACCCACAACTTCCAAGCAGCAAACACAGGATGTCTGGCTGAGGAAATACTTCTACGGGAAGCTTAGGAAATGAATGGAGGGAGAAGCAAAAAACAAAAGTAATGGGTAAGAGTACTCTGTTTCACAGAGAAATCCCGAAGCCTTCCTATAATTCCCTATGGGGGGTGGGGGGACTGTGGCTTATACAAACATCTAATATCTGAGTGGCACCAAGCACAGTGCCTCACAGGTAGAAGGAACCCAGTGAAGCACATCTTGCTCTATTTTTTGTTTAACATTATTAACCCCCTGTTCCTTCTTTCCTCAAAACCCTGGATTCCCATTTAACATGGCTTTGGTTTCATGAAATCCTAACATAGAACTGGAAAGGCAAGCAAAAAAGACAGAATCATGGAAATAAAAATTAGTATAAATAGTAAATGTGAGATTTTCACTTCTGGTCAAGATGGGATATCTGAAAAACAAGACAAAATACATAAACAATGGTTTTTGAACACTGGATATTAAGGCAGGACAACAAGTCCTGAGATTTGAAACAAACATGATAGCCCACTCATTGCCTGCTCACTTCCTAGAGAGGAGGGCAACCAGGAATAGCTGGGTAGCCTCCCTGAGTTCAGGAGACGATGCTGGGAGTACGGAGAGACGAAAGGGGCTGGATTTTGCCGAGCAGAAAACCAGACAGGTGGGAGCTATATACAGAGAGAGTTCTGGAGGTCTACAAAGGACCCGCTCCAGTCTGCAGCTGACTACTGATCAGTGTATGCATGTGATAAATTTACCCAAGGCCAGGAAAAGAACCACCCCAAAAGGATTAAGAGAACAACTGCATCAACTTACAGAGGACCAGCAAGAGTCTGTGTTCCAGAGTGGAAAAACCTCGTAACTTCTACAATGTCAAGTAGAGTGCGCATAAGATATTGCCTCAGTAGTGAAAAACACTTTAAAATGAGATCTGCTTATTTGTTTTTTGGTGTTGAGTTAAGTTCTTTATGTATTTTGGATATTAACCCTTTAATGGATATGTCATTGGCAAGTATCTTACCCCATTCCATAGGTTGTCTTTTAGTTTTGTTGACTGTTTCTTTTAAAAAATGGGCGGAAGACAAGAACAGACATTTCTCCAAAGAAGACATCCAGATGGCCAACAGACACATGAAAAGATGCTGAACATCACTCATCATCAGGGACACACAAATCAAACCTACAATGAGATATCACCTCACACCTGTCAGAATGGCTAAAATCAAAAACACAAGAAACAACAAGTGTTGGTGAGGATGTGGAGGAAAAGGAACCCTCTTGCACTGTTGGTAGGAACGCGAACTGGTGCAGCCACTGTGGGAAACAGTACAGATGTTCCTCAAAAAATTAAAAATAGAACTATCCTACAATCCAGTAATTGCAACTGGATATTTACCCAAAGAATAAGAAAACACTAATTTGAAAGGATATATGTACCCCTGTGTTTATAGCAGCATTATTTGCAATAGCCAAATTATGGAAGCCGTCCAATTGTCCATTGATAGATGAATGGATAAAGAAGATGTGAGATATAGATTTATATATATATATATATATACATATATATATATTCATATATATATATGAATATTTTTAGCCACAAAAAAAGACTGAAATCTTTTTCATCAGAGAAAGACAAATAGCATATGATTTTACTCATATGTAGAGTTTACTCATATGCAGAATTTAAGAAACAAAACCAATGAACGAAGGGGAAAAAAGAGACAAAACAAGAAACAGACTCTTAACTATAGAGAACCGATGGTTAGCAGAGGGGAGGTGGGTGGGGGGATGTGTGAAATAGGTGTAGGGGATTAACAGAACACTTATCTTGATGAGCACCGAGTAATACTTGGAACTGTTTGTATACACCTAAAACTCACCTAACACTTTATGTTAACTATACTGGAATTAAATTTTTTAATAATAGAGATCTGCTTAGATCTAATCAACAAACCTTAAAAGCAAGCCACAAAAGGATCTAACCCTTTTCAAGGAAATAAATGGCATTCCAAAGTTCAAAAACATTTGCAGTAACACAAGATTTCCAGACTCTAACAAGGTAAAGTACACAGTGGTTGTTTGTTTTTTTGTTTATTTGTTTGTTTGTTTTGGGGGGTCTTGGGGTTTTTTTGTTTTTTTTTTTTTAGTTTCAGAGGTAGAATTTAGTGATTCCTCAGTTACGCATAACACCCAGTACTCATTACATCAAGTGCCTTCCTTAATGTCCATGACCCCATTATCCCTTCTCCCCACCCACAATCCAGCAATCCTCCATTTGTTTCTTAGAGTTCAGCCTGTTATCCAGTCAGAAAATGCAGCAGAGGAGAAGCAAGAAAATATGACTCAGTTGCAGCCTGGAGGGGGCCCCTTTGCAGCTCTCCAGGGCTCTCTCTCTATGCAGCACTCACCTCTCTGGTTAAAATCTATCAACTATTTAAGGAAGAAATAATACCAGTTCTATACAGACTCTTCAATGACACTGCAGAGGAAGAAATACTTAACACATTCTATGAGGCCAGCATTACTTAGATACCAAAATCAGAAAGAAGTATTACAAGAAAGAAAACTATTGACCAATATCCCTCAAGAATATAAATGTAAAAATCCTTAACAAATTTGTAATAAATTTAACCAAGCAATATAATAAATAAGATAAAGTATCATGTACAAGTGGGGTTTATTCTAAAAATGCAAATTGATTTCACTTCTGAAAATATATTTACATATTTCACATATGTAACATATGTGACATATTTACATGATAATACATGTTTTACATATGTAATATATGTTACACATTTACACGTTGATACATGTATTAACAAAGAAAATCTTAAAAAAGAAAATCTACATGGTCTCAATAGATGCAGAAAAAAATCATTTGAGAAAATTCAACATTCATTCCTGATTTAAAAAAAAACTTTCGGGGCACCTGGGTGGCACAGTGGTTAAGCGTCTGCCTTTGGCTCAGGGCGTGATCCCAGTGTTATGGGATCGAGCCCCACATCAGGCTCCTCCACTATGAACCTGCTTCTTCCTCTCCCACTCCCCCTGCTTGTGTTCCCTCTCTCGCTGGCTGTCTCTATCTCTGTCAAATAAATAAATAAAATGTTAAAAAAAAGAAAACTTTCTACAAACTAGAAACAGAAGGACACTTCCTTGATCTGATAAAGAATATTTACAAAATATCTACAGCTAACATCAAACTTAATACCAAATCTAAATCCTTTTCCCCTAAGATCAGAAACAAGGAAAAGTTGTCCACTCTCACTACTTCCATTTAACGTTGTACTAGAGGTCCTCACCAATGAAGTAAGAGAGGGTAAAGAAAGACAAGTCTTCTAGATCAGAAAGAAAGAAGGGAAACAGTTTAATTCACAAACAACAGGTAGAAAATTCTATAAATATATAAGAACCTAAAATAACTAATGAGTGAGTTTAGCTAGGTTCCAGGACACAATGTCAATGTACAAAAATTGGTTTATTTCTATAGGGTAGCAACAAACAAATATACATTTAAGTTAAGCAGAAAACACCATTTACAATGGCATGAAGATTATGAAATACTTAAGGATAAATTTGACCAAAAGTATACAAAAATTGTATGTTGAAAACCACAAAATGTTGCTAAGAGAAATGATGTTCATGGATTTGAAGATTCGACATTTTTCAAATGTCAATTGTCCCCAAAATGATGTATGATTTGATAAATCTCAACAAGCATCTCAGAAAGCTTATTTTATTGAAATTGACCAGCTCATCCTAATATTTGTATGGAAATACAAACGACCAAAACATCTTTGAAGAAAAGAAAATGTTGGAGGACTTAAACTGATTTTGAAACATGTTATAAAGCTACAATAAATAAGTCAGTGTGGTCTTGGCATAAAAATAGAGAGTCCAACAGTATTCCAAATATGTACACGTACATTCAACTGATTTTTGACAAAGGTGCAATTTAATGGTGAAAGGATAATCTTTTCAACTGATTATGCAAAAGAAGAACAAGAACGAGAAGCGTGTAAGAAGAGGAGGAAGAAGAAAAGAAAGAAAAAAAAGAACAAACCTCTATCCATACCTCACACCATATATAAAAATGCATCATAGACTCAAATGTAAAACGTAAAACTGTAAAACTTTTAGAAGAAAACATAAAAGAAAATCTTTGTGATCCTGTTAGATTTCTTAGATAACACAGAAAACACAACTCATAAAAGAAAAAAACTGATAAAATGGACTCCATGAAAATGAAGAGTATCTACTCTTTGAAAGACACTATTAAAAGAACAGAAAAGACAAACTACGAACTGGGAGAACATATTTGCAAATCACACATCCAGTAAAAGACTTAGGTCCAGATTATATAAGGATTCTTAGAATTCAATAACAAGAAAACAAACAACCCAGTAAAAGATGGGCAAAATACTTGGACATTTCACCAAAAAGATATGTGCATAGTAAATGAGCATGTCAAAATACGTGCAACATCATTAGTCATTAGGGAAGGGCAAATCAAAGCCACAATGTGGTACCACTACACAACCGCTGGAATGGCTGAATTTCAGAACTAACCACGCTGAGTGCTGGTGTGCACATGGAGCCACTTGCACTTGTATACATTATTGGTGGGACCATAAAACACCCAGATGGTTGGTTTCTTAAAAACGTAAACATACACTTACCACGTCATCCAGTCGTCTCACTCCTAGGTATTTACTCAAGATAAATGAGTGCATATGTCTACACAAAGATTTATACTTGAATATTCAGGGTAGATGTATTCATGATAGCCAAAAACTGGAAACCCGATGTCCACCGATAAGTGAACAGAGAAGCAAATTGTAGTATAACGTAGGATGGAATAGTACACGGCAATGAAGATGATTCTCAGCAATAAAAAGCAACAAACTATGGACACCCATAACAAGATAGAGGCATCTGAAAATAATAATGCTGAGCGAAAGAAGCCACACACATACAGGAAAGCATACTTTTGTGATCCCACGTATATACAATTATATAAACAATTGAATATGCAAATTAATCTATAGAGACAGAAGGTACTTCGCTGATGACCTGGAGATATGGTGGCAGAGAGGAGGGGCAAGAAAGATTACCACGGGGTATGAGGAAAGCTTGGGGATGTGTGTGTGTGTGTGTATATATATGTATATATAATGTGTGTATATATATATATATAATGCCAAAATTTATCAAATCATCTTTTAAACATGCACTTTTATTTCCTATTAGTTTACCTCAATAAAACTGAAAAAGTTCATTCATTTTCTAAATTGTTTAATTAGGAAAAAATAATATTTACATTTTTTGGTGGGACCTTGCAGCTTTCAAATAAATATGTCTTTCATTTTCTGATTTTCACAAGAGCCCTGTGGACTTGGGAGATGGAGTGGTGCCATTTCCATTATTTAGAACATGATTCTGACCTCGGAGAGACGAGGTGTTCTGTCTAAGTTCCCAGCCCCAAGCGGTGCTGGATCCAAAGTTAGAATTCCGGCTGTCTGACTACTGGACCAATCACAATACCTGCTCTGTTTAGTATCCAAGTCTCGTGGGAAACACTGCAATTGGCCTATTAGAGATTCTGTTTCTATCAGCCCAAATTCAACCAGTAAATCTCCCAAATCACGGCACTTTAATAGGTTACCAGAATTAGAACAAAACCAAAGTTACAAGTGACAGTTTGAGAGGATTTTCAATCACAAAATGCAAAGTACATCGCACTCCAGCCAACCCTGGTGAGTTATGGGCCAGTTTACTGATCATGCTGGGTAATCACTGTAAATCCCTGGAAGCCCGAGGACGGAGAACTGCCTCTGGAGCACATGTAATTCCCAATAGAAGAAGGAGTCCATAAAAGAGTTTTCTTCATAAATGACACACTCTCCGTGTACTCTCAGATTCCTAGTGATGATCTCGTTGTTACTAGGGATATGTTTTCTTGCCATACCTATCTTTGACTTTTTCTTTAATCTAAAATACATCCGATAGCCAATGAAGGGCATGGGGCGCTCTGCAGTGCAAAGGTCTACGTTGTAAGGTTGGGAAGCACACAGAAAGCATAACATGCCATGTCCTCACCAGCCATAGGCCTTGAGTGAGACTTTCACCAGAGCACCAGCTTTCAAGTGTGGCTAAAGGCAGGTTGCTTGCTCGACGGGATATGTAAGGATGGAACAATGTTGGCCTTCAGTAGAGTCTTGCAAAGAAACAGAGAAACGTGGGGGCACCTGGGTGGCTCAGTCCGTTAAGCAGCTGCCTTCAGCTCAGGTCAGGATCCCAGGATCCCGGGATGGAGTCCCACATCGGGCTCCTTGCTGGACAGGGAGCCTGCTTCTCCCCTGCCTGCCATGGTGCTTTTATTTTCAATTTCTTACCCTAAACTCTTACAGCCAAAATTTGAGAATTAGACAAAACGCCCATCCCTTCCACGTTTCAGCTGGAATCGCGTCTGCAGTGATTGCTGTCTGCCCACTCCCTGTGACTTCTGGTCCCTGCGCTGACCCACCCCTGGTCTCCTCACCAGGACTCACCTGCAATCACCATGCACTCTTCCTCCAAGCTCCACTCCCAGTGCCATTCCTTCCACAAACCTCTGACCACTGAATGTGCCCCTTTAGCTCTCTGTCCTCATGGTATTTGATATGCAAGATTCGCAGGTCCTTTTCAATCTCTGCTTTGCACCACAATCATATAAGGACACGTCTACTTTCTCACTGGACGGCAAGCACCTTGAGGGCATTGCTGTATTTTACTCAACTTTCTATGTCACTTGAAACCTCCCACCTGGGCAATTCAACAATAGTTGGTGGATACAAAGATGGGTCAGGGAAAAGAATATGGAGATAATTCTAATTGTGTGCACACAGTCTAGACTAAGAAATGGCTCATTACCATGACCTTGGAAGTCGCACATGTGTCCCATTGCCTTCCCTCTTCACTTTGAGGGAGCGGTGATTTTTCATTTTCAACTGATAATTCCCAGTGCTTTTCTACCTAATTGTATCATATATGTTCACATTCCCATAAATCTTTTTACAGTGTATGATATATATATTACATAACTATTATTTGTATAAATACTATATATATAATAAACTGGTTTTGGGCTTCATGTAACATTGAAATCACACTGCATGCATTTTGTCGTCACTCCTTTTTTTGTTCAAAGTTGTGTCCTTGAGGATTATGCGTGTTGCTGCTCGTGTAAACACGCACACCAGGAGACAGAGCAGGGGTGC
The DNA here is from genome assembly GCF_002007445.2 of Ailuropoda melanoleuca. Taxonomy (NCBI): domain Eukaryota; kingdom Metazoa; phylum Chordata; class Mammalia; order Carnivora; family Ursidae; genus Ailuropoda; species Ailuropoda melanoleuca. The sequence goes on from NC_048231.1 coordinate 51,692,123, forward strand.
CCTGGAACTGTGGGTCAGAACTGCCGCAGGACCCGTCTTCGGGCTCCTTGTGCTCGGGGACAGTCAGGCCGGCAGAGGAAACGCCTGATTGCCTGGCGGAACGAGAGTGGATCTTACCCAGGGGGCCGGGAAGGAAACCGCGTGGAACACGGGTGATCCAGAAGTCCTGTTTGGCCATCGGGACCGTGGATAGATAGTGCAGCACCCTCAAACTGAGAAAGGGTGATGGCCAACGGTGCAGTCTCTTCAGGAGCGAAGCTGGGCTCACACCACCAGGTAAGCCACCGGTCATAGGCGCTTGGGTAGACTGGTACGCAAGGAAGGAAAGAAGGTTCCTAGCCTTACGGATCTTATTATTTCAGTGTGTGAGAGAGAGAACCTGAGAGAGAAACAATCAACAGTAGACACGATAAATAAACAAATTAAACAGCACGCTGGAAGTGATGAGTACCAGGGAAAAGGAAACAATGGAGCGGGGTAATGAGGTCAGAGTGAGGGATGGCAGGAGGCGGGAGGGATTTGCAATATCAGATAGGTTGCGTCTCCTAGACGAGGGGACATCTGGGCAAACCTTGAAGACAGTGAAGGATTAGTCCCATAGCTGTCTGAGAGAAGAACATTCAAAGCCGTGGGAAGTACTAGCAGGAGGCCAGAGCGTGTGCCTGGAACTCCAGGAAGAGGAGGGAGCGTGGTGGGGAGGGTGGGAGGTGAAGTCAGAGCAGCCAGGGAAGAAAGGAGCAGGGGAACAGGTCGGGGGCTTTTGCGAGGATGGCCCTGAAGCCCCGGGCTCTTACCCCAGGTTGAAATGGGAAGCCGCTTGGGGTTTTTGAGCAGAGGACTGTTATGATCTGACTTAATATTTTGAAACAATTGCCCTGACGCTGTAGGAGAAACAGAATCTAAATGCCAGGGGAGACAGATTCAAGCTATCGGGGTAATCCAGGTAGAAGCAATGCGGGCTCAGCCCAGCATGTTAGCACTGGGAAGTAGAGAAGGTGGTCTGGAAACAGTTTTAACTAGTCCTCCTGATAAGTTGAAGAAGCAGTTTGGATTAAGCAAGTGGCAGGATGGAGTTGCAATCACAGGAGATGGGAAGTTTGCGAGCAGAATCGGGGCTATTTGGGGGTTTGGGGGGGTTGCAGATGATAAGGTTCCTTTTGGACATGGTAGATTTGAGTTATCTAGTAGACCTCCAAGATGGGATGTCAAATAAACAGTGTGATGTACGCACCTGGAGTGCTGGGCAGACCAAACACTGGAGCCTTTGGCATATGGGTGGCATATAGTAGTCATGCCAGAAATTTTGATATATTCTTTAACATCAAGTTTAAAGTCAGTGGATATCTTTATGGGTTTCTTAAATGATACAAGGAATCTGAAACAGTGTAATTTTGAGAATTCCTTTTGTAGTGCATTTTTTTCCTTGTTTTTGTTTAATCCTGCAGGATTTATTGCTATCATTTTATACAGCTTATGCAGATGTATCTTTTTTCAGCATCTGTTCTTTGCATCTCAGATCTACATCCGGGGTCACTTGCCTTTTCCTGAAATGCATCCTTCAGAATCTCCCTAACAAAGGTTGGTTTATATCAGCCTGAAAACGATTTTATTTTACGTTCATTTCTGATAGATAATTTTTGCCAAGAATACAATTCTAAGTTGACATCTATTTTCTCTGAGCACACTAAAAATACCATTTCATGTCCCAGGCCTCCCACTGTTGCCTGTGGAAAAATCAGATCTCAGATGAAATGTCATTCAATTGTAGTTTGTGTTTCCTCTCTAGCTTTTCCAAAGAAGCGATCGTCTCACCACGCTACAACTAGACGTGCGTGTCTTTTTCTTTCTCTCTTAATTGTATTTGAAAATTGTTGGGTTTAGTCTGTGAACTGAAGATTTTTATCAGCTTTGGAGAAGTCCACAGCTATTCGCTCGTCCGGTATTGCCTGGGACGCATTCCTACAGTGGACCTTGATCATTTAGCTGCCGGGTCTCTTAACCTGTCCATGAGATGTGACAGCAGGTGCCTGTCCCAGGCCCTGAACTCTGGATAATGTCTTCAGAATTAGCGTTCATTTTGCTGTCTCTTTAAGTATACAGTGCTGCTAACCCAGTCAACCGTTTTCATGTCAATTATTATACACATCCTGTCTAGAAAGTACTTTTAAAACTGCTTTTTTATTATTATTTTGAGCTCTCACTTGTATTTCTTTAGAACATATTTAACATTCTTACGTTACATCCTGTAGCTGGTAACTCCAATACTTGCTCTCTGGCGGGTCTGGTCCTGCTGTCTTTGTTTTTGCCAGCTCTCGATCGTGGCACCGTGACACTTTGTATGGTTGGTCATTTTTAATGTTGAGTCATATTTTCTGGAATTTTCTTTGAGGCAATTCTTGGAGGGCTCACTTGAAGATAAATGCTTCCAGAGATCACTTCGGTCTGCTTTTGTCAGTTATCTCAGTCCACCAATAGCCCTGGATGAGTATAAAACTAAATTATGGTTCAAAAAATTCTGGACCTACCAAGACGGAGTAAATCCAAGGTGCAAACCTGCGTAAGGCCTCCTGGTAGTGATTGCTTTTCAGGAAGATTTGTTCCCCTCTCTAGTTCTGGATTCAAGCTAGTCAGTTGGCCTTGCCGTCCCCTGGGGGTCAGGGGTCAGTACTTTTAGTCCACACTAACGCCACGTGGGCAATTGTTTGAGGTTCCAGCTTAAAACAAGGGCTTCTCCTCTTATATTTTTTTTCTTGGACCAGCCATGAAAACCAAGGACCAAGGCACCAGGTTTGCCAAAGTTACTCAGGGCTAAAACCTGCCTCCTGTCTACTTTCTATTTCAAGTTCCACTTTCACTTTGTTTTTGGCCTGTTTGTTTGCCTGAGCTGCTCGTGGGCATATCAGTACGTTACAGTTATCTAGTAGCCTAGCATTTTCAGCATAAGTAAGCAGAAAAATTGGTCAGGGTATCTGTTCCCAGACTATTGAAATCACAAAATCACAAACTCTCTACTGTCTTTTCGCCTTATTCTTAACAACTGTCGTAGTATGACAACATAGTCTCATTTACAATGATTGAAAAGACGTTAGTTTTGGAAAACACACTTCTTTTATTATTATTATTATTATTATTATTGTTGTTATTTTGTCCTCATAGCTAAGTTTTTGAGAGCATATATGTAGGGAGAGAAAAAAAACATAATCAGAAAAACAAGGTCACTAAGGAGGCATAGAGGGTTTTAAAAGCAGGCAAATGGGACATAGGATCTCCTGCTTCCTAAGCCGGAAAGACTGAGTTCAGCTCCTGTCCGTGCAGTTCTGTGGTCTGCGGTCAGGACAGGTGCACTTGAAGAGAGGCCTGGGTGGGATAGGTCAGCCCAAGTAACCACTGCTGGACAAAACCAGGACTTTAAATTTAGATCCCATTCCAGAAATTATACACATGAAGACATGTTGGGTTTTGGCCCATCAAGTTCTGTTAATGAAAACTGATTTCTCTGAAATTCGTTTTTCTAGGTATTTAAATCAGAAACTCTGTAACTGATCATGAACCATTAGATTTGGATTTTCTGCCTAAAAATCCAAACAACTTTGAGTGTTTCACTTCCTGGTTCAAAGCTTATCTTCTCTTTGTTCATTTTATTAAATACAAAAAAATGATGGGTTTATATTAAATGTTAACCAACTCTATGTGGCTTACATTTTAAAATTTAATTTGATAGTTACTTGCCTCTAACCGTCAGGGAATGCAGTTAGACTGTGAATGAATACCGCCAATATGTGTTCATATTCAATGACCAGGAGAGTCTGAAGGAAGTGATTTCTTCTGAGAGAATATTTCTCTTCTGTCAAGCCTTTTCCATTAGATTATCAAATCTTATTGATTTGATTTCTCTATGCAATTTGTGGCTCTGTGTAACTTTGGCCTTTGGGTCTCTTTCATTTAATTTTCAAAATCTTCTGGGGATCTCTTCTCTCTCATTGTACATTAACTTAAAATTATGCAGAATAATTTTCCATTTAGCTGAATGAGGCAAGTAGAAAAGACAGTAATGAATGTCGCCAATCTCTACTAAGCATTGTTCATATTTGGAGAAAATTCTGGAAAGAAAAATTGGGTATATATTTTTTTCTTGGCAGTTTAACATTTTCCCCAAGTTCCCCCAAATTAACCATATTTGTTAACTTCTCATGAAAATCCAGTCAAAATATTACGGTCTTATCAACAGTAATGCAATATCTGCTCTTTTTAATAAATCCTTATGATTAGTTTTTGATAAGCTAAGAAGAATGATTGTTCTGAATAATTAGATTCACTTTTATCTGTGTTTTTCCAGGTTTAAGACTATTTAAACAAATGCATGATATCATAAAGCCTTTGAGTGACAAAATGAATAATTGATATATTGTTTAACTTACTCCTAACTGATAATTAGGATTTTCTTTTCTATTTATTTATTTTTGAAAGAGAGAGAGAGCATGAGCGGGGGAGAGGGTCAGAGGGAGAAGCAGACTGCCCGCTGAGCAGGGAGCCTGATGCGGGACTCTTTCCCAGGACCCCGGGATCATGACCTGAGCCAAAGGCAGACGTTCAACTGAGTGAGCCACCCAGGCACCCTGATAATTAGAATTTTCACTTACAGATTTTGATTCACCTTGTACAAATCTGCAATAAAATGAGGCTTACACCCGCATTGGGACTGATTGACCGGAGTTCGCTTAGCAAGCATACACATTTAGTAGCCCTGTTATTTCACTAGGGGGAGCTGTTGGTCCTTCCTTACTCAGGAAACCAGCGAGGCATCTACCCTGCCTGTAGAGCTCCTGTCTGATGAGGAGTGTTTCATTATCACTTCGAGCTCAGCACAATTTTGAAAGAACGCTCTAATCATTCAGAGAGGCAGTAAAGAAGCTATGAAAAAGAAGCTGATAAACTCAATCAGATACCTTGAAAACTTCTAAAGAACGTTCAGCTGGCTTTGGGCTCAACATCAAATACTAACAACTACTCTAATACAGAAAGTAAAATTCTAAAAATTCCACACAAGAAACACATTTCATTAAAGTTGAAAGCGATCGTAGGTCAAAAGTTACATGATAAGTGGTCTCAAACTGCTTATTTAGGAACAAACGGCCATGAAAATGTTGTCAATTAACCAGGTCTTTTTTTTTTTTTTTTTTTTACTTTTTTCTTTTTCAATCCAACTCAAAGAATCTGGGGATTCCTAGCCCTCCTGGCTTAAGGGTACAAAAGAGGTCCTGTTATCACCAAGATCTGAATGTTTGTTAGCTTGCTAAACCCACTTTGTCACTGCAGAATCTTGGCCCCATTTAGAAGTCTTCCCTTTGTTCTGGAATCTCAGAGCCCCAGGGAGGCTCTCCAGTGGGGAAAAGGCCCCTTCCCTTATGGTTCTGAATGGCTGGAGAGTCCAGGAGCAAACTCTCTCAGATAATCCAGGATCTTTCTTGCCCAGGATGTAAAGGCTGAGGCCTCAGTCCCATGGCATCCCTGGAGCCCTGGTCAGCCCATTGTGCACACACCCTTCCTTTCTGGGGTTATCCTGGCCTCCAGGTGCCTTCATGGTCCTTCTGCAAGTCAGATTTTTCAACCTCCTTTCCTCACCCAGTTTGCCAGCCTTATCCATAACCTCCACATAAAGGTAAAGAAGATAATACTTTGAAAATATTAAACTAATGGATCTTTCCTTTCGTTCCCCTGGAAACTGTGTCCCATAGCAGCATTTTGCCATTTTGGAAAGGGAGAAGGTAGACCAGAAAGGGAAAACAGGAAAATCCCCGTCTGGAAAGGAAAAGAAAGCACACAACTGGGGCTTCTGGCCTCTGGGAATTGCACAGAAACCAGAATGGAGCACGTGGGACACAGCAGAGAAGGGCCCTGTGAGGAACTGAATTGTATCCCCTCACCTCCCTGTGGCCTCAAATTTCCTATGTGGAAGTACTAATTCCCAGGACCTCGGACTGTGACTGTCTTTGGAGGTCAGGCCTCTAAAGAAGTAATCAAGGTGAAACAAGGTCATATGGGTGGGCTCTAATCCAATGCGAGTGGTGTTTTTACAAGACAGGAGTTTAGCATGCAGACTGGCACAGAGGGAAGACAGGAGTTTAGCATGCAGACTGGCACAGAGGGAAGACCGTGTAAAGACACAAGCAGAAGTCAGTCATCTGCAAGCCAAAGGGAGAGGCCTCCAAAGAAACCAACCCTACTGACAATCTTGATCTTCAATTTCCAGCCTCTAGAACTCTGAGACAAGATATTTCTGTTGGCCAAGTCCCCCAGGCTGTGGTGTTTGGTTGCAGCAGCCCTGGGGTACCCATAGAGGCACTGACATCTCTCCCTGGGCTGATGTTTTGGAGAAGGGTCGATGTGTGAAAAGGTTGAAGGGACACAGTGAGCGGGCTTTCAGCCCTACAGCCCATGCAGGATTCTGGGCAGAAAACATGGCGAAGTCCTTGATCCAACATGGGGTGTCCCATCTGTGTGCAATGAGTAGTGAAGTTGGGCACAGAAGGACAAATGCCTGGGAGGTCACTCAAGCCTGTGTGGGCCTTGTGGAGGGCGCAGAAGGTCACTCACATGTCAGAGGACTCCCTGGGTTGACGGTGACTACTGTGAAGGAGAAATCTGGACCTGGCTGGTAAGTCTCCAAACTGCGCACCCTGCAGGGGAGCGAATGGGGGTCACAGTCAGACTCCGTTCTTTGGAGAGAGAGATAAGGCAAGGCCGGCAGGGAGCATCACCAGGCCCAGCTGAAGTGGCCAATAAGTGGGAAGTGACCCTTGCTGAGAGGCCACAGGTGCCCTGGATGCTGCCCGGAGGGCTCAGTATTGGCTCACCCAGACACCATCTTGGGAAGGGAATGACAGGTGGGCCATAGAATCTGAAACTCTGAGCCTTTTCCCCAAAGGATAATGAAACTGAAAGACCAATGTAAACTTCCCTTCAACCTGAGGGTTGGGAACAAAGTTTACAACCTGCATAGGCGTGAGAGCAGGGAATTTAACCTCGGCAGGACACGTAGCTGGCCACCATTTCTCCCGCTGTACACAAAAGTCTCATGTACCACATCGGTTCTGGGCCCTGAAATGTCCCTACTGCTGCGTGATGACCTTACCTATCCCTAGTGACTGTCTTTTCTCTCTCACCTCCTTTTCTTTCTGTTATCAAATTCCAGCTCCCTGAAAAATATCACCCAAATAATCTGCTGATTTACAAACGAAGCTGTGTTTACCCCGGCTGTGCTGAGGGAGGAGACTCCGAGGGAGGAGGCCAAAGCCAGGAATCTTCATCAGGATTCTGAAGTCTGGCTTAAGGTTGGTTTTCAAGCGTAGGGTCCTTGAGGAGGACGGGGTAACATCAATAAGGCAACGGTTAGGGCTGGTGGGCACGGCAAGGCAATGATGTTGAAGCACAGGTGTAATCCATCTACGATGCCTCCTATTGAACAGCTGACAGGTCTTTCAGGAAGGGTCTGGAACGACAAAGTAATTTGCAACTTCCTGGGCAAGAATTTTCTGGAAGAGTCGTTACCTCGAGTAAGACAGCAGAGTGGTGACGTCCCGTTAAGGCAGACAACGAGCTGTGCTGCCGTGTGTAGGCGATCCGGCCTTTCGCTCTGGGTCATGCCTATACATGGAACAGCATACGCACAGGCAAGGCCCTGCGGCTCCGCGCATGCGCCCTGGCTCCGTGCCTACGGTATAAGGGATTTGGAGCGAGAACCTGGGGGTTAGAAAGTTCTTTCTATTCATGCTATCAGAAGCTCTCCTCAGGCTTCGGCATTCATAGACATATCAGATATGCACACAAATGGGCCTAACATGTCAAATAGAAGCCAGGGCCGGGCGTAGGGATTTCTAGCAGCTCTAAGAAGCAACGGCCAGTGATTTGAGCTGTACAGAAAGAGGAGAAGGCGCGACATGGTGCGGCGTGTCTTCACCTGATTTGGGATTCACCACTGCCTACCCCACTATGCCTTCTTTCCTCAATGACCTGTCATGTTAAGCTCCAGCTAAGCCCTTGCAACCCTGCTCCTTCCCAAATGCAGTCACCTGATAAAATAGGAAAAACAGTAGATGCAGGGCGAGGAGCACTGGGCTCACCTCCCGGCAGGTCCTGGCATCACAGCTGAGAGCACATGCCCTTGGGCAAGCAGGTCGTTTACCCTCCAGCCTCTCGTTTCTCATCAGTGCCAGCTCTTCCGGGTACGTCATCGATGGTCCATTTACAGTCAGTTCTACAGCACTCTGCTAATGAGAGCATTCTGCCGGGGCCTCCCCTGCAATTCGCCCTCTCTCCCCTCCCCGCATCCCTCAAGAGTCCCCTGCAAAATGCAATGTGTTCTCCTCTCCTCCGCCAGCCCCTGACCCCTCCCTCCCGCACCCCCACCCCANCCAGGCCTATATGTGTCTAGTTTCAATTCTAGTTCCAGCAAATACTAAATCTGCTTCCCATACATACACTCTAAGAGGCCGTGGCAAGATCTTTGCTTCAGAAGCTAGAGGAGTGGGGCGCTCAACTTGGGCACAAAACTTAAGGGGGCATCAAAAAACTCACTAATCAGGATAAATCATATTTCGATGTGGTATTTTTAAAAAATCATATCAGCAGACTATGGCCCCCAGGCCCCCGTAAATAATGTTTTATTTCAGAGCTGAGATCAGGGTGAGGCGAGTGAGGCCAGGTGGTACAAGTACAGGGTCAAAATCTGTCTTTACTGACAATTTCAATATTTTTGTCCATCCTGAATTTGTATGTTAATGTTTATTTTGGTGAGATTGCATTAAGACTCCGTCTGTCTTGATGACTAAGTGTTTGGGGCGTTCCCTCTCATTCTGCACCCAGTGCAAGGTGCAAGGTGCAAGGTGAGTGCTTCACTTGCCCCTGCGCCCCCAGTCCCTGGGCTGTGTCATGTCTGCAAGGTCACTTGCATTCTCTGCATCTATTTCCTCCTGTGTCAAATGGGGGTGGCGGTAGCAGCACCCATCTCACAGAGTGATTGTGAAGATCAAATACGTTGGCAAGTGTAGTGCATTTATAGCAGTGACCACGCCCTCACTAATAGTATTCTCCTCCCGGGTGTCCTGCACCTGATGTGACCCCTTCCCACTGCTTTGCACCCATCCCCTGTTTCACTCGCTTACCTACTCAAGCAGCAGCCTGTTAGCATCGAGTCTGTAAGACAGTCCACTAGGTGCCGTGCAGGATTGGATAATGGGTAAGACGTGGTCCTACAAATTTATGATCTAGTCCACTGATGCAGTTAGGCTGATTTCAGCAGCAACTCGCAGAAGACATGATGAAAACATCACTTAGGAAGTAGAGATTTATATTTTTACAGAACCAGAGTCTACGGAATTGTCCAGTCAGGAAGATTGGTAGCATCGGGGCTCGGGACAGCTTCCTGAGTCTGTGGCTGGGCAGCAAAGCCTCCAGACTCGGCCTCAGCTGCCAGCATCCAGAAGCAGGAGGATGGGGGGGGGGTGCGCGCATACACATCAGTGTATGTGTGCTCTGTGCGGTGTGAGTCGTGTGTGTGCGGTGTGTGGACATATACATGTTTGTGTGGTCTGTGTGGTCAATATTGTGCTGCCGTGTATGTGCGTTCGTGTGTTTTGTGTGTGGCGCGAGCCGTGTGTTCTGTGTAGATGTGAGCGTGTGTTGTGTGTTGTATACATGTGTGCTGCATGTACAGCGGGTTGTATGTGCACTGTGTGCTGTGTCTGTGGTATGTGTTGTATGTGTGTTGTACATGGTGTGGTCCGTGTGGTGTGTATCATGTGTGCATGTGTGACTGTGTTGTGTGTGGCATGTGTTCTGTAGATGTGTTGTGAGTGTGGTGTGGGTTGTGTCTGTGGTATGGGTGTTGTATATGGTGTGTGTGGTCTATGCGGTGTGTGTCATGTGTATTGTGTGGCTGTGTGTACGAGTATGCATTGGGGGTGGTGTAGACTGCCTTCTCTGAGTGTCTCTCTTACTGGGAAACACAGCCATTCACCAAGAGCTTCCACCCCTGCCCACCACTCCCCTGCCCAGCACTGCAGTCCTTTGCCAGAACGAGGGGGCCCTCCCAGCTCTTTGCCCGGGCACAGTGGCATCCTGCTACCATGAAGGAGGGGACAGGCTGTCGGGTGGACCAAGAACACTTCCTTCTATGGTGAGAAATGTTTCCCGGGTGGATTTTTATAACCTTGTGCACGTGTACTAGTAGGGACGTTTTAAGAAAAGATTGCCTGAAGCAGAGAGAAGATTCATTCCTCAGCATTTTGAGCTTCACTGATTGATATCATCAGCGTCTTCAGAGCTCAGTTCTCACCTGGGTTAAACTCAGCCCGCAAGGCCCGGCTCAGTAGGGAATGAGGACGGCACAAGCAGCTCTGATGGGAGGGCAGAGTTCAGAGAGTCTCTGTCTTTGCCTTGAGCAGCCTCCCTCTAGGGAGCTATCCTTCTTTGAGGCAGCGGCTATGAACCATGGGAGGTACTGGGGAGCACTTCCTGCAAAAGAAGGAAGGCAGAAAGGACTTTCAGCAGACAGGACCAAAGGAGGCCTAGTAGGAGGGCCTGTGATCCAGGTGGGCTTCAGAGGGGTAAGATGTGGACCTGGGAGGGGTGGGGAGGAGAGATGTGGACCTGGGAGGGGTGGGGAGGAGAGATGTGGACCTGGGAGGGGTGGGGAGGGTGTGGACCTGGGGTGGGGAGGGGAGATGTGGACTGGGGAGGGGTAGGAGGGGGGATGTGAGCCTGGGTGGGCTTGAATGGAGTCTAGGACTCAGGGTTGTAGGCATCTTTGCTGTAGGATATAAAGATAGTTCAGCTACAGAAAATAAGAGAAAGGAGCACAAGGATGAAGCTGACCATGGAAGCAAGGCGCTTGGGAGGCACAGGTGTAAATGCAGCGCTTCGGGCATCTGTGTGGGAAGCAGGGCAAGGAGAGGCCAGGGGCTGGGTGGGCACTGTCATTCCCAAGGCTCCTTGCGTCAGGAGGCTCCGTGTTCAGGAGGCCTATGGGGCCCACAGGCTTCCACGGGCCTCTGCCCAAGCGGCTTTGCCTGGTGGCGAGCTGTCCCTGTGTCTCTGTCAGGCAGCAAGTATGGGTTGGCTCCCCAACTCTGCTCTGACCCCAGACCCACACGACACACCACCAAGGCCCCCCAGAAAAAGGGGCAGTGGGGTAGTAGGGGGCAGGAGTCGGGGCTGGCTCTCCACCCCACTTGCGCCCGTCTCTGTTTTCTCCCTGTTCTTTGTCCTGGGTGTAAAACCGATGTAGCCCCATGCAGCCAGGGAGCCTTTCTGTTCCTTGGATCTGTGCCAGCTGCCTGGTGATGAACTTGGAAATCTTTTCCCACAGGAGAGGGGTTTTCACTTTATTCAGCAGGATTCGAATGATCCGGGGTCTTCCTTGTTTTAGATCTGTCTGGATACACAGACCGTCAGGAAGGGCCAAAGAGTGTATTGATTTCGATGCTAAAATACAGCAACAGATCTTAAAACATTGCTCTTCTTCCTTTCTTCCTCCTCCTGCCACCTCGCATTCAGGATTATAAAACATTGCTGTGAGCGCTGCCCTTCCTTCTGTCCCCGCACCTGGTGGTGCAGGGGTGAGGTGGGGAGGATGGACCCCAAGTTTATATCGGCCCCTAAGTCTCCTCCTCTATTATGAGAAAGCAGAACAGCCCAAACTAGCACCATGACCAGGAACATCCTTGTATTTCCTCTCTTTCCTTGTTTTCACAACATCCCACCAATCACCAAGAGTTTTTGTTTGTACAGAAACCTTAACCTTACGAATCATTTTCATAACGACTTCTACCCTGCTTTGGTTTCAAAACTTCCCTTTCATGTGGGAAATCAGGATTGCTGTTGTCATGTAACTGCCGATAAAAAATAAGTCTCTGAAATGCGAAGTGACTTGAATCCTATCAGGTGAGAGGATCGCAGATCAGGAAGTTGGATCCGGGCTGCAAGGCCTCATGCACGGCCTGAACAGATTTTTAGATCTCTCATTCCTTTCATCTGAAAAAAACATTTTTCTAAAGGAAAAAATTCAAAAGACCGAGAACACATCTGTAGGAGCCAGGCCCTACTCAGTAAGACCACACGGAGGTTGGGGGTCCCTGGCTCAGGCTGGGACCCATATGAGCCCAACTGGCTCATTTGAGTTTACCAAGCCTTCAGATCACACTGTCAGCTACCGGAAACACAGGGGGTGGGGGGAGAGCAAAGTATCTCCATGGAGTGACCACCCAGACACATCCTGGTGGGACGTTCAACAGGACCCCTGACAGGGCCCGTCCATATTCTAGGTTAAAAGAGACCTAGGGAACATAAGAAGCCGGCCTGGTCGGGAGAAACTGGCTGTGAAGGACATTTGGGTTTACTTGGGAAATGGGCATGCACAAGGCTGGTGGACCAGGTGACAGTCCCTGGAGAGGTGGAGACCACTCGTTGAGAAGAGCAGGTCACAAAATGGCATGGAGACAACCAGCTCGTGTGGGTAAAAATTGATGTCTGTAGAAAGGAGCCACACTAGGGCATTAACAGTAGGAATCTGGATTGGCGTAAACTTGACATTTCATTTCCTTATTTCTGCTCATTTGTTCCTTATTTCTGTGTTTTCTAATATATATATATCTATATATATATCTATATATATTAGCCTTTGTAACAATAAAAGGCTATCTTATTTAAAAAAAATAATAATTTTCTGGGGCACCTGGGTGGCTCGGTGGGTTAAGCATCTGCCTTCAGCTCGGGTCATGATCCCAGGGTCCCGGGATCCAGTCCCATGTCCCTTCTCCCTCTTCTTCTCCCCCTGCTCCTGCCTTCTCTCTCTCTTTTTCTAATATAAATAAATCAAATCTTAAAAAATAATTTCCCTTAGGAAAATGAGGGAGTTTCTTGCACCAGTGCACCCATCCGCGTGGAAGCTGACCTTGGGGACCCCAGGCCCCCTTCCAGTCTCACCCCCTCCTGCTCTCCCCTCCCAGGATGCTGTATGGCAGCAGTTCACTCAGCCCACACTCCCCAAATCCAAAGGCACCTCACAGGGCCCCCTACAAAGCTGCCCTTCTCCAGGCCTCAGGCTGCCAGTGGTCTAATAAGTACCGTGAAGGACCCCTGTTGTGTTACCATTTCATTTTCTTTTTGACCCAAAGAGTGAAGCTTTAGTGGTAAAAACTCAGCCATCGCGTGTGCACACACACACACAATCCACTGTCAGTTGTTCCAAGAAGCTAAGGGGGCGGGGGGTCCTAGGATCCTGCCTCCCAGGCATTGCACACCTAAGTCCCCCTTTTGTTTGGGGCCAGTGGTGGGATGCCGATCTCAGTATTTCATGGTAGCTGAATGATTTCTAAGCGCCCTCTGCTCCTTCAGCAGAGTATCAAAGAGCTCAGAGCCCGATCAGCTGCAGTACGATGCCAACAGGATTTGCCCAAACTGAACTGGGCCCCAAAAGATTTTATCCTTTAAAATAGTGCAATATTCCAAAATGCAGCTTGGCTTTACTTTTCCCCCAAAGCTTTCGGAACCTGGGAAATATTAAGCTGATGCTTTAATTTCCCCCAAGAGCTTATAGGCACCTTCCCTTCCCACCCACAAAAGTTTCTGGAGGGTGGGTCTCATTCTCCAGCAAGATTAGAGGCTTGAAAGCCAGACAATTGTCTTGATAGAGGAGTTTCCAAATTCCTCCAGGTCAGTCTTAGCACAGAACCTGCAGGGAGCCTGCCCCACAGCGAGTGGTCCCCTGGGTCTGTGAGTCAGGAGAACAGTGGGAGGTGGGCTGGGCTACTGTGCCTGGGTTTCTTCATCCATAGAAAGGGGGTGATATTCAATCACCTGAGGAAATATCTGTGAAGGTTAAATGGGTTAATATACGTTGTCCAGTGAGCACTTAATAGATGTCAGCCCTCATTACAGGAGGTAGGGGGAGAGCTACACTTTATTCCAAGGGGAGCTAGTAGAGAGACATCTAGAAAGGAGCAAAAAGACATCTCCTAATTTCCTCTGTCAGAGAAGCTCAGAAAGCAAAGAAAGGCACTGTTGCTCTCTTCCCACCCCCCACCCCTGCCCCTCTGAGGGAGAATTTCAGAAAAGCATATCCAGGAAAGCATTGACAGTGGTACTCTCCAGATTGGTGCGGCTGTGGTGGCCGTTCCAGACAGGGGTCCAGGCTGTCAGCCCCGGAGGCTTGCCATGGGCTTGGTGCAGAGCAAGGAGACCTCCCGTAGCATTCTGGAAGAGAGGTACCTAGGAGCTGTGCTGGTGGGAGAGGCCCAGGCCCCGCGTGTGTGTGTATGAGGAGGTGGGGGCTAACGATGCCAGGGCACTGGGGCATCCCCCAAGCCCAGCAAGGCAGGCTGCGTGGGCCTCATTCACCAGCAGCCCAGGGACAGTGCCTGAGGGTGGTGGTGCCACCAAGAACCAGCCTAAAGCAGAGGCGTCTAATACCTTAGACTTGTATCCCTTGAACCCAGAACAGCTTGACTTTGCCTTAGTTGGCTCCCAAAATGCTCACAGCCTCCCCACTACCACCTGACCCAAAGAAAGTTCTGGAAAGGACAAGTCAGAATGAAAAGATAGGATGCTTTGACCCATTGCATCTTTTAATCCTGTGCACGGGCTATGCCATTTATGGCCATGTGGAGATACTGTGAGTCCCTCGGCGGCCTTACAAGGGGTCTGAGCAGGGAGCCTGAGTTCCATTCGTCTCCGGGAACGTCCTCCTGTGTTGGAAGGGACGGAAGCATAAAGGGAAGCTGGGGAAATGATGAATTTCCTCCCAATTACATCTCGGCTCAATTCTATTAGACCTGAGATACAGTCTCTGGGTAGAGGAAGGATTAACCACCCTCTCCGAAAGATAAAGCAGATAGTAAAAAGCCACATATTCATGAATTAAAGCTCACTTATAAAACCCTCATCATCAAAAATTAGATTTGAAGCAGGTTAAGAAAACACAATTTATCTTCAAACATTAAATTGGAAATGATGTGTGCAGAAAATGAACATTAATCTCTGCAACCTTGGAGCTGTACATTCTTAATCTAGTCGTTGCCTGTTTTCTTAAACTTTCTGACCTTTCATCAATGAGCAGTTTAGTGCTATAGGTTTTTTGCTTTATGGTGTAGTTTTTTGTTGTTGCTGTTGTTTTTAACTATTCTGGGATTGCATTGTGGAGAATATCTCCTAATGGTTTCAGAGCACCATCTTTGGCAAAATAAAGTCACTGCAGGTTAATTAAGAAATTTAGAAAATTCTTCCGCAGACAACTCTGCGTCCCTGAGAGGAAAGTTTATAATTAAGATAGATTCAATGTCATTAGAATCATTTAAAATGCCAACTCTTCAAAAACTGAAGATAATCAAGTCAGTAGGGAGAAAACACTCTATATGTTTACCTGGTTTATTGGATGAGCTGACCTTGTGAGGAACAAGGTATTTTTCGCCTCTCACTCTCTCTACACCTGTACAGTTCGATCTCTATTTCCAAGGCCTGAAAGATGCCTTAAGCCTTCACTTAAGCCTATCACTTTCAAGGGTTAGAACCGTCTCATTTTCAGACCTTGCAAAGTCCAGACCTTTCTGACTCAAAGGCACCTCTCTCGTCCAGTCAGAGCTCCCCAGAGCTGGGGCCTCACGCAGGTGCCGCAATGCCCCGGGGCAGGTGCGAGGAGTTAGGACGGAGACCGGAGACCGAAGGCTGAAAGGCCCTGCTTATATGGTATCAAGGGCCCCATGCGGCTGTGGTCCCATGACCACCGTGTGGCTCTCGGGCTGCTCTTGAGGGTTCTTCAGGCACACGCACACCCAGCTGGGATGTGGGACACTGCTGCTCTCCGGAGGGGGCGATGACAAGGTAGGCTTTGAGTCAGTCCTTGAAGCACAGGTAGGACGGGCCCAATGAGGTGAGGGCCAGGGTGTGCCTTCCAGGCCAGGCTCAGGTGGCTCCAGTGAGACAAGGCAGGGGCAGAGGAAGGACCTTATCTTACTTTCCTAGGGCTGCTATAACAAAGCATCACAGACTGGGGGGCTTAAAACAACAGAAATGTACTGTCTCGCGGTTCTGGAGGGCAGAAGGCCTAAGTCAAGGTGTCAGAAGATTTATGTGTAGGAGGCCCTGCCTCTCACAGCTCTGTGGTTGAGGCCCATCTTTGTGCCCCTTGGTTGTCGGCTACATGACTCAGTCTCTGTGTCACATGACATTCTCCTGTGCGCCTGTCTCTTCTCTTATGAGGACACCAGCCATGTTGCCTTAGGGGCCGCGCTGCCCCGGTATGACCTCATCTTACCATAACCAATCACACCTGCAGTGACCTTCCTTCCCAATAAGGTCACATTCACTGAGGTTCAGACTTCATTTGTTTTTGGGGAGACACAGTTCAACCCATAACAGACCTGGAAGACCTTTGCCAGCTGCTCATAGCTTCATGTATCAAGCCTAAGTATCAGTGGGGCATTCATGGTCCCCCCTCACGGTCCATCCTCAGGTTTCCCTACCAGGCTTATGGTCACCAATTGTTCTCCACTCGAGCTTTGTGAACTTCTTAGTGGGCAGCCCATGAGGGTCTCTGGGGGCCTCTCCATGCCTCCCCACCCCCTCAGCTGAGTGAACTCTTTGTATTTCAAGCTCAAAATCACTTCCTCTGTAGGACCTCCTGCAGCCTTGCACCATCAGGTAGAAAGAACCACCTCTGCTCCACTGTATTTTCTCCAGAGCTCCGTGGTAGCCGTGATCCCTTCGTAACTCTGTTAATCATCCCCTGCAGATCTGGGGCTCCTTAAATGATATGATTGTGAGAATTGGTAGCTGCAGTCTCCACAACCTCCTCGAAACCCATTTAATCTTAACCTGGTCTAGTTGAAGTAAAACACCGCATTTGGCAACTGGCCAAACAATGTTGATCTGAAAGGACACTTGAGAGGGTAGGAACACCTCCCTCCCACGTGGTAAAGAGAAGGGGCTGAACTGCAGCTACAGGTCTCTGATGATGGCTTCCACAGCTAGGGCAGGGGGCAGCAAGTGGGGTCTGGCAGGCAGCCAATGAAAAGTGTAGGTCCCCCGAATGAGAGGTGCAGGGCCCTGGCTACTTTAGAATAATAGGGTTGTGAGAAGGAGGAAGTAGGTGGGAAAGAAGGCAGAGAAGGAAATTCTAGGTGTCTGCTAGTGGAGGGGAAGGCGAGCCCTTTGGCTCCTACTGTTTTCTTAGAATCCTTAGAAGGACCCAAGGAGGGAATGGGGTTTGATGGATAGTTGAGCATGTTAAGTGTGCTACACTTTATCCGGAGAGAGTGTACTTTGGTTAGTGATAGAGTATTTACGAAGACAAATGAAATGGCAGAATCACTGTATGATTCCCTATAGAAATTCACACTTGTCTCTTTTGAATAGCATGTTTGGAAACTGGCTCAGCCAGGAGCTTGTATGGATATGCAGCGCCATCTAGTGGCTCACCGAGCAAACCGTTGGCGGTCTGGGACGCAAAGAGCCACATCCTCTTTCACATCAAAAACTCCATTTGTACATGTTTGATATAATTTATTCCAGGCTAGGATAAAATTTGAATGAGAAGATACTTTTTTACATGGCTATAATGCCTTTAATTTAAAACTTTTGGGATGAGTGAAAGGAGGAAACAATATCTTTAGCTCCAACATTTTATCATTTGACGAATATTACCGAGTACCTACCATGCACTAGGCCCTGGGCACACCCAGGGGTCAGCATGGGCACAGCCCTGCCCTCATGGGATGTAGTATAGGACGTTCAGAGTCATTTGTGCACACCCTGATATTTTAGAGAATCTGTTCCACACATGGGTACTCTAGGAAATTTTAGGAAGAGAAGCTTGAGGTCTAGAACATTCAAAAATCTATGTATTTTGATAGATGAGGAACTTCTTATTTTTGATTTTTTAATTTTGAGGTATTAGTAAACATTACCTTTGCCATCCCAATGGCAGGCTCATTCCTGTTCCTCCCTCCTCTCCTGACTATAGGTACCCCCTTGGGGACTTTCCTCAGTCCTTGTCCCTCAAGCCCCATGACTAACTGTTGGGTCTGTGTTGATGACTCATATATCTGCATCTCCTCCCCAATCTCGCGTCTTACTTGCAAATCCACATTTCCAGATGCCTATCATTCATCTCCCCCTACATGACCTGCAGGCACCTAAAACTCAACATGCCCAAACCAAACTCATTTTCTTCTTAAATCTGTCCCTCCTCCATTTTCTCTTTGGTTCATGATGTAGCGTCCACCATCTCCCCCGAGCCAGAGATCCTGGCCCCGTTCCTCCTTAACTTGTGTCCGTCCTACAACCATTAGGCACAGTCCTGGAACCTCAGGGAATGTAAAGTCTCACACAAGTAATTCAGGATTCCAGCTGGTGTGTTTGCTGAAAACAACAACAAAGTTATTTCAAAATAGAAACGAATAAACGTGTAAATGATTATCAAACTTAGATCACGTTAACTTCAGAAATTGTTATATTTAGGATTCGTAAATATTTGATTACATTAACATTGTAAGTTAGTTCTTCTTAATAGTTTCTTTGTAAGAATTCCTAAATATGGGGGATGATTTGTGAGGAATTGGAGCAGATTACAAATTAAATGAACGAATTGTGGCCAAATAATTTTTCAAAAGTAACATAACAAAACATTCCGTCTCAATTTTTACAGTAGAAAAAAACGTGGATCTCTTTAATGTGGGAGGCAACACAGGGGAAAAGAAATAGGTGTCAGCTAGGTTGCCAACTTCAGTAGATGGGCAGAAGCTGTGTAGTACTTGGTGCTGGTGAGGATTCTGAGGCTGACGTCCTGTTACATGAGTGACTGAGCCCCGTGAGTTGCACTGTCCTGTTTGGAAAGGGGCGGGGGGCGGCAGTATGTATTCAGTGTGCCGAAGCTGGCTCAAGCTGGAATTTTGCAAGCGAGTTGTTAAACATGACCCTTATTAAAAATTAAACTATATAGGGGCGCCTGGGTGGCACAGCGGTTAAGCTTCTGCCTTCGGCTCAGGGCATGATCCTGGCATTGTGGGATCGAGCCCCACATCAGGCTCCTCTGCTATAAGCCTGCTGCTTCCTCTCCCATTCCCCCTGCTTGTGTTCCCTCTCTCGCTGGCTGTCTCTGTCTCTGTTGAATAAATAAATAAAATCTTTAAAAAAAATTAAACTATATAAACTTAAAATTGGATAAATCTCATTAAAAACAGAGATACTAAATAAAACTTACCATTTCCTAATGTATTATCTACACACTTGGAGTTACTGTGTCTACTCCATTGTGTGGTAGAAGGTGGCACTGAGCATCTCCTCTCGATTCTGCTTCTAGTGACATCACGCTGGTAGCCTGAAATCAATCATTGTGCAAGCATTTACACATGAAAATTGGCGAACCCTACAAATCAGGGCTTTCCCCTCAACTTCCAGGGATAGTTTCCAGAAGCAGGGAACCCCAGGCAAGAAAAACAAAATGAGTGCATACTTACGTAGTGGGTTTTATGTGGCAGGCACTGTTCTAATAGTGGTATAAACACTAGATAAATGTATTGGCTCATTTAATTTAATCAAATTGTCACTACAAGTCTGAACTAAGTACAATTAATTTGACCAGTTTATAGATGAAGAAACAGAGGCACAAAGGTGTTAAGAAACTTAATTGAAAGCTCATTGGATGGGGCCCCTGGGTGGCTCAGTCAGTTAAGCTGCCAACTCTTTGTTTTGGCTCAGATCATGATCTCAGAGTCATGGGATCGAGCCCCATAGCAGGCTCAGGCTCCTCGCTCAGCTCAGAGTTTGCCTGCCCCTCCCCCTCCCCCTCTGTTCCTCTCCTCATTCCCCCGCTCAAATAAATAAATAACATTTTTTTAAAAAGTTCATTGGATGGTCAGGTAAAAATATATACTTGTTCCTTTCTAGGAGCTAGCAGTGGTAGAGGGTAGGCAGACATGCAAAAAAACAGAGTTTCCACCTTTCCCCAATCCCAGGTGTGTGTATGGGGTGCTGCCATATTTATTTCAAGCCTGGTTAGGGGGCATTGCATTCAAGGCAGGCTCATTATGTTTAAGGGACAATCCCCAAATCTTAGTGACATACCACAATAAGGGTTTGTTTCCATTCACACTGCATGTCCAGTGCAGGTTACTTGGGGCTCAGCTCGCTGCCATCTCTCAGGATTCTGGCTGCTGGACGCATAGGTTCACAATCACCATAGCAGGGCAGAGTGGTATAGCAACTCATGCATGGCCTCTTCACCTGCAAGTGATAAGTAACTTCTGCCCTGTTTCATTGCCCACATCAAGGAGATACGGAATTGTAATCCCACTGTAGCCCCTGAAGAAGAAGAAATGGAATATGTGTGAACTGCCCTTAATGACTCCCATGGTTAGAGACTGAAAATGTATTCCCTGAGGAAGGAAGACACGTGACTGGTGTCTGACACAGGCCTGAAAACCGAAGCACCTTGGCAGTGGGACTGAGGCTGTGGTGGGGTTGAGGTGCCTTCCCACTGTGTCCAGACAAGGAATGATGATGGTAGCCAGCACTGAGCTAGCTCTTACCATGTGCCTGTCACTGTGCTAAGTGCTGTCACACTTAGCACACATCATCTCACGTCAGCCCAGACCTATCGCCCTAATCACTGGAGAGCTACGGACACCTTCAGAAGCCTGCTCAGATGGTTTCTAGTATCTATGCTTTTCCAGAATGTTGTGCAAGTTGCTGAAATGCTCAATGCCCCCAGCAAGATTCACAGACCGAGTAACCACATTCTTTTGTTAACAGAACATCTTAGATAAGTGGAACCTTCCTCTATTCCCATTTTCCTGCAATTTCCAATTTTGTAGTACAGCTTTTAAAGAGTGAGGTTGGCCAGCATTCTTTCTCCAGGACAAACTTTTGCATCCCTGTATTTGCATAGTGGCCACAGAGCCACCTGGCCAAAGTACTTGAACTCCATCATTGGAGTTCAAACTGAGACAAAATTGTCTGATGGGCTTAGTGGGCTTTGATGGAGGCCAGAGTGTAGAAGGAACAGTGGGATCCCAAAAGAGAACTCATACTCAGCACCTAAGCGTGGTGATGGAGAGGAATGGTATCTAGCCTGATGGATAGGGGTTGTGTGTGGGGTTGAAAATGCTATAACTCTTTGGGGCCACAGTGAGGGTCTCCATGCTCCAGCTAGGGAGCTGCATCTTCATAGAAGTCTTTTGGCTTGACCTCTCAAAGCGATCAACACGTAGAGAGCTTTGCACAGCTCTAAATCCTTCATGTACGCTCACCACTGCCACCATGTGAAGCAGGTACAGTTATTATATTCGTTTTCTGGATGAAGACCCTAAGGCACAGAAAAATAAATGATTTGCAGAGGTCACACAGACAGTGAGTGGAAGAGTCACATTCCAACCCCATCAGTCTGGTTCCAGAAGTGGAGAGCTATAAATATAAAAGACAAAATGAACGGAACTACATTCTAAAGAGCAAAGAATTCCATCTGTGCAGACTGAGATTGTTGCATTTTCTTAACAGGGTGCATTGTTAAGTCTGGGCACAGGACTGGCCAAGGCAGAGGGACTTACTGAGGGAAAGGAAATGAAGCACAGTTTTTATGGTCATTTGAGCTGGCTTGACAGATTTAGACCTGGAGAGAACACAATGAGTGGCAGCTTTTCCATTTCCTGAGTGTGAGGCTGGCATGTGAGGCTATAGGGCTGAGCAGGAAAGGCAGAGCAAACTCTCCCACAGTCACGCTTTGCTTGGGAGACAGGTTCCACTGGGAGGGAGAGCCTGCAAGGAACATGCAGCAGATCCCAACCAGGAAACATCCGAAACCAGAGGTGCCCTGAGTCTAATACAGGTAATACATTCCTTTTAAACAGAGAAAATTGTGGTCAAAATTGAAAATCTTCAAGAGAATCCAGACTTATAAAAAATTAAGTGGTCATATTAGAACTAAAAAAACTACAATTAATACCTCATTGGGTAAGATTGATAAGCAACTGGACATAGCTAAGGATGGGGTAGTCAACTTGCAGAAAGGTAAGTGGAAAATATCTAAATCGAAACATAACAAGAAACAAGAGTAGAAATAACAGAATGGAGCATGAGAAACATGGGGACAGAGACAAATGGTCTAAAATAATGTGTAACTAGATTCCTAGAAGGACTAGAGAGAGACTGGGGGAGAAGAAATATTCAAAGAAATAACACCTGAGAATTTTCTAAAGCTGAGGAAATATCAACCAAGAGTCAAGTAACTCAATGGACCACAAACACAACGAGATACACAGACAGCAAATAAGCGGATGAAAGGATGCTTAACATCACTCATCATTAGGGAAATGCAAATTAAAACAACAACCAGCTATCACAACATACCTATTAGAATGCCTAAAATCCGCAAAACTGACAGTACCAAGTGCTGACAAAGATGCAACAGGAACTCTGAATCATGGCAGCCGGGAAGGCAAAATGGCACAATCACTATGGAAGACCATTTGGCAGTTTCTTCAAATGCTAGACATGCTCAGGGCGCCTGGGTGGCTCAGTTGGTTAAGCATCCAACTCTTGGTTTTGGCTCAGGTCAAGATCTCAGGGTTCTGAGATTGTGCCCTATGTCTGGTTCCCCCCTCAGCAGGGGGTCTGCTTCCCTCTCACTCCCTCTGCCCCTCCCCCACTCATGTACGTGCCCACACTCTGTCTCTCTAAAATACATTTAAAAATCTTTTTAAAAAAATGCTAGACATGCTTCTACCATACAACTCAGCCAGCATGGTCCCAGGCTTTTACACAACTCATTTGAAAGGGAATGTTCTAGTGAAACTAGAACCAAATACCCAATGAAGAAAAAGCACACACAAAACAGTAGGAAACGCTGTGGGATTTTTTTGATTGCCCCTGCCCAGCGGAGGGTAACACACTTAGAGGGGAGCTTCCCAGTTCCTGTGTCCTCACCCCCTTGGGAAAGAAGGAAGAGAGCTGCACTTGTTTGTAAAGTTCAGGCTTCTCAGGGAGCCTCTAGAGGAACTGGTTTCTACTTTCACTGACTCCAAGAGGAAAGGGGAACAGTGGCATAGTTCAGATATCAGTCTGGAGGCCACTAATAGCATGGTGAGGACCAGGGCACATGAAAACCACAGAAGCAATGCAGACCCACAGGCCCCTGGGGGCAAGAGGTTGCAGGCAGAGGAACACAATGATACAGGGAAGGCCCTGAGAAAAAGCAGGGGTAAGCCTTCCCCGTCCTTCCTCCTCCAGCCCCTAGGAACCACCATTCAACTTCCTGCCTCTATGACTCTGACTCCTCAATGTACTTGATTGAAGTAGATCCCTGTAGTATTTGTCCTTCTGTGTCTGGCTGGGGCCTCCCTTAGCATAGGTTTGTCAAGGTTCATCCATGCTGTGGCATGTGTCAGAATTACCTTCCTTTTTAAGTCTCAAAAATGTCTCACTGTGTGTAGAGACCACATGTTGTTTATGCATCCATCCATCAGTGCACATTTGGATTGTTTCCAAGCTTGTGGAATCTGGCCAGTATGGGGAGTGAGGGCTGTCTTCTGGAGGATGATGCCCTTAACCTCTGAAGTTTGGCCTCATTCCAGATGCTACTGCACTTTATTATTTAATGCAGTAATTTTACTGTCTTTTAGTTTTATTTTTGGTAAGCAGTTAGGCATTTGGTATTGACATATAATGAGAAATAGTAGAATAATGAAAAATGTGTTCCTGGTTAACATTTCCTTGCAAACACTTAAATTTCAGGTGTAGATTACCCATAAGTAACATGCATTTGGAAAAGTCTGTAAATATATGTGTTTAAGGATGTTCATCATAGACTCCTTTAAAATGTAAGTTTTGGAAACAATCTACATGTCCATTCATGGGAGCGTAGACAAGCAATGGCTTTTGAAGAAATACAAATAGCAAGCCCATCTCTAGAGGATCCTGAACACAAAGTTACATTTCCAGGTGAAAAGGACTATAGAAGAAATGTGGCTTAGAAAGTTTTGGTTCCTCTGTTAAGGAAAATGGAGCATTTTTCCCTCTCCATCCACATGTCTGTCTACACCTTTCCTCGCAGAACAGGAAATGCTAATCCCATAGGTCAGGGCATTGGTGAGGTCACATTTGTTGCTCAGGAGAGACACTGGGCATTAAAAGGGCCTATAGTTATGTGGGATTGAGCTGTTAAAATTGTTTTAGGGAAGACCCAGTTAGCTCTTGCGCTCTCTGCGCTCTCTCTCTCTCTCTCACTTGGCCTTCTCTTGCACTAATTCTCCTGTATGAGCTCTCTGCTTATTCCATCAGCAAGCTAATCCAAGCCTAGGTGTCCTCAAGGACTGGTCAATTCTTCTCTCTTCATCTTTCTCATCCCATTCTGAGCATGCTCACCCTTGTGGCATACAGAGTTCTAAGAATAATCCTCAGTGACCATTGCCCCTGCTGGTGGAAACATAAATATGATGAAATATTATTCCTGTGATAATAATATGTTCTATCACCAAAGATAAATTGCCTGGTGAGCCTAATCTCATCACACATGTTCTTTAAAGTAGAGTTTCGGGGCCTCTGGGTGGCTCAGTCGGTTGTCTGACTCTTGATTTTGGCTCAGGTCATGATCTCAGTGTCATGGAATCGATCCCTGTGACAGGCTCCTGGCTCAGCAAGGAGTTTGTGGGAAATTATCTCCCTCCCTCTCCCTCTGCCCTTCCCCATATCTCTCTCTCTCAAATAAATAAAAAATAAATCTTTAAAAAAATGTAAAAATAGTGTCTCCTCAAGCTGGACATAGAAAGGGAAATCAGAAGGATTTGCAGCATAAAAATGGTGCACAGGTCGCTGGCTTGAAGATGAAAGAGACAATGTGTGAGGACCAGAGAGTGGCTTCTGGCACTGAGAGTGACCCCATGCCAATGCCCAGCATGGAAAAGGGGACCTCAGCCCTGCAACCACATAGACCTGAATTCTGCCAATGACTGAATGAGCCTTTGAGTGAATTTCCCCCCCAGAGTTTCCACAGAGGAGCCCAGGCTGGCCAACACCTCACTTTGAGACCCTATGTGGAGAATCCACTGGAGCCCATCCAGAGACTTCTGACCTACAGAACTGTGCCTTAAATGAGCGTTGTTTTAAGCTGTGAAGTTTATGATAATGAGTTACACAGCAATAGAAAACTAATATAGTGATCTTACCATCCAAAGGGCATATTCCGGTGGGATTCCACTAAGACTCCATTTTCTCATCTACCAAATAGAGAAGATGATGCCAGATGGGTTTGTTGTGGCTTAAAAGTGATGGTGCATATGGGGGAAACTTTGCATATTGCAAAGCACTACATGAAAATGTGAAGTATCTTTGTTGACATTACTGAGCAAGTACTTGAACTGGGCCCAGATGGCCTGGTGTCAACACTTTTCCAAGGAAGAATAGGGCAGTGTGTAGATTGTGGAGGTGAGGGATGACCCATCCTGCATTCTCATTTCTCTTTGCTGTTTCCAAAGGCAGACGATTCTTCTAGGTATTTGGAATGTAAATCATTTCAGGGAATGAGAGCATCTTTGGCAAGTACACTGTTCTCAACTAAAGTTTGTCTTCTCCCTTCAAAAAATGTAGGAGGGAAGTTGTCCTGCTCCTTGCAGTCTAATTGTCTGTGTGTTGAAGACAATCTTCGTGGCCATCTACCTCCGTGTGCCCGGTGGCAATACTGCCCAAATCTCCCCCTTCGGCATCACCAGGCCTTCTTGTGTCTCAATCCAGGGTCCCCTGGGTTTTATGGCTACTAGTTACTCTTTCTCTTTGCTCTGGGGTGTTCAGAGATAGCCCTATTTAACTTATGACTCTGGTTATTTTCCTGTCACATTCTCCACAGCATCTAACGCACACCCATAGACATGTTTCGACCGGTTGTACACGTAAGTGGGACAAAAAGCAGCATTGTTACAAATAGGTTCTTAGGATAAGCGAAGTCCAAGCTCTGCATATTTGTCAAGCAGCTTTTTTTTCCAAAAAAGGAATTCATTACATTCTTGACCAGACCTATTTTAGGAAACAATAGGGTAACACTAATATCTTCTGAAATAAAAATGTGTGTACTTGCTTCCAAAAAGTGAAGGATCTCTTGAGGATTTTTCCATCAATTGGGGAAAAAAAAAAAAGGTAGTAGCCACAGAAGGAAACATATTTGAACCAGATCTCTCTCTCTCCCTAACTTTCTCTCTCTTTGTATATAGATAGAGAGATAGATGATTGATAGATAGGTAATCTGCCTTTATCTATATGGATATTTCAATCTACTATTAAGCAAATATTTGAAGTGAAAACATACTATTATGACTACACTTATTATTTGGGAAGATTTTCTCTTTTGTTTCATTTTTGGCCCTCATTAAATTTAAATATGCACAGTATTTAATAGAATGTGCCAGATAACACACAAGGGGGCTTGCTAGAAGTCAGGTCAATAAATGTCACCTAACATTTTGACCCGTGCAGCCGTTCCTGAAAACTGAACTGGGTTCATCTAAGTATTCACTCAAAAGGTTTATTAAGCACTTCCTTTATTTTTTTTCTCCTTTCATGACACGTATTCTACTGTCCTTTAGTGCAGGTCCTGCTTTTTCCTGTATAAGGACATAAGTGCGTTGAAGGCGTGGACCAGGTCATACTTCTCTCTGTACCTGTTGCAATTCTTGGCACGGTGTCTCACTCAATAGATCCTTATCCAGTTTGGTGTTTAAAAAAATCAAAATCACCAAACCACCTAAAGGAACCAGGCTGGCACAAATCTGGCGATACATATATTTAAAAGAACGTGTCAGTCAGGATGGATTTGACTGCATGTAACAGAAAAGACAACTAAACTTTGTTTCAGTGATCTTTCCAGAAATGGATCGCACAGAACAGTCTGGAAGTGGCTGGCTCCAGGTTGTTTAATTCAGTAGCCCAGCAACATCATCAAGGATCCAGACTCTCGGCCTATTTCTGTTTGCTTTCCACAGTGTGTTAGCCCTTGGGGTCACAAGATGGCCATGCAATTCTAGGTACCGTATTCTCACACAATAATGTCTAAAGGCTGAAACAGATGACATCCCTTCCTTCTGTCCCTTTTTTAAATACTGAGGAAAACCAGGTTACACTTATGGCAGAGATTTCCTTGTGTCTCAGCCAGAATTCAGGATTTCTGTTTCCGGCCATGATCTAGTAAGAGAGACTAGATTTAACTTCCCACATCGAACTCTAGGAAACTGGTCAAAATATGTGAAACCACATTTTCAGACATTAAACAACAGGAAGTGCAGAACTGGAGTCCATGAGGGGAGGGAAATAAACGAAGTGAGCCTTCCATATGCTCGGGATTACTGCATGGAGATCATTTCCAGGACACAGCACAGGAGGGCAACTGTAATGGGGTCTGCTGGCCTCACTGACTTGAGGAGACTGACATTGGGGTGTAGATGCCAGGCCTGCCAGGATTTGTGGGATAGGGTTCTAGACAGGAGGAGGCCAGCATTACCCCAATGCCATAGCCATAAAAACCCTCTGCAGTAAAAGAACACTACCTGGTGACGTCCCTTGAAAGCATAGATACAAAAGTCCTCAGCATATTCAGCAAACTAAATCCAGTAACAGATAAAATGTGACACATCAGCTAATACGGTGTAGCTACATAGTGTTTCTCCCAGGAATGCAAGGTCAGTTTAATACAGTGAAAGATTTAAAAAACAATCCATATGATCACTTCAATAGTTACAGTAAAAGTATTTCAGAATAATCAACATCTGTATGATAAAAACTCTCAACACACTAGGAGGAGAAAGAAACTTCTTTGACATGAATAAAGTACTTCTACAAAAATCTGCAGCTAACATCGATCTCAATGGTGAAAGGCTCACTGCTTTCCTGATCTGGTTATGAAGAAGGCAAAGATGGCCACTCTCATCACTTCGATTAAACATCATACTAGAGCTTATAACCTGGGCAGCAAAGCAAGAAAAAGAAATGAAAGGCTTTAAGATGGAAACGGAGAAGCAGAACCTTTTTTTTTTTTAAGATGACATGACTGTTTATGTAGAAAATCCTATGGAATCTGCAAAATGTTGCTAGTATTAAGTGAGTTTAGAAAGGTCATGAGATACAAGGTTAATAGATAAAAATCATATGTGCTCCTAGAAATAGTTTGAAATTGAAAAAAAAAAAACCTTTTATAATAGCATTGAAAAACCATGACATAGTTGGTGATAAATTCAACCAAAAAATTATGTGCAAAACCTATCCATTGAAA
This sequence comes from Ailuropoda melanoleuca, assembly GCF_002007445.2. NCBI lineage: Eukaryota > Metazoa > Chordata > Mammalia > Carnivora > Ursidae > Ailuropoda > Ailuropoda melanoleuca. The sequence goes on from NC_048231.1 coordinate 51,720,420, forward strand.
CTATAAAACGTTGCTCTGAGAAATCGCAGAAGACCTTTGTAAATAGAGAGAGATAGGCTGCTTCATGGATTGGAAGACTTAACACTAAAAATGTTTATTGTCCTACAACTAATCTATAGATCTATGCATTTCCAATCAAAATCCCTGTAGGCTTTTGTGTACATATGTGGTAATTGACCAACATGTTCTAAAATGTATATGGGGGCGCCTGGGCGGCACAGTCGTTAAGCGTCTGCCTTCGGCTCAGGGCGTGATCCCGGCGTTCTGGGATCGAGACCCACATCAGGCTCCTTTGCTGGAAGCCTGCTTCTTCCTCTCCCACTCCCCCTGCTTGTGTTCCCTCTCTCACTGGCTGTTTCTCTCTGTCAAATTAATAAATAAAATCTTTAAAAAAAATAAAATAAAATGTATATGGAAAAGTAAAGGACTTAACAACCGTCAAAACAAATTTGAAAATGGAGAATAAATTCACAAAATATATTTCATCTGATGGCAAAACTTAACATAAAACTATGGTATTCAAGACAGTGTGTGATTTGCATAAGGATAGAGATATAGACCAATGGAACAAGATAAAATATCCATAAATAGGCTCATCCATATATGGTCAATTGATTTTCAAAAAGGTTCCAAGGGAATTTAATGAAGAAAGAATATTCTCAGGCAAGAAACAACAAATGTTGGAGAGGATGTGGAGAAAGGGGAACTGTTGGTGGGAATCAAGTTCGTACAGCCACTTTGGAAAACAGTGTGGAGGTTAGTCAAAAAGTTAAAAATAGAACTACCCAATGACCCAGCAATTGCACTACTGAGTATTTATCCCAAAGATACAGATGTAGTGAAAAGAAGGGCCATATGCACCCCAATGTTTGTAGCAGCAATGTCCACAATAGCCAAACTGTGGAAGGAGCCAAGATGCCTTTCAACAGATGAATGGATAAAGACGATATGGTCAATATATACAATGGAATATTACTCAGTCATCAGAAAGACTTTTGTATTAACATGAATGGACTGGAGGAGATTATGCTAAGTGAAATAAGTCAAGCAGAGAAAGGCAATTATCATATGGTTTCACTTATTTGTGGAATATAAGGAATAGCAGGGAGATTGTTAGGAGAAGGAAGGGGAAAATGAAGGGGGGGTAAGCAGAGGGGGAAATGAACTGTGAGAGACTATGGACTCCAGGAAACAAACTGAGGGTTTCAGAGGGGAGGGAGGTGCGGGGATGGCCTAGCCCGGTGAAAGGTATTAAGGAGGACACGTATTTCATGGAACACTGGGTATTATATGCAAACAATGAATCATGGAACACTACATCAAAAAGTAATGATGTACTGTATGGTGACTACCATATCATAATAAAAAAATAATGTAAAAAAAGAAGAAAGAATATTCTCTTCAACAAACAATGCTAGAACAATTAAACATCCAGATTTTTAAAAAATGCACCTCAACTCTTACCTCATAAAATACATGAGATGTAACTTTAAATGGATCATAAACCCCAATACAGGAAATAAAACTGTAAAATTTAGAACAAAGCATAGGAAAAACTTTGTGACCTTGGGTTAAGCATGGTGTCATAGGCAGGACACAGAAATCTCAAACTGTAAGAGAAAAAAATTGACAATTTGAACTTTATTTAAAGTTAAAACTTTTGCTCTTCAGAAATCACCATTATGATAAAATTATTCTGTATTATACAGTAATGATGGACTTGTGACAACCCATTATGCATTTGTGAAAACCCATACAATTGTGTAACACAAGGGGTTAACTTTAGTTTATAAAAATTTTAAATAATTCTTTAGTAGGTTGGAGGATTCTGAGAAAGAATACACTGTGTGTGACAAGAGAATCAAATGTACTCTATAGGTATGAAACAAGCTCACTGAGGGGGTGGGAGACAAAGGTACTGACCTAAGTAACTTTGGACATGAATGTTTTGTAAGGGTGAAAGGGTTTCGCACAAACTCTAGTTGACACAGTCATTTCCCATGGAGGTAGGACTTAAAAGTTCTGATACTGCTGATACACTTACACATTCTGACACATGTGAACTGGAGTTGGACAATTAAGTAAAGAAATGGTGAATGGTGGTAGCCAGGTTTCTAACTGTTGGAGTATGAATTTGGGGAGAATCGAGGGGAGAAAGCTAGAATGATCCATCTGGTAATGGATTAAAATTGGTGACATTGGTAAGAACTCACATTTAACCTGGTATAAGTATGAATGGTTATACATAGAACTATTTATAGATTTGTGTATCTACACAGGTTAGTATCTTAGTTTCTAATACCATTCTCCAATAAAAGGAACTAGGGCTCCTTGGAGAAATTACTCACGTTAGGTCTGGGTCAGGAAATCTATGAGATGAGCCCTGAGTACTTTGTACTGCCAAAAACTAAGCAAATGCTCAAAGAACAGAACAAAACAAGGAACCCACGTGCTGGGGGGGGCGGGGGTATGCCAAAGAGGTCAGCTGAAAGAGCTGTCTCGATGGCCAAAGCTGGAAAAAAGCATAAATAAATAAAATAATAAAGTGCTATATTACAACCTAAAGAATAACCTACTGATATTCCACAGAAGGGGAAGCATAATCTTACGCTGTAAGTGTAGGCTGTGAGGAGTGTCTTGCAAAGAGTACAACACGGAAAGGGGAACGGAACTTTACTTGGAGAAACCCTACCAACAGTCCTTCAGCCAGCTGATTAAAGTCAACCTTAGAACAGTCATCAATCATGTACGTGTATAACGTCATCATATGATGTGACATGATGAAAATGGCACTTTACCTCTGTGCTCTTCCTCCCCAAGACCCATAACCACAATCTAATCATGAGAAAAACATCAGATTCTAATGGAAAGATATCCTACAGAATTCCTGACCTCCTCAAAACTGTCGCGGTCGTCAAAAACAAGGAAATTCTTTCACAGCCTAAGGAGACATGATAATGAAACAAAATGTGTCATACTGAATAGGATCGGAGAACAGAAAAAAGGACGTTAGATAAAAACTAGAGAAATCTGAATAAAGTATGGACTATAGTTAATAATAATATGTCGATATTGGATAATTTCAACAAATATGCCATGCTAATGTAAGATGTTAAAATGAAAAAGCAACCTACCAAATGGGAGAAAATATTTGCAAATCAAATATCTGATAAGATATTAATATCCAAAATATATAAAGAACTCTTAAAATTCAATAGTTAAAAAAATGTGATTTAAAAAATGAGCAGATGATCTGAATAGACATTCTTCCAGAGAAAACATGCAGATGACCAACAGTACATGAAAAGGTGTTCAAAATCACTAATCATCAGGGACATGCAAACTGAAATATGTACAATGAAATATTATTCAGCCATAAAAATAAGGAAATCCTGCCATTTGTGGCAACATGGATGGACTTTGAGGGCATTATGGCAAGTGAAATAAGTGAAAACCAGAGAAACACGAATACCATATGATTTCACATATATGTGGAATCTAAAAGCAACAAAACAAATCAAATCAAAACAAACAAACAAAAAGCCAAATTCAGAGATATAGAAAACAGACTGGGGTTGGTTGCCTTGCCAGAGAAGGGGGATAGGAAGTGAGTAAAATGGGTGAAGGGGCTCAAGGGGTACACTTGAGAGAACTTGAAAGTTCTCACTACAAGAAAAAAAAGTTATTATAAATCTGTATGGTGATGGATGTTAACTAGACTTGTTGTGGGGATCATTTTGCAATCTATACAAATGTTGAATCATTACGTTGTGCACCTGAAACTAATAAAATGTTACATGACAGTTATACCTCAGGTTTTTTTCAAAGACAAGAAAATGAAAAGGCAAGCATTGTTGGTAAAAATATTGTTAGAACATATCTGATAAAGGATTTATATCCAGAATATATAAAGGGCTGATACAACTCAATATTAAGAAGACAAAAACTGAATTAAAAAAAAAGGCAAGAGAACACACTTTGCCAAAGAAGATATAAAAATGGCAAATAAACACATAAAAAGATGATCGTTATATCCGATCATTTGTTATCATTGGTAAATATAAATTAAACTACACAGAGATTCCACTACTAGAAGTGTTGATATGAAGAAGGATGGCAATACCAGATGTAAGTGAGGAAGGTGGAGCAACTAGAAATGTTGGAAATCTTATATATTATTGATGGGAATGCTGCTTTGGAAAGCAGTTTTGCAGCTTCTGAAAGCTTATATATACTTATATATACCTATCATATGGCTCAGAAACCCCACTTCTAGGTGTTTACTTAAGAAAAATACAAAACCCATAAGAGACTCTTTTTTTTTTTTTTTAAGATTTTATTTCTTTATTTGTCAGAGATAGAGACAGCCAGTGAGAGCAGGAACACAAGCAGGGGGAGTGGGAGAGGAAGAAGCAGGTTCCTAGCGGAGGAGCCTGATGTGGGGCTCGATCCCATAACACCGGGATCACGCCCTGAGCCGAAGGCAGACGCTTAACCGCTGTGCCACCCAGGCGCCCCGTGAGACTCTTAATCATAGGAAACAAACTGAGGGTTGCTGGAGCGGAGGCGGGTGGGGGATGGAATAACTGGGCATTAAGGAGGGCACGTGATGGAATGAGCACTGGGTGTTATATGCAACTGATGAATCACTGACCTCTACCTCTGAAACTAGTAATACACTATATGCTAATTAGTTGAATTTAAATAAATTTTTTTAAAAAAGAAAATGACAACACAAAGGTTCTTACTTGAATGTTCAGCAACTTTTTGCATTGGAGTCAAAATCTGTAAGTCATCCAAATGGATACATTGGTTGCACGCTGTACCCACACGATGGAAAGCTCTTGGGCTAAAAACACCCAGACAGCTGAATCACACAACATGAACGAATCTCAAGCGAGTTATGTTAAACGAAAGAAAATAAACCCAAGGACTACACACTGTATACTGTATATGAAAACTTAGAAAAGGCTGATCTGTAGTGAAAGAAAGCAGAACAGCTGTTTCCAGAAGGTGGGGGAAGGAAATGACGGCAAAAAGGCAGCAGCAAACTTCTTGGGGGTAAGGAGGTGTTTTCTGTCATGAATGCGGCGGGAGGTTACGCGGTTGTTTGGGGTGTCAATCTTACCAGGTTGTACACTTAAAATCGCTGGATTGTATTTCACAGATAAATATACTTCAGTAATGCTGATGAAGAAAAAACAGTCCAGAGCCCGTGTCTAAGCTAATCTCTGGTGCTCAGAGTAAAATTAACCTGCTCGATCTGCATTTATCTAGGTTCACTCGGGTGGGAAAGGGCCGCCTTCTGTCAAGCACAGACCATCTTAAACCTGGATGAAATGGGGGTTCGTCAGCAAGAAGAAAGGTGGTGTTACATCCAGCAGCTTCTACCCAGGGTCATATACACAAGCTTTGGAGAACACTAATGTCCTTATTTAAGTTAATCATAAATAATCCTCATTCTGGGATTCGAATCCAGCCTTTCACAAATAGTAATGACCTATTGAACCATTCCTGATGACCAAAACTGCAGAATGTTACTGAAAAATAGCTATTCAGTTAAAAGACGTACGTTCCAAATCAAGCAAATCTTGCAGGCTCAGTGAGCTGGCAATTTAGGGAAGGCTAAACGAAGCTCCCCCTTGAACGCTCCGTGATATTGTGACCAGCACATGTGGTATGTGACCTTCTTTCAACTCCTCTCTTCCGTCCCTTCGTATGGGTTATTTTGTTTTCCATCCTTGGCTGCTTAGCTTGTCCTTCCGGCTTTGAAGGGAGGACATTTTTGGCCTAACCCTCAGAGAGGAAAGACATATGCTGCTCTGCTCTTGAAATCTGTTTATTTTTCCCCACTACATATGTTTTGCTTCCTTCTCTAATGTCTGTGCTGAAATGTAAGAAGTCTGCCTTGCACCAGTGGTTCTCATTAAAATAGGCCTGGGCTGGTCCCTGTTTCTATCCCGATTTCAGGACCATAGCTTTTTATGGGTGAGTTAGAGAGCCCTGCATAACTCATTTTCTGCTGGTGGTGATGCATTGCCAATAGTTGCGAGATGACTCAGGCAGAAACTGACACATTGGGTACAAGCTCACTTGAAACATCTGATACTTAAGTAAGACAAGTAAGAAAAGAAATCGGTGCATTCTTCTAGATTCTTTAGGTCCTAAATACCTTAGGGATGTAGGTAATCAAAAAACAAACAAACTTGAGCTCGTTATCTTTGTAACCCTTCCTTTCAAGAAAGCCCTGCCTGAGTTACAGATGTGAGGCTCTGCCCTGGGCTCTCGAGAAGGTTAATAGAAGACTGAACAGCACTGGCTTTTAAAAACCTGTAACTAAATATATTGTCCATTATGTTCTAAAGTTCACAAACAATACATTAATGCTTTCTTTATACTTAAATGTCCATCTCTGCAGATTTCTTTTATTAGAGAACAAAAACTCCGTAGCCATTGGCACTTTCATTTTTGTCTTAGGAAGTGTAAAAGCTACACTTTATGAAGAATTGTAACAATGAGCCTAACTTAGATACCTATTAACAACTGGGGTACTTGGCTTTTCGAAGGGTCGTTGTCAGCGCCGCTGCCCAGAGCACATGCCCAGCTACAGACTGCCCGGCCCTGGGGACAACTCCACTCCAGTCTCTACTGTTTCTTAAGGCCTTTCTTGCCTCCAGTGAAGTTCTCATTCTACCTGTTGAATTGGTAGGGCTGTGTCCCAGGACAGACTGGGACAAAGTCCAGACCAGAATGAAAAGAGCCTCCCCATCTGAGCATGGAATGGATGGAGTTTCCTGGACTAGGGGGTCGCTCATGATAAGCTTCCATGTTTACAGCATCCTCCATCTGCACAACCCCCTTTTGGGGAGCAATCCTAGCTGTGCTTTAGACCCTAACCCGGCCTCACCACCCATCTCTGGCTTTCTCGCTTTTCACTTCATTTATGCACTCAGCTGGGATCCCTAGACCTGTGTTGTTCCTATGTGTCTGTCCACCGTGTCTTAGAATACTACATAAGAGTTTCTCTGTGGCTGTTGTTAACACCATTTCTCCCAATATTCCTGGTTCTCCTTTACTGGTAGGCACACAGTAAGATCCCACTGAAGTTGGGCATGGCCAGATGACTTGCCTCGGCCAATAGAATGGAATGTGAAAGTTCAGCGTCAGAATGTGGTTTACTTCCTTTTCTGCCTCAGTGAGTATGGGAGCACGTGTTGCAGTGAGCCTCCATCAACTCGGGTCCCTGAGTTACAAAAATGAACAGAGCCCACTGCTAACCCGTAATGATCAAGAAAGATACTTCTGTTGTTTGAAGCTTCTGAGGTTTGGGAGTTGTTTGTTATTGCAGCATAACCTAGCATATCCTGATGGCGTGTCTTCTTCTGTGTTTGTGTTTTATTTTTCTGCTTTAGTGTTGTACAACCTTTTTACATCCTGTGTTTTGCTGGAGCTCTTAGGACTTGGTTTGCATTCTCTTTTTATTTTATGCCTTATCATCCCCCACTATTCTCATTGACTTCAACAGCCATGCTTGTGACTTTCAGCATCTTAGACCTGTAGAGCCTGCCTTCCTGGTCTTCAGAGCTTTTATCTTTATATTAGCCGGCATCCGGCAGGATTGTCTCCTGGAACTCGTTATTATAAGGCATCCATGCCAAGACCGAGCTCACCAAATCCAGCCTTTCTCCCGAATTCCAAAACCCTAATCCCTCTACTTGATTTATCTTGGTCAAGCTACTTAAGTATTTTGTGTTTGTTTCTTCATTGAAAAATAAAGCTAAGAACCAGAGCTATCTCACAGGGTTGTTGTGGAGATTAATCGAGATAATACACAAAAGCCCTCAGATCAGTGAGTGCCCGGCCCACTGCGAAAGCTCCTAGCAGTTAGCTGGAGCAATGGCCATTGTGACGTGCTGTGGGCAAGCGCTCTCTACTACGGTCATTAGATTTGCCCTCCATTCCTGTTATTTTAAATATTTTGTTCTAATTCTGACTTTGTCCTAATTCCTAACTCACTGACTCCCATGGCATCCTTTGGCTCTGGTGGACTCCTGGGTTTTAACTCCATACCCCCCAGCTGTGGCACCTCCAACATCCCCTACTTTCCTGACCTCAAGGTGACTACAGACCCGTGAATGAGCCCAGGGAAGGCCAACAGACAAAGGGCAGAGCGGAGCCAGCCCAACTTCCAGCCCACAGAATCACCTCGAGGAAAAGAATGGTTATTGCTCTAAGCCATTCAGTTTGGGTGATTTATGACATAGCAAAAAACTGATACATCTTCTAGCTGTGTGATTTTGAGCAAGTCACTTAATCTCTCTGAACCTCTATCATTTTACTGGTAAAATGGAGATACTATTTATCTTGCAGATGGGGATTAAGCAACGGCACAGTAAATGCTCAGTAAAGTGAGTGTTGCTCCCTATAACTTCCTGGAGTTGTCATCGTTATTTCACTCTTTGTCCTTACTCACTCTCACCGTCAACAGACCAGTTGGGCAGCTCCTCTCCACAGAAGGCCTCCCCACCTGCCAGGAGCTCTTTCCTTGCCTGGTTTTCTCTCTGAGCAATAGCACTTGGTGAGCTCGCTCTTGTCTGGGACTTTGTGATCAAGCAGACAAGACTCAACTCCCGGTCTGTCTTGCATTTCCAGCTGTTTCTCTCACATCCCCACTTCACTATTTGGTAAAGTCTGAACTACAACAATCCACTACGCTCATTATTTCCTCTCCCATTGGCTCACCTTCCCATCTAATCTGTGGTTTGGGTTTTGGGTTTTTTTGTTTATTTTCTTTTTCTCTTTCATTCTTAGAAAGAAATTTTTAAATCCCCAATTTCCTTTATTGTCTGTATCCAATTAGTTACTAAGTCATGTTTCTTCCTTTGAAATCTCATTTTATTCTTTCTTCTCCGTTCCGACTGCCAGTCCTCTGTTCTAAGTCCTCCCCACCTTGATTCCCATTACTATCCTTGTCACCACCTTCCACATCTCTTGATTCTACTCTTTCTGCTAACTGCCAGCAGATAGATTTTTCTAAGATTTTGGTCTTGCTGTTTTGTTTCTCTTTTTAAGAACCTGTAATTTACATCACCAGTGCTTCAAGGTCACATTCCTCACCCCGGTTTCTTCCCACACATTGTGGCCTCACAGCAGTATCTCAACATGTTTCCTACTCCCCACTAATGGCTCCATCCGAGAGTGGCTGGTATGAACCCCATGTCCCACAAACAGACATCGGCAAAGATGAAAATGCTGATCCTTTATTTGAAAAGAGAAACCCATGGATGGCAACAGAGAAGAGGAGGATGTGGAAAGAAAGAAGGGGAGAGGCAAGCAAAGCAGAGTGAGGTGTTAGGAGCTGGTTCCGTTTCATGATGAACCACAGGAACTTATAAGGGGCTTGGCAGGTGTGTCCACACACTGGACTCCTCTGGGCCGGCAGTGAGGAGAGGCCGGGCCTTCCAGCATGCATGGAGAGAGAAACAGGAGGAATTTCTGTCTGGTTCCTTTGTCTACTAGTTCTCATCCATCAAAATTGCCCCCATAGAGAGTAAGCTGCCCCCCACTTCTGGGTTTCATCTTCTGTCCCATTCAGGAGGCCAGAATCTGCTTTGCGGGCCAGATCTGGCACAGTGCAGTGTGGTTTCTGCCAAGGCCAGAAGGTCTAAGGAGGCAGCAGAACACCAGCAGCTGTAGAAGAGGCCAGAGTGGAGGGTCCAAAGCCACGAATGGGCCCTGGTGGGTCCAGCACAGAGGGGATCTGAGGAGACCCACCAGCTTTTGCCCCTTACAGTCTGCTGGAGGCCCTACCCATCCAAACATATCCAACCCTGACGCTGTCTCCTCGCTTGGGCGACTCTCCACCATCTTTTATTTTCTGTTCTGCCTTTCTGAGTCATACTGTTTCTTCAGCGACTGATTAAGTTCCACTATCTCCATAAAGCTCTTCCTGACATTTGCTACTTTGGTTTTTATTTTCTTAGCATTCGGTTCTCTCCTTGGGTGGGGGTGATTTCCTATTGTGTAAGATGTTCTTCCCCCCCTCCTCATTCACAATTCCTACTATGGAATGGAAGAGAAGGGGCCAATGCCCCTTCTATCCCCACTTTGGACACATGATTTAAGCTCAGTCCATCAGTTACCAGCTCCCCAGGCTTTGGACCTAGAGCTAGTGAAACAAAGATGAAGTGAGCACCTGAGGCTCAGACGGCTCCCCGTGCTGCAGTCTGCTTCAGCTCTACTCTTTGGGTGGATGACCTTGGCTACAGTTCTGCTGCCTAACATCTGGAACTCTCTTGGTTGCTGTTTGTTCTCCAAGCCCTGTTTTCCATGTTCCTGTGGATTCTGTGAATCCCATTCTCCCTGCCCAACTGATATCTCTCCAATTTCCCTGCCTGTTTTAAAGGTGGCCAGTGTCAACTTTTGTTGCTTGTAACTCAGAGCCCTGTTTATACCTAGTAGCTGACATTAACTTCTGCCACCTTGCGATGTTTACAGCACTTGAGATAATTGCTGTCATATGTTTAGCATAATGCTTGGAACATAGCACATACACAAGAATAGCAACCACGTTATTATGTGTGTTGACTACAACAACATTACTACGTACCATTGAATACCACATTTTTGTTGTATTCAGCAAATATCTGTCAAGTGTTAGGCATTGTGGGACGTGTTAAGATGGAAGAAAATGAAAAGGTCCATGAGTTCCTTGTTTATTTATTTTTCTAAAAGATTTTATTTATTTGTTTGAGAGAGAGAGAGAGAGACAAAGAGAGAAAGCTAGCACAAGCAGGGGGAGAAACAAAGGAAGAGGGAGAAGCAGGCTCTCCACTGAGCAGGGAGCCCAATGTGGGACTGGATCCCAGGACCCTGAGATCATGACCTGAGCTGAAGGCAGATGCTTAACCGACTGAGCCACCCAGGTGTCCGAGTTCCTTGTTTAATGTGAAAAATATGTCAATAAAATCAACAAAACAGTTAACAACAGAGATTGTAATACAAAGTACGTTCATTGGACAAAGGAGCGAGCAGCCAGTGAGTACTGGAACAAATCATGGAAGGCCACCTAGGGAAGGAGATGTTTGAATCGGGTCTTGAAGGGGGACTTGGAATTCAACAGGTGGGAAGAGGGAGGGATGGGCATCCTTGGCGGAGGGAGCTGTAGCTTCTTTCTGGAATGGTGGGCTACTCAGTGGAGAGAGACAGTTTGGAGCAGGTAGTGTGATTGCCTGGCAATTCGAAAGGCCAATTTTAATGAGTGTGGGCATGAGTTGAAGAGAGACTGGTCAGCATGGTTCTCCAGCCTCATGCAGAAGCCATGATGCAGTCCTGAGAGAGGGGGAGCTGGAGATTTAAGTAGAATAAATGTGATAACCGATGTACAGTACACTTTCAAGATTCAACACTTAGCAGATGTTACTGTTATTAAGGTCATTACCACTTCTAGTAAGAGATGTTCTTATTCAGATTTTATAGAGGTGGAACATTGAGGCTCAGAGAAGGCAATTGGTCCATCTGAGAGTCAGGTAGCTGATATTTTCTAGAAACACAATTTTAATCTCAGGTCTTCTGATTTTCTGACGTCCAACATCACCATCCAGGATTAACTACCGTAACCTGGAAAGGATGTTTTGATAAAAGAATGTCGTCCATTCCTACAACAAATTTCTTAGTAATGTCTTCTTCCTTAAGTTTGAATTTTATCTCTGCCACTAAACCATAGTTAGGTTTATAAGTTATTTGATTATAGATTGTCTTTTTGATGAAAAACCTGGAGAAGGTGTCAAAAATGACAACAGATGGGGATCTGGAGGCAGACATGGAGAAAAAAAGGGTGTGGAAAACTGAAAATGCAGACTAGTGTAGAATTTCTGCCCCTATCCAGAATGAAGAGAAGGAGAACTTAATTAAACACACACACACACACACACACACACACACACAGAGGGAAGCATCATTAATAGTCCTGGTTTGTAGGTATCTTCTTCCAAGGGGGGTAGATGAAAATGACACAGTGACTAGTCTGTTTATAAATATCTATTTCTTACTTTTTAGATAATTAATGTCCAGCTATAAATTTATTGTGTGCTATCATTGAAAACCCTGATTTCAAAGTCTAACCTTCCTGTTGAAGGGTTTTATTGTTATAAATACACAGCAGGCAAGGACATCCTGCGGGGTCCCAGGGACAAATGCTGTTTACTTGTCCTTGTGAACAGCTGTCTTCCAGACTCTCCCCAATTTGGCTTCCTTTTCCTTGATGAAAGAAAAAACACACTTGCCAAGTTCCCAAATGCCCGATTCCCTGCCAAAATATATTTTTTAAATCTTTTTGGGTTTTGCTACATCTTTTTGGGTTTGGGGTTGCTATTCTAGTTTAATCTCTACCTACTACTTGGGTTTCAGGAAGGTGTCCCCTCCTGGCTTGCATTTCCCCTCAGGGTCTGCTGTGCTTCTTCCATAGAAATAAGAAGGTGGATGATGGTATATCTCTTTACACGTGTCTAGCTGCCTTTTATAAGCAGAATCTGACAAATCTGTTCATCTTTGTCTCACAGCAGCTGTACAGTATTGCTTCCTAATGCATGTGTAAGGCTGATGATCGCCATAGAAGAATATAATTACTGGGTATTTACTTGATGCCAGGCACTATACTAAGAATCTTGATTCTCATTTTTGGTGTAGGTCTTATATTTTTTCCCATTTTGCAGATGAGGACAGTGAGGACAGGAAAGTTGAGTCATTTTCCAAAGATCACCAAGTCCAGTAAATGTGGGAGGTGGTATTTGGTCCCATTCTTATTCCTTCATTGTTTTGCCACTACTTTTTCTTGTGTGAAATCCTTGTTAAATTCTACTTAAACGTATTTTTTTTAAAGTGATGCTCTGGAAACTTAGACTTGCAAATATAAAATACTCTAAGTCCTTCAAGAAACCATTAAGCGTCAGAAAGTAGATGATACCCTACATTCTCTGTGACCGATAATGGAAAGATAAAATGTGTGCATTAAGACTCAGTTTTAAGTGACAAAAACTCAACTTAAAATGGTTACAGAAAGAGGAAAGCTCACTGGCACGTGGATGTAAGGAAGGTTGAAAAGCCAAGATGGTGCCAAGTGTCAGCTATGCCACCTGGGCAGCGTCTTAGATAATGACCGCAATCGGCCAACCCACGGAGGCTGGTGGCCTGGGTGTGGGTAGGGTGGGATGAGGTCATGCAAATTGGGTCTTCCTGTGGTAGCCACAGAGCCATGGGAAGGTAATTCTCAGAAAGTGTGTGGGACGTAAATGTCCTGTACAAGGGAGAAGCTAAGAAGTTTCCTTAAGAAATGATTTTTAAGAAATGTTGTCAAAGGAAAGGCCTGAACTGAAGGGTAAGAAATGTTCTCATTCGACAAGGCAGTTCTGGGCGAGGCATGATAGTCTCCTGACGTGAGTCATCGTTTTGCTTGTGTGGGTCTGGGTGCTCACGCACAAAGGGTAGCAAGAAGATTTGAAAAGTAAAAATTTCTGTGACATGCAAGCAGCTATAAGACAGAATCTTTGAGGCAAAAAAAGAAGAAAAAGCCATGTTTAGAAAGAAAAAGAAAGAAAGAAAGAAAGAAAGAAAGAAAGAAAGAAAGAAAGAAAGAGAAAACACTTGTAAGAAGTACTGAAGCAAGGACATAACATGTGAACCGAAATTTTAAAAAGTTAAATTCTAAATGAGTTAGAAGGACGTGTTTTACTCAGGCCTGGAGCCCTCTCAGGGTAAGATTCGGCTCAGAGCCAGTATTTATTTGATCTTAGTTTGACACTGACTCTCGTAGAGTTGTAATTTCATTAATCAAGCTAAGCCATCTTAATAAGCTTTTCTTTTTAGGCGGCGCTGGGTGGCACAGCTGTTAAGCATCTGCCTTTGGCTCAGGGTGCGATCCCGGTGCTCTGGGATCGAGCCCCACATCAGGCTCCTCCACTGGGACCCTGCTTCTTCCTTTCCCACTCCCCCTGCCTGTGTTCCCTCCCTCGCTGTCTGTCTCTCTCTCTGTCAAATAAATAAATAAAATCTTAAAAAAAATAAAATAAAAATAAGCTTTTATTTTTAATTTCAAAATAATCTGGTGCAAGTCCTGATAATTTACGTCTGTTAACTGCACAGTGGAGAGCCTGGTTATTCAGGTTATAGGATCTATTAGGGGAAGACTAAGTTGTCTTTATAAAGGACTCCAAAACAGAACAGCTTAACTTAGACAATATTGTATTTCTTTCTTGCTTCTGCGGTGCAGTCCAGGCAGCAGAGTGGCTCTGTTTCAGTAAATATTCACTTAGCCTCTGTCTCATTGCTTTGCCATCCTCCCTGAGTGGTTCACACCTACGGGATTGAAGCTGCTTGGGGGAACATGTGAGCTGAAGCATGTGGAACAGGAGGTCTTTTTCACCTCTGTTTGCATCCTGTTGGCCTGGACTTTTCAGAATCTGTTGTGGATTGAATGTTTGTGTCCCCTCAAAATTCACATGTTGAACCTCTAACCCCCAAGTGTGACTGTATTTGGAGGTGGGACCTCTATGGAAGTAGCTAAGGTTCATTGAGTCCTAAGGGTGAGGCCCTGATTCAATAGGAGTAGTGTCCTTTTAAGAAGTTACCAGAGAGCCACAGAGCGTTCTCTCTGTCTCTGTGCACGCATGGAAGAAAGGCCATCTGAGGACACAGCGGGAGGGCAGCTGTCTGAAAGTCAGGAAGAGAACTGAATAGGCGGGAACCTTGATCTTGGGCTTTCAGCCTCCAGAACTGTGAGAGCACAAATTTCTCTTTCTTAAGCCACCTAGCCTATTTTGTTGTAGCGGCTCACGCAGACTAATACAGACTCATGCCTCACTGCAGGAAAGGCCAGAAGTGCAGGCGCCAGAGGGGGGACCAAGTGCTCAGAAGGAAAGAAGCTTGGATTCCAGGGGGCAACTAGCCATGTGTCACCTAGCACCATAAACAGAGTCCTGCCTATCTCTTTATAGCTGCTTTGCCCTGTTGGTTACAGGGTTTATAGCACATCAATCCTTGCAAGAAGACCAAGGCTTAGAAACCTCTCAGTCCTTCAGAATCCCAATCCTGTCCCACCCCAGGCCCCAGGTTCTCCTCTACCACTGCTGTCTGAGCCCTTCGGTCTTCTTAATAATTCACATCATTTCTTCAAATTCTTTCTTTTCCTGACCTTTCCTTTACCACTAACATAAGGCGAATCTTCAGTATCTTCTAGGATTGTAATATAGCTACTTTCCCCCCAACACCATCTCCGTTTGATTTCTGGGAGATGGTGTTAATCTAATGCACTAGTTCCTATTGCCGCTGTAGCAAATTACCTCAAACTTACTGGCTTTACACAACACACATTGATTATCCAACAGTTTTGGAGGTCAGAAGTCCAACATGGCCTTTCAGTGGCTGAAATCAAGGTGTTCTCAGAGCTGGTCCTTTCTGGAAGCTCTAGGGGAGAATCTGTCCCCCTGCCTTTCCACATCTAGAAGCCTCCACATTCCTTGACCAGTGGTCCCCATCCCTCTGTCTTTATTTTTTATTTATTTTTTTTTTTTTTAAAGATTTTATTTATTTATTCGACAGAGATAAAGACAGCCAGTGAGAGAGGGAACACAAGCAGGGGGAATGGGAGAGGAAGAAGCAGGCTCATAGCAGAAGAGCCTGATGTGGGGCTCGATCCCACGATGCCGGGATCACGCCCTGAGCCGAAGGCAGACGCCCAACCGCTGTGCCACCCAGGTGCCCCCCATCCCTCTGTCTTTAAAACCAGCAATGACAGTTTGAGTCCTTCTCACACCAATGCCTTAGGCCCTCCTGCCTTCTTATTTTACTTATAAGGTCCTTTGGGATTACATCGGGCCCACCCAGATAATCCAGAAAAATTGCTGCACCTCAAGGTCCTAGGGGCGCCTGGGCGGCTCAGTCAGTTAAGCGTCTGACCTTCAGCTTAGGTCATGATCCCAGAGACCTGGGATTGAGCCCCGAGTCAGACTCCCTGCTTAGCAAGGATCCTGCTTCTCCTTCTCCCTCTGCTGCTCTCTCATGCGCTTGCTCTCAAATAAATAAATAAAATCTTAAAGAAAAATACAGAAAAATGCAAGGTCCTAAATCTATATAATTGAATGAGTCTTGGTAAATGTTTAAACCCATACAGCCAACACCCCATTCAGGACACGAAATATTTCCTTTACCCCAACTTCCCTTCTGTCCCCTTCCAGTCAAAGTTCATGCTCTCCATAGGCAGCCACTGTTTTCCTTTGACTAGTTGTGCCTGTTGCTAAACTTCACATAACTGGAAATATTTAATACCCTTTTGTATCTGACTTATTTCACTTAACATAATGTTTTTGAAATTCATTCATGTTGTGCGAATCAATGGTTCATTCTGTTTTATTGCCAAGTAATATTCCATTGTAAAATGTACCACAGTTTTGAAGTCCATTCTCCTATTGATGGACACATCACCTGGCTTGGTTTCAGTTTGGGGCTATGAATGAAGAAATATACATAATTATGAAAAAAAAAACCCTTATCAAATCACATCTACGAAGTCCATGTTGTCACGTAATGTAACGTATTCTCAGGTTCCCACCACTAGCATTGTGCCTGAGGCTGCGTCTCCTAGTCACCTTATCTCTTGCCACTGGCCCTTGAGGAGCTTAGCTTGTACTCAGCCTCTTAAGCCTTGTCCTGGATCAAACTCTGACACCATAACCCACTTTTAGTAACTGACCTCTCACCTCTTTCCTTGGAACCAAGCTCCCAGCTTTGTACTCCAGGCCTACTTCCTGGACCCTGGCATGATGCTGCCGGGCCCAAGTCCCGGCCTGGAAGCTCAATTCCTTTAGAGCTAAGGGATAGTCGGGCTTACAGCAAGCCTCCGGAGAAACAGTCCTGCCCCATATTCTGGGCATCATGGCTGGGTGTCTGCTGTGTGGATGTCAGGCCACGCAGAAAACACTTGCCAGGCTGGACTTCCTCCTCTTGCCTGGGACCATACTCCTCTGGGCTGGCTTGTCCAGTAGGCCCAGCCACCAATAATCAGACCTGGATTGCCTTTCATGCAGGAGTCGGTCAGATCTAGCTCGGTGTTTCTCAAATTTTGTTGCGGGAGATTAGGATTACCTGGAGAGGGTTAAAATATTTCGATATCCAGGCTGTGCACTGGTACCAATTGAATCAGAATCTCTGGGGAGTGTGAACCAGCATATTTTTAACAACTCCATTGCTTCCATTTTGCAGGCAAGATCAAGGACAAGCAAACCAGCAATTTACTGCTCAAAGTTTGTTCTGCCTACCAACAGATCGACATCACCTGGGGCCTTCAGAAATGCAGAAACTCAAATCTCCAACCCCAGGCCTGCTGCATGAGAATCTGCATGGCAACAATATCCCTCACGTGGTTTTGGAAAGCTCCCACTCTGTCTGAGCTCTCATTCTGAAAACGTTCATAATTGAGCTTGTTTTTTTTTCCTTTTAATTGAAAAATACAGTAGTATTAGAAAAAATTGAAATAAATCATCTTTATTGAGCATTTAACATGAGCTAGGCAGAGTGCTGGTGATTTACATACATTAGTCCATTCAATCTTTTTTTTTAAAGATTTTATTTATTTATTTGACAGAGAGAGAGAGAACATACAAGCAAGCAGAGCAGCACCTGGAGGGGAGGGAGAAGCAGGCTCCCTGCTGAGAAGAGAGCCAAACATGGGGCTCAATCCCAGGACCCTGTGATCATGACCTGAGCCAAAGGCAGATGCTTAACCAACGGAGCCTCTCAGGCACCCCTCAATCTTTATTTTTATTTTTTTAAGATTTACATTAGAGAGAGAGTGCAGGAGCATGTAAGCAGGGGGAGGAGTAGAAAGAGAGAGAATTTCAGGAAGACTCCCCACTGAGCCTGAGCCTTGAAAGGGGGTTCCATAGTGGGGCTCAATCCCAGGACCCTGAGATCTGGATCTGAACCAAAATCAAGGATCGGCCGCTGAACCCACTGTGCCACCCAGGCACCCTGGCCCATTCAATCTTTGGGACAAACCTCAGTAAAACCTTCCCAAGCTGCCCAGTCAGTGCTTGATTCCCCATCCTCTCTCTCTGCAACCTGATGTTTCTTTATATAACATATATATATATATATGCCAGGCTGAACGTTCCACAAACAAGGATGGAGACCATAGTATGTCTATCTCCTATTATCTCTACTTTGCAGATGAGTGAACTTGCCCAAGATGTTGCTTCCAGTAAGTGGAGGGGAGGAATGTGAGCCTCCTCTGAGTGCAGCCCAAGCCCTCTATCACTGCCTCTAACCTCCACACCACCACTCAACCTCTCATCAGCTGAACACAGCTGTGTTTTCTGTATGTGACCTTCTAGTTTTTTATTTGCACAAGTGCTTATTTTATATAATGGCAATTAAAATGCCCATATTGTCTTGAATTTTGCTTTTCTCACTTAACATATCACAATGCTTTTTGCAAACTTTAAGTCTTATATTTTAGAAATGCCTATGTAATAGCCTATCCCATTGATTTACTATAAACGACTTAACCATGTAACCATTGCTTAGCATTTAGGCATTTTCACTGGTCACTATTTATAGGTGACTTTGAGCCACACATCTTCGTGTGCCTACTTGAATTGAGTTTCTACTTTCTCACAAAACATTAACATTCTTATCTCATTTTCACCTTGAATGGGCCACCCCCAAACTTTCATGGTGTTGTAGCTAATTTATCTAAGCATGCTAAAGAATGGGAAAATTTGTACTGCAGTTGTTTTTTATTTTTATAAGACACATAGAATTGTGACATTTTTATTGTTCCATCCTATCTAAGCTTGTTCATTCAATCGGCTTTGGAAATTCTTTTCCCCTTAATTATTTCTGCTTAATTTTGAGGAATGATAAATGGTGCCAACTTGCAAATTTTGATGTCTCCTATTCACTCCCCAAGTGTGCTGACCCCTTACTTCCTCAAATCACAAGTGAGTTCCTTGTCTGCAGTTCAAAGATAAGGTCTGGCTGGAGTCTGAACTGAATTTCTAGGAACCTGGGACATAAAGGAGAGAGATGACCCCTTATGATTGCTCCTGCTGCATTTGACCTCATTCTCCATGGTCTCAGTGCAGTGATGTAGAAAAGTCTGGACCAGAAACCAGACCTGGGGTCTTGCTCTCGACTGGACATTTGCTTACATTGGGACCTTAACCCCCTGAGCTCATTTCCTCAGCTCACAGGAGGCAGACCCTTCGGCCCCACTGCGGCTCTGCAGAAACTCACAGAATTAGGAATATCACATAAGATAACCAATATGAATGTGTTGAAGACCCGCTAAAAGACATACGTGTATGTGTGTAATGTGTGTGTGCGCAAAGTTGTTTCGGTACAGAAATACTTACAATTCTGCATTTTAATATTTAAAGGTTTAACACTTGATTAGTTATTAGATACCGAATTTACTGAATCAGTTGATGCTTAATACTTCAATAATACCTAAATATTTTAATAGTTAAAAACAACTGTATTTTAAATTTGACACTGTGATGAACACTTTCTCACTCAACATATTGCATCCTTTGTTTAAAAAAATTTTTTTTAAGTAATCTGCACATCCAACAAGGAGATCAAACTCACAACCCCAAGATCAAGAGTCACGTGCTCTACCAACTGAGCCAGCCAGGCGCCCCACAGCAAACCCTTTTTAAAGGCCCCAATTCTACCTTTTTGTTCTTACTTCTATAATTTTTTAAAATAATTGCTAACATAATAATATTTTATTCATTATGTGTTTAAGGAAGTATCTTTAGTAAAACTGGAATTGCTAGAGTTGTCAAATTGACACAATGAGATAAAATTATCTCCCTATGGAGAAAAAAAAACACAAAATGAGGACGTGGGTAGGTACTAAGTAGCTTTTAGTATGTCTTGTGTTTACGTTGTTAGAAAATGAGATCTACAAAGTGTTATGAATACTTTTAATAGAAAAAATCAGAGGAAATTAAAAATTCTTTAACAGGGACCAGATGTGGTTTAAAAAAAAAAAAGAACAAAGCAGTTGAACTCTCCTGTTAAGACTAACTTCCAAANTCCAAAAAAAAAAAAAAAAAAAAGAAGGGGACTTCTTCCTCCAGCTGTAAGGGTAAGCTAATAATTAAGTCCAAGTGACCCTTCTTGCCTTCCTTAGACAAAGTGAGAAACAAGTTGCAACTCATTTTCAGAAGAAAAATCTTTACAAAATCCTTTGCCAACAGCCAAGGGGGAGAGGCTGGTCAGCTAAGCCCTAGTCCCGTCCTGAGACGGGAGGCTGGCTGCCAGGAGGCAGGAGGCCTGGCCACCTTCCGAGGGAGAGGGACGCTGGTCAGCTACACCCTGATCCGGTTCTGAAGGCGGAGGCCGGCGGCCAGCCCGGGAGCGCCAGGGGCGCCAGGGGCGCGGGCTGGGAAGTGCGGCGGGTGTGGGCAGCGGCGCGTCCACCAGGCTCCCGGCCCGGCCAGGGCACAGAGCCGCCGTGGGGCCGGAAGGGTCAACAGGGCAAATGCTTTCTCGGAATTCACCAGCTCGGGCCAACTTCAGCAGATTTTCTCCTCCTTCCCAGCCACTTTCTCCGCCCACCCCCCCACCCCCGCCCTAGCCCCGNNGAGTGAGGGGCCCGGTGGGGGAGGGGTCTGAGCGGGCCTGGGCGGGGAAGGGCGGGAGCGGCGGAGGTCGGTGGGGGGTGTGTCCGAGGGGCCGGCGGGCTGGAGGCCGGAGTCCGGCTGGGAAGGGAGGACTCGCGCTCTGCGGAGAGCCCCCGCGCGTGGCAGTGCCTTTCTTCCCAGAGCCCACCCGAGCGGCGGCGGCGAGATGCGTGGCGGCGGCGGCGCGGGGTTCGCGCTCCTGGCCTCGCTGCTCTGGGTCGCCGCGCGGTGCCAGCAGAAAGGTGAGCCCGGGTTCCCAGTTCCCCGCGGGTGGCGGCAACTGCGGCACAAAGCCGGCCGCTTTGCCGCTTCTTTGGTCGATGCGCGCATCCTCGTTCACCTCGGACCGGGGGAATCGCACACATGGGTCTCCCGCGTGGCCCCTGGGACGCGTCTCCCGAGCCCTCCTGGAGAGGGCTGGGGACGCCACCGGAGACGGACGCAGCCCGCTCGTTCGACCCTTGGGCTTGAAACTCTCGGGCTCGGGGGAGTGTAGGGGGGGTGTTCCCCTCCGGTTTTTTTGCGCTCTGAAGCTCCGCTGACGCGAGCGGCGCGGGGTGGGGGCAGCGGGGGGTCGGGGATGCGGGAGGTGGGTTGCGACACCGCTGTGGTCCCCAGCTTGCAGTCCCCGGGCAGCGGCGGGCGGGGGTGCGGGCTGCAGAGCCAGCGCGGGGAATGAATGGGAAAGGCGTCCTCCCGAGCCGCCCTCATTGTCCTGCGGTGGAAAGCCCGCTTGTCCGCGGCGGGGAAAGGGCGGGCTCGTCCGGGCCGCTCGCGGCCCAGGTGGGCTAGCCGGGACAGACCGTGGTGAGAAGCGCGCCCCTGGCCGGCTGTCCTGAGCCGTGGGCCCTCGCCCGCGCGGCCCCCCGCAGTCGGCGGCCCCGCCACGAATGCGCCTTCTGAAACGGCACTCTTTGTGCAGCCCCCGAAGTGGCCAAACAGGCTCATTCCCCGTGCAGGTTTAGACCGCGGTCACCCGGGGTGACAGAGCCGGCGGCGAAGGGACGACTTCGCGTGCTCGCTCCCTGCACGGGTGCAGGGGTTCTCCTGGCAAGGTTTGGGGAGAACGGAAACCCCAAGCGAATTCTCAAGGCTTCTATCAATGCCGGGAGAGAAAGAGAATCCCGGTTTCCCCTTCTGCGGACCACTCCATTCCCCTCGCGACTAAGCGGAGACTCGGTGAAGTCTTGCCGCGTGGCTTCTCGTTGGCTAGGGGGCCACAATACTTGTTGACTGCATCGTAATGGGTGCAACATATGACCATGGGCACATTCCCACAAATGCACATTTCATTAAAAAAAAAAAAGTCAAAAGTAGGTAGGCGGAATGTGAAATACCGTCGTGGGAAAACTGTGTGTTTGGACATTGTGCTGAGTTGTGAACTCTACGGAGACGTGTCGGTCTCATTCATTCAGGCATTCGTGATGAACGCACTAGACCGGAGCTGGCAACACAGCTTTGAAGACCGGCGCCTGCTCCGCGCGGAGCTGGGCTGGGATATACAGGGAATTTACATAGTTATGCGTGCAAGAAAGGAGCCGGCCCTTCGGGGAGGGAAGGCTTTGGCGCTGCATGCCCAACTCCTTTCTCTGGGGTTGCTGAAAGTGAACAAGTCCCAGTTTCCCACAGGGTGGGGAGAGAGCCGCTTGGCTCAGCTTTATTGTTCTAAGAAATTGAAAGTCCTAGATGGAGGAGATGCCCGAATGTTTTTCTTGCCCCTAGGAGCTGAGCACTTGGCGTGGGAGGTTATGAATGGTGTTTGGAGAAAGTGGGACCACCTGGGGCTTTCCTGCTTAAGATGCTGTGGAAAACCACCCACCGCGGGAGTCTTTGAATCTTTCACACCGCCTTCCACATTTGCCGGTCCCCACCCCGTCAGCCAACACCATGCTTCCTAACAAGTACCTTTGAGGGAGTTTCCATTTAAAAGAATAATTTGTGCTCTACATACATAGCATAAATGATTAGCAAAATGGTATGATTTGGTCATAATAAAATCACCCTGATCAGTAGCACTGCTGTGTTGGCTGAGTCGTGCCTACGTTTTTGAAAATGATCGTTATCTAACAGCACTCAGATTAATAGCAGTTCTCTATACTATCTGTGTCTCTCTGGATTACCTTACAACTCACAGTAGAGGACCCAGGGGTTCATTGACCTTGAAGTGTAACCTGTTTAAAGTGAGTTATTCCTAGGTTAGAATAAGAGGTGATATGTTTCTTAAAATAGTGTTGCATTAAGTCCACAACTAGTAATTACATAGAAATATAATTGCTTCACAGGTTGGCTCATCAGCTTTTCTGTTTTAAATCGTCCTTTCTTTTTTAAAAGTAAAAATAGATAGTTCCAAGTATAGAGAAAAAAACTATCATATGAAAAGAAGAGCATTTCCTTCTTTCTCCACATGGCATAGTATTGTAAGTACTCACAGTAGCCTGTGTGTGTCTGAAGGGATTTCAAAGGCACAGTTTTCTCTTCTGTAAGCTGTATTGCCATGTAAGGGCCAATAAAAAAATATTGATCTCAGCAGTTGGAAACAAGAATGTGTGTAATAAAAACATCACTGCCTACCTCTTGCATATCCTGGACTTTGCCCACTCCTTTTCCCTTCCTCTTTTCCAGACATTAAATGTGAAGCCTACCACTGTAGTTAATACAACATCATAAAGAATTCAAATGCCACAAAGATACGAAGTAAATATATATGCTGTTTGTAAGTCTTGTGCCACTCTTAGAATTGCACGGCTGTATAAGCAAGCATCATAAAATGTTTATAGACACCCTTATTTCAAGGTAATCATCCTTGAAACAGTCTACCATCTTATAATAATTCGTTCATAAAGCCCTATGGATATTCGTTACCATCTATGGTAAGTTTGGGGGAGGGGTGACAAGATATATCTGTAAGCATCAGACGTTTTATTCTCTGGCCTTGCTAGCTGGGAAAAATTGGGCAAGTTAATTTTCTTGTGCTTTGGTGTCAGTGTCTGCAAACTGGGAATAATAATGGGGCCTCCCTGGAGAAGGTGTTAACGATGAGATGAAGCAATGCAAGGAAAGTGTTAGAATGGTGTCTAGTACAGGGTTAGCCCTCAAAGGATATTATCTACGAGCATCACTGTTACTGTTTTGCACAGAATGATGGGGGAGGCCTTCCTCTGAGCTATAGTCTCTGGGATGCATAATTGTTTCAAAATGTGGAGTCTGGACTTGGAATCAGGTCTGTCCCTGGTTAACACCTTAGCAGGTCTGAACGTCAGGCTTCCTGTCTATAAAATGGGTAGGATTCACATGATTAATACATGAAAACATTGGCATGGTGTTGGGCACCACACAGTGTCACAGGCATAGGGTCCGTGGCAATGGCCCTTACTGTTATGCCTGTCATGTGAGCTCACCATCCTGGGCACCCCTCCCTCTTTCATTGCCCACATTCATTTGGTCGTTAAGGCTTGTTGATTTTATCTCCTGAAAATCTGTGCGATCTTTCTCCGGTTTTTTTTTGTCCCCACTGATGACTAGGCTGAGGAATTGTTTGTTTTCCCATGAAATATTGTGATGTTCTCTCGCCAAACCTCCCTCCTCCCCTCTTCTCCCTTCTCAGCACTGCCACCTCTGTGATTTTTCTAGAAACACCACCATATGGGCTCGAACTGGTGCCACCCACACCCCTCACTTTTTCACATGTGTACACAAAATAACAGTGACGTGCATCACTGGGGGTAAACCAAGGAGGCTGGGACTCCAGCTGGCACCTTATCCCAGAGCTGAGGGGCACTATTTTAGGCACACTTGTACGTACTCATAGGCAACCAGTATTTCCTCGCACGCAGGCAGAAGACTGAGCCAAGTCTTCTGTTTCGGTTCTAATGCCCTGGAAAACCTTCCAGGTCCTCTGATGCTGAAGGTTCTCTTCCCTAATCTCCACGTAATGCTATTGTCAAACGTATCCCCTTATCACAGTGGCGGTGGCGTGAACAATTGGGTGGCCAATCTGTCTCGCCCACTGACTTGAGCAGGGACTGTTTATCCATACCTGCGCCGTCATTGCTTCGTGATGTTCCCAGCAGTGAATACCCACTTATCTTTGCTGAGCCAAATTGAAACGAATATCTTTGCTTATGAGTCAAGTAACGTCAAAACATTTTGTTGTATAGGTAATCCATGCCCGGTACAAAACTCAAAGGGTACTAAAGGGTCTATAGAAAAAGGATAAGTCTTGACTTGTGTCACCTTTTGAGGCAAACACTACTTTTGGTTTCTTGTGTATTCTTGCATAGACGTCTCTTCCTGGAACTCTTAAAAGCAAGCTACTTTATGAAACCTACTTCTTCTGTCACAGTATAAGGGAGGTCCCACTGATTTCCTGACAAAACATGGAATGGTATTCCTCTCTCCACTGCCCCCTCTCCATTCTAATACTTTAGTGGACCTGTTGCAGGGAATGAATACATCATTTAATGAACGTACATACTCATAAACTTGTCACCTTCAACTTGTCCTTTCAACATGGTCTTTGACAGAAAGGTATTAGGGCAGTGTTTCCTAGATCTTATGGAATTTAAAAACTAGGTCACCAATTGATTTCATGACACTATACTCATTCTGAAAGTTTTGTTTATTGAGCATTAACAAGCTATTCCTTATGCAGTAAATACTTTTTAAAAATATATTTTAGGAGATTTAGGATATAGAGAAGTCAGGTTTGAGAATAATTCTATTAGAAGTTTAGGATAGTGTGTTATTTGTTTTACCAACTAATATGATTTGTTACTGGAACACCTGTGGCTGACACGGAAAATTTAATTTTTAAAAATAATTCCCAGTGAATAAAGTTAGGTCTGCACATTGAATACAGAGATTAACTGGAGACGACCAGAGAGAACTCTCCATCTTGGACCTTAGATGACATTTTTAGTTACATTCCTTAGAAATGTTTGGACAACCAAGAGAAACTATAGTTTCCTAAGAAAGATGTCTGTAACTTATTTATATGCTTACAGATAATTCTTTTGCTTGTTTTGTTTTCCAAATACTAATATGTCTCCATGGACAATTGAGTAAATAAATACAGGCATTTCAAAATTAATGAGGAGAAAAAAAAATCCTTTATAAGAAGTAATTGAGTTAAGGTCATGAACTTGGGCTCTGTTGGAACACGCCTGCAAGGAGCTGTTTCAGTCCAGAGCCCCTCGCGACAGCGACAGCTGGGTTCACTGGATTTTCATGTCCTTGATGCTGAGGGTGACAGTCCGCGCCCAGAGCACGGAATCCCTCCACTTGAGTCTTTGTGTTTTCGAGTCTGGCTCAGGAGAGCTCTCTTTGGGTTAACTTGTTCCCAGCGATTGTGTGTCTTGCTCCAGGGCAGGAGACAGACAATGGAGGCCATGAGAATCCCAATCAGCCCGATGGATGACATTCTTGCCTAGGTAAGCATTTATCTCAGAGAGTTCATCCAGAAACTTCGGTGTGTGGCAATATGTAAGATCCTGGCTTCAGCTTGTATGTGCCCTTTTTTGTTTTTCTTGCTTTTCTGAATTTACTACTTGAAGTTTGCATCTCTTCATTCCTGAACTAGCTTTGAAGTCTGACTGTCCGCGCAGCAGGCAGTGTGGCTCGGATTCTTGTGCCAGAGAGCCTCCTGCACGCTGGTGGGAATGTCGAATTTAGATCCATGAGCAAGTATAGAAAATGCTCTTGTTGCCCATTCCCTGAAGTATTTCCTGCATCTTGTCCCATTGCTCCTTAACTTCCTGCCAGAACCTCAGGAAATTATGACAATAGAGAAGATGTTGCATTACAGCACATCATTTGTACTTAAAAAAGAACATTTAGGGGGAAAAAACCCCTCCCATAACAATGCTGATTATTATATAGCACGCATTTAAATGTCTTCCAAGCTTTCTGTAGTGACAGAGTTTTACTAACAAAAAGTGATTATCTTGTTACCTCCGGCCAGCAGGGGAACTTGCTCCAACCCTTCCCTCCAGATTTCCCCCAGTTCATGACATTCTTTCTGTTCCCTTGACTTTGTCTTCCTTTACGTTTTTTTTCTGTCCCCTTATCCAAATTGTCCCCCTGAATTTTTGTTCCGTCCTTTAAAAAATTCCCTGATTTTTTAAATTTTTGTTTCTCCCTGTTACCATGACAATAGTCACCTGCTATCTGAATTGACTATAACCAGCTACTTTTTGTTTGTTTTTAGAGAGAAAGGGGGAGGGGCAGAAGGAGAGGGAGAGAGAGAATCTTACTTAAGCAGACTCCATGCCCAGTGCAGAGCCTGCCCCGGTCTTGATCCCAGGACCCTGAGATCATGACATGAGCTGAAACCAAGAGTCGGACACTTAACCGACTGAGCCACCCAGGCGCCCCTATAACCAGCCACTTGTAATAAGTCTCTGATGCTCGCACGCTTTCTCCTAATCTGGTCTAACACTGCAGTTAGGCCAATGCTGCTGGAGCTCTGACTTCATCCTGGGCCCCCTGTTTCATCCAATCCAGTTCTAGTCCTGCCACTGCCGCGGCCCTCCAGTATCCCTCCGGTTCAGTCAGGACTACCCAGCCTTAGCCACGCCTTTCTTTATCCGGAGCGCCTCCTTTCTCCCTGACTGCAAGTGGTAGATGGACTTCCAGCTGCGTAATTTGTCCATGTTACTCCCTTACCTGAATTGCACCCCCGTTTCTTACCTAAAACCTAGCCTGACCACCCATGCCCAGCCTGCAGCTTACTACCCCGGGGCCAGCCTTGTTATTATGGCCTCAACCAACTGTCCTGCTTCTGTATTTGCACTGTTTTTTGTGATAAGTCAGGGATTGAAGTTTGCATCTCTTCATTCCTGAACTAGCTTTGAAGTCTGAGCTGTCAGCCCAGCAGGCAGTGTGGCTCAAATTCTTGTGCCAGAGAGCCTCCTGCGTGCTGGTGGGAATGTCAAATTTAGATCCATGAGCAAGTATAGAAAATGCTCTCGTTCCCCATTCCCTGAAGTATTTCCTGCACCTTGTTCCATTGCTCCTTAACTTCCTGCCGAAACCTCAGGAAATTCTCTGTAACAATAACGAAGATGCTCTCTGGTCCTCTTTAGGATGGCTTGCTTAGAAGTCTGTAAGTCAAGGTCCAAAAGAAGGGTATTTTTCTTGCAAAGACCAAAACCTTAGCTCCCTGCATTTCTATTAATACACAGATAACTTGAGGGAAGAGGGATCTTTAGCTCGGACCTGAGCCATTGGCAGGAGGCGGGTGGTCCCGCTCACAGAGGCTTCAGAGCTTGACAGCCATAAAAGCCTTACCCAGCCCCTGCATTGCCACCCCAGCGCAGGGTGGTGGCCCTGCTCTGGGCGTGAGTTCCCCTAGCCCCCCTACATTTCATTTCACCCGAGGGGACCAGCATTCCCAGGGCAACATAGGATCTGGAATCTGTGTCTCAAAAAACCCTTATTCCCATTTTGGTAACCAGAGGCACGAGGACTTGAAAAGCACAACTTCGCAGTTGGTCTTCAAGCCGACTCTTTCTGGTTTCTAGTTGGAATAGTTATTTCCACAGCTCTCTCTGCCACTTGGCTTACCTTTGTTCCTGTTAATTGTGTCCTAGGGTGGGCTAGCACTCGTTTCCTACCCTATAAATTCCCCTGTCTAGCCTTCCAGCCCCTTCTTTATTCTGAACCTGTAATTCTGGCATTTTTCTTCAACTGAGGTATAACTGACATATTACATTATATTAGTTTCAGGTGTACAACATAATCATTTAACATTTGTATATATTGCAACATGCTCACCATGATAAGTGTAGTTAACATCCATCCTCATATGTAGTTACGATTTTTTTTTTCTTGTGATGAGACTTTTAAGATTTACCCTTATGGCAACTTTCAAATATGCAACACAGTATTGTAAACTGTGGTCACCACACTGCACATTACCTCCTCGGGACTTGTGTATGTAATTATATATACTAAATATAAAACATTTATATAAATATAGCTGGAAGTTTGTGCCTTCTGACCTCCTTCACCCAAACACTACCTTTATACACAATCTAGTTTTTCCAATTCTTAACAACTGCACTCCTGGATTCATGGGCATTCTTTTGTTCTAAAAGCATCAGGTGGAGGGAGTTCGATATATACACTAACATGTGAAATGCCGTTGGAAGCTTCCATTGCTTTTCTTAAAGAGAGTTGACATTTTAAATAGTTAATACCTTCTTCAAGTTGGGCATAATATTTTCTTGTGAGATTGTTTCTGTTCCATCTTTCTAATTTTTGTCCCTGTGTTTGCTCATTCATTCATTCATTCATTCTTCATGCAGGGAGCATATCTCGGGACCCTGAGTCAGGGATGTACAAAGGCTAGTGTGCCTTGAAGACCCCATTCTCAGCTGCATTCCTTGCATTCTTGGTGGACTTGTTTTTGAAGTCCACAGAATTGAAAAATGCATATAAAAAAAAAAGTTCTCCATGAGAAATAATGGGCAGAGCAGAAATAGAAGGATCAAATTCTCAGTCGTGGATGTTACCATCTATCTTTTGTTTACTTATAGTCATGTAGGTTCACATTGACCCGAGTAGGCCGAGTCGTGGAGCAGGGAAAGGCAGGAGGTGGGGAGGCCCAGAGCTGGTCAGCAGTAGCTGGAGTGACAGGAGCAGCTTTGACACCAAACACCCTGTTAGGTGATGTCTGTTTCCTTGGGCTTCTTTTCTTTTCTGGGAAATGTGGGTCTCACCTGCTGGACTAGCATGCTCCCTGGGGAAGAGGCACAGTTAGTAGAGAAGCTCCCTCTCCAGGCGGCACATTTGATTTTAGTAACATCAACGCCCAGTTCCTACCCCCAGGGAGTAGAATTTATGTGCTTTCGGGTGGGACTCGGTCATTTGCACTTTTACCAATGCTCCACGGGAGGGGCGCCTGGGTGGTGTGGTCAGTTGAGCCTCTGACTCTTGGTTTTGGCTCAGGTCATGGTCTCAGGGTCCTAGGATCAAGCCCCTCATCGGACTCCAGGCTCGGCACAGAGTCTGCTTGGGTTTCTCTCTCCTCTCCCTTTGCCCTTACCCCCTGCATGCTCTCTCTCTCTAAAATAAATGAATAAATCTAAAAAAATTTGTTTATAAAAATGCCGCATAGGAGATTCCACGGTGCAGCCAGGATTGAGAGCCGCTAAGTGAACATCATAAACTTTGCTGTGTCAGTGATGCGATCACACAGCAACGCAGGCTTGGAAAAGATGCAGTGCCTGGTAGCAGCCCCTACCTTACCCATGGGGGCAGAATGGGGCACTGGCCCACTGAGCCTGCTGTCGCCTGGAGGCTAATGCAGTTACCAGGCATTCAGACCCAAGTACCCTCCTTGCTCGCCGTATGTCTGTTTCATGCCATTCCCCTCCTCTGGGAAGCGGGGATGCTCCTACGCTCCTCAAAGTTGTGAGGGGTCCCTGCACTCTCAGCCTGTGTGATTAACATGGGCTCAGAGAAGCACAGTTCCTTCTTTGTGTCTCAGGAGTCCCTTGACGGGTGTTTGTCACTGGCAAGTGCTCAGCTGATGTTTATTAACTGCTGCGATTCTGGTTACGTGAACACAGTTTCAACCTCCGTTGGCTGACGTTGGCTCCTATAAACACTCTTCTTTCATGAAAACCCCTTCTGAGGAAATATGACATTTAGAGTCCCTCCTATCTGGGGATAAGATCTGGCCTTGTAGGGTTGAGTGGTTGGTCGATTGGATTACTCTTTCACTCTTTAAATGATTTGTCCAAAATTTAGTAAATCCAGTCCGTATATAGGCATTATCCGCTGCCGTGTCCCTGCCTCCCGACCCCTTTATTTATTTATTTTTTTAAAAAGATTTTATTTATTTATTTGACAGAGATAGAGACAGCCAGCGAGAGAGGGAACACAAGCAGGGGGAGTGGGAGAGGAAGAAGCAGGCTCATAGCAGAGGAGCCTGATGTGGGGCTCGATCCCATAATGCCTGGATCACGCCCTGAGCTGAAGGCAGATGCTTAACCGCTGTGCCACCCAGGCGCCCCCGTCCCGACCCCTTTAAAGGGACACACCACAGTATCTTTTTCTCTGGGTTTATCTGGGCTGCCTCCTTCTCTACGGATCCAATCTTCACCTTGTCAGGTCGGATGACTACAAAGTCTAGCTGTCCTTATTCACCTACTTCTATCCTCGGATCTTGTCTTTAATTGACGATCCATTGTGCACTGCTTTTACTGCCTTCCTTCAGAAGTTGCTCCCCACCATGTTTGGCTTATTATTTTCCTTCTGGCCCCACCCAAAAAAATAAGAGCCATTCTTCCTTCTCCATTCCCAGCACTGCCCGCTCCCCCCCCCAAAAACACTCCCTCCACACATACCCTTCATATATGCATGCCAAACACACACCCCTGTACTGACTTTGCAGACCAGCTCCCAGCTCAGGGTACCTGGAAGGAATTATACTAACTAACCGCAGACTACCAGAACCAGTCTGGACCTGGGCTCATCTTCGGGGTGGGGGTGGGGGGGGCAGAATTCTGCTGGAAGCGCCAGCCCAGCCGCAAGTGCTAAATTGAAGTCTCATGTGACCAGCAAGAGCCCAGAAAGCTGTTGGTATCCAGAGTCCCCCGAGAATTTAGGGACCATGAAGTTGACCGTGTCACCCACTCCTGTTGAACGGCTTCTCATTCTCTGTAAGCAGAACTTCCAGGGCCTTCTCTACTCAGAGCCCTCCATGGCTTCTTCTCCCACTGCCAACCCTATTTTGTCCATTCTGAGATATCCGGTTCCCACAATATGATGCGGTGGCTGCATCTGTGAGCCTTGAACACACAGTCCATGGAAAGTTGTTTCTTTCCCTTGTGGCCCTCTGACGTGCTCTGTTCCACCCCGTCATTCAGGCTTTCCACCCGCTTGTTGCCATAGCAATTTGTTTACACACCTGCAGCACGTCTGTCTTTTTGTAACTGTTAACTTGCCTGTCTCTCCTTGAGGGCAGAGAGTTGTGTTCCTATTTCCACTCGCCAGCACAGTGCCTGGCATTTCCTGTCAATTCTGTGAATACTAGTTGGGTGCGTGAATGGAAGGCCCAGTGCAGACAAGCAACAGGAGTAGAAAGGAATCCAGTGGGCATTGCTGAGGGAATCCCTGCAGATAGGCAGTTGGGGTCAAGGAAGTCACTGAGTGATCATCTCCTGGGAAGCAGTGGCAGGGAGAGGACAGGGTGCCAGCTCAGGAAGGCCAGGCGACAGGATTCCAGGACCAGGAATGCAGAAGAATTCAAGTAATTAAACAAGGCCAGAGGGTGGACCAATATTTCTGGGATCAAGACCTTAGCTCACATTCCAGAACACGTGATCAGGGACCACCGAGCGGTGAAATGAGAAGTCTAGATGCTTTTCCTGCTCACAGGTAGCATCCAAAAATGGAGAGAGAAGAGCCACAGAGTCTGGTAATCAAGAGGGGCTGAATAACTGGAAAAGATTATTAATTTTGGTTTTTTTTCCTGCCTACAATTCAGCACAAAGAAAACATGGATTATGTTTTTGTAATTAAAACAATGGCTGATGGTGGATATTAATACAGATTTAAAACCCTGATTTTATTTAACAAAATCTTATTTCTGGATTTGGAGCCACTAACATCTAAGCATCTCAAGGCAGCAATGTATTCACGCACACTGTCAACAAGTACTTAGATTTCTAGAATGTTCCACATACTGGTGACGAGTGGTTTTTGCACCCCCAGAGCTTGTAGTCAAATGAGCATGAGAAATACCCAACGAATCCCACTAAGTGTGTTCCCAGTTCCGATCTGGGAGAGATTTTTGCTTCTGAAGGCCTCAGACACAGATACAATTCTGCTTGTTGCTTTAGAGTAATATCGCTGTAAACAGGACAGAACTCTGGTTCACCTCTACATTTCTACCGCAGTGGGGTTTCCTTGTAAAGAGCGACTTTGGGATGCTGTACGGTGCGTGACTTTGGCCTCGTTGGCATTTGTTAACTAGCTCCTGTAGTTGTATTTTCATAATTGAGGGTTTTTTTTTTTAAAGGAGTTCTACCTGCCTGCCGTTCGAGCACTCTGTTTAAGTGGAAGAACAGCTCTTCTCCTGCGGGCATTCTGAGCTAAGCCGTCCTTCTCTTCTCAGGAACAGAACAAAGGCATACAGAATTTATGTTACAGATGGATTTTTGTTTGATAAAAATCACTTATTACTGAGTGAAAGAATGGCCTATTCTCCTTAGAAATATGAGCATAACATCTCCTGTGCCTTTAGTGGTTTCCAACTTTGTTGGTTTCTTTTTCATTACTAGAATTGGCTGAATTAAGATATGCCTCATTTAGGTGCTCAGATGTCCCTGAAAATTTGTACATGCAACAGTCTTCTGTAAATGAAATAATTTCAAATTGAATAGGAAGATATTTCCAAAATGGTATTTGAAGGAATCAGCTAGTAAAGAAAATAAACATGACTTTGTTTCTGTTACCAACTGACTTAAGCCAATTTTGTTATACAAAATGCTTAGGTTTTTTTTTTTTTTTTTTTTTTTTTTTTTGGTGAATGATGATATCCACTGAGAGGTTCAAGGTTCATGAGGATGACCTCCAAAAGAGGTCATAGGCCATATGCAAGGAATTTTATAGAGTTGCAGCTTTCTGTCCTTCTGGGTGTGCAGACTCCTGCCTTGAATCAGCGTCAGGCAATACGCACCCTTCCTTAAACATGTCTGGATCCAGGACATCTGAGGGATCAACCCTCAGGTGGCATCCCCATCCATCAGAATGAAGGCTGCAGACTGCATGATTTTATATCCTGTACACTGTAAGGGTGAGGAGAAACTCCAACGTGTTTTAACATTTTATCGGGGTATAATTTACATACTATAAAATCCTGCCAATTCGATGTGTACTGTGCAATGGTTTTTAATGAATTCAGAGTGTTGTACAGTTGTCCCCACAATCTGGTGTGGAATATTTCCAAGACCTCAGAAGGCTTCCTTATGCTCATTTGCTCTCAGCCCCCACCTCCACCCTCACCTCGGCTCCAACCAATCATTTGCTTTCTGTACTTTAAGATTTGCCCTTTCTGGAAATTTCATATGCATGGAGTCGTGCAGTATGTATTCTTTAGTGTCTATCTTCTCTCTCTTAACATAACATTTTCTAGGTTCATCTAGATTATGGCATGTATCTGGAGTTTGTTACACTTTTTTGCTGAATATTATTCCATTGTGTAGATAGCCATTTTTTGAGCCAGTCTCCAGTTGATGGACATTTTGATTGTTTCCATTCTGGGGCTATTAGGAATAATGCTATAAACACTTGCATTCAGGTCTTGCTGTAGATGTGTTTCATTCCTCTTGAGTGAAATTCCTAAGAGTGGAATAGAGGTCCTATAGTAAGTTTATGTTAATTTTTTTTTAGATTTTATTTATTTATTTTCGTTTAGAGAGACAGAGAGAGAAAGGGAGAGAGCCAGGGGAGAGGAGGAACAGAGGGAGAGGAAGAGAAAGACTCCCAAGCAGACTGCCCTGAGCACAGAGCCAGACATGGGGCTCAATCTCATGACCCCGAGATCATGACCTGAGCTGAAATCAAGAGTCAGATGCTTAGGGGACTGAGCCACACAGGAGCCCCTTATGTTAATTTTTTAAAGAGGCTATGAGATTCTTTTCCAAAGTGGCTGTACAATTTTACATTCCTATCAGCAGCATATGAGCATTCCAGTTATCCCACATCTTTACCAACACTAGCTGTTGTCTTTCTGATTGTAATCATTTTAGTGGCTGTTAAGTGGCATTTCGAGTTTTAACTTGCATTTCTCTAATAACTTATTGAGCATATTTCCTATGCTTTCTAGCTATTCATATATCTTCCGTGGTAAAAATATCTATTGCAGGGGCACCTGGGTAGCTCAGTCGGTTAAGCATCCAACTCTTGGTTTCGGGTCAGTTCCTGATCTCATGGGTCCTGGGATTAAGCCCTGCATCAGGCTCCCTGCTCAGCGGGGTGTCTGTTTCTCCCTCTCCCTCTGCCCCTTTCCCCCACTTGTGCACTCTCTCTCTCCCTCTCAAACAAATAAATCTTTAAAAAATACCTATTCCAATATGTTGCCTGGTTTTTATTGGGTTTTCTGTCTTGTGAGTATTAAGTTATAAGAGTTCTTCATATTTTCTTGATATAAGTCTTTTATCAGAAATGTGATTTGAAAATATTTTTTCTTAGTTTATGGCTTGTCTTAAGATTTTTTCTTTTTTTTTTAAGATTTTATTTTTAAGTTATCTCTACACCAAATGTGGGGCTCAAACTTATAACCCAAAATCAAGAGTCACACGCTCTACCAACTGAGCCAGCCAGGCGCCCTAGATTTTCTTAACAGTGTGTTTTGTAGCACCAATTTTTTTAAATTTTAAGTCCATTTTATCAACTTTTTTTCCCCTTATGGATTGTTCTTTCGGTGTCATTTAAGAATTCTTTGCCCAATCCAAGGTCACAAAGATTTTCTCCTCTATTCTCTATTTTCTTCTAGAAGTTTTCAAGTCTAGCTCTTACATTTAGGTCTGTGATCCATTTTGAGTTAACTTTTATGCATGGTCAGGAGGCCGGGCCTAAATTCATTTTTTTGCACGTGGACATACAGTGGTCCCAAACATTTGTTGGAAAGACAAAACTGCCTTGGCATTTTGCCAGAAATCAATTTGCCATAAATGGAAGTGTGTGTTTCTGGATTTTTTTGTCCATTGATTCATATGTATTCACTCATGGAAACACCATGCTGTCTGGATTCCTTTGGTTTTACAGTACGTTTTAAAATCTGTAACTTAAGACATTCAATTTTGTTTGCTTTTCTCTAAATGGCTTTGACAGTTCCAGGTCCTTTGCATTTCCATTAGTATCAGCCTGTCAATTTCTACAAAAGATGCCAACTGGGATTTTGATAGGACGGAGACTGAATCTAAAAACAGTGCGGGGAGAATTGCTGTCTATTAGTACTGAGTCTTCCTTCCAATGAAAAATATCTCTCTTCATTCATTTGGGTCTTCTTTAATTTCTCTCAGAAGTGCTTTGTAGTTTTCAATGTGTTGGTCTTAATTCTTTTGCTAAATTCTTTCCTGAAGTGTTTTCTTCTTTTCCAATTAAAAAAAACCGGGACCTATGGAGAGCTGATCAAGCCCTTGTTTGGCACTCATGTTTCCAGAACATCACTGTTATGTGTTTGGCTGGTCAGCTGTCTGTAGGTTGCCCCTCTGGGACTTGCCCCCCTGGGACAGGCTAGCAGAGCCTTAAGTGATCCCCATTCATTTATTCATTTATTCGTTTTCTACTGAATTTACTACTTTTACAACAACATCATTGTGTTTCCACTCTCTGCTCCAAATGGAGGCAGCGGTCAGGCCCCTGCCCTGGACTTGCAGAAGCCCATGCTGGCGCTGCCTTGTAATCCGGCGCAGGGGCTGGGGGCCCGGTCAGGGTGGAGCCAGGTCAGGGTGGAGCAGTCCAGGCAGCGGGGGGCTCTCACCCACTTACCTGAAACCTGGGCAGCTTTGCGTAAAAAACGGCATCTGAATATGTTGTTGGTCTTTGGTTGATTTCAGAGTCCTGAAATGGTTATTTTTAAGCATTTTGTGCAATTACATAATTTTTTTTTTAGGAGGAGGATTTGTCAACCTCTTTTCTGTGCTATAGCTGGAAATTTCTCTAAGAGATTTTAATGTATATAGAGGTACTTTGACCATCATGAATGTCTCTAGTGAGAGTCCATTTCTATTACCTATTATCATGCCATTAACAACTCAGTAGGTTTCCTAATAACCCATTTCTGATACTCTTCTTGCTAATTAGCAAAATGCTGGTATTGATGGAGACAGATGACAGACAGTATGGTGGGCACGTCTGGAGTATGAGCAGTCTTCCTGACTGGAGTACCAGCAGATTACCCCTGGGAGGTACCTCACCAGTTTTAACACTAGCAGCATCTGGGTAGTTTAACCTAAGACACACACACACACACACACACACACACACACACACAACTATCACTCTTTATACTGAAGTATCTTTTTTTATTTTTAAAGATTTTATTTATTTATTCGACAGAGAGAGAGACAGCCAGCGAGAGAGGGAACACGAGCAGGGGGAGTGGGAGAGGAAGAAGCAGGCTCATAGCGGAGGAGCCCGATGGGGCTCAATCCCACACGCCAGGATCACGCCCTGAGCCGAAGGCAGATGCTTAACCGCTGTGCCACCCAGGCGCCCCTATACTAAAGTATCTTAAAGTAAATTTCGGATATTATACTAGTTACCATGTATACTTAAGTATATATTCCTCATGAGTCAAATCGCAGTGGACATCGTCAGTCTGAGTGATCCTCCGCACAGGCAAGTGAAAGGGGACTCTGTGGGAAATGCAGTCCCCATGAGGAAATGAACACCACATTTAAAGAAGTGCTGTGTTGGCAGCCTGGGAGCATGGTCCCAGAAGTTGGAAGAAGGGCTGACATTCTCCTGGAAACAAATGAGGCCCCTAAACTTGCCAACTTCTTCGGGGCGAGAGCCAGAGGAGTGGGGGAAACACAGAGCGAGGTCTGTGCTAAGGTGTGGGAAGGGGAGGCAAGGCCAGGGGAAGGGTGGGCTGAGGAAGGGGAAAGCTGTCCCTGTGGAACCTGCAACTTGAACTCGAACCAAAAACCTTGGAATGGGCGATGTGTGCAAACTGTAGTGGAGAGTGTAGTAAAGACGGGCCGTTGGGTTTTTACTGGTTCGTTAAACAAAAATGTGCCATGGAGGGTTTAGGTCAATGTGGTTTATTTGAGAGTAATCTGTTAATGTGGTTCAGTCTGGGTCCTGATTTCTTCATTACTAACGTGTGGAAATCAAATAACTTTCCTTGCCTAGATTATCAGAATAAAATATAATATGGAGAAGAACTTAAAAAGTAGAAGGATGATGATATTAAAAATCTTATTTTAGGGGCGCCTGGGTGGCACAGCGGTTAAGCGTCTGCCTTCGGCTCAGGGCGTGATCCCGGCGTTATGGGATCGAGCCCCACATCAGGCTCCTCTGCTATGAGCCTGCTTCTTCCTCTCCCACTCCCCCTGCTTGTGTTCCCTCTCTCGCTGGCTGTCTCTATCTCTGTCAAATAAATAAATAAAATCTTTAAAAAAAAATTCTTATTTTAATAAGGGGCGCCTGGGTAGCGCAGTCGTTAGGCGGCTGCCTTCGGCTCAGGGCGTGATCCCGGCATTCTGGGATCGAGTCCCACATTGGGCTCCTCCTCTAGGAGCCTGCTTCTTCCTCTCCCACTCACCCTGCTTGTGTTCCCTCTCTCACTGGCTGTCTATCTCTGTCAAATAAATAAATTAAAAATCTTTAAAAAAATCTTATTTTAATAAGACAAGAAAGAGAGAGCCTCAAGGGTATGCTGTGGTGATGAACTGTGTCTCCTTGGCCTTCCCCACCTCTCTCCAGCTGTTTTCTTCACCAGACTGGGGAGCTGGCCCCACCTTCTGTGAATGGCCCTGCTTTTGCCTTTAGAGGAGCTCTAAAAACTCTCCCTTCTCCTTCTGTCACCTAGACCCTCTTCTTGAAGCTCAATTGCAAGGTTCTGAGGCAGCCAGGGATGAGATGCCACGCTGTCCTCTCCAACCCACCTCTTCCCACCCTGTGCAAAGCCCTCCCCGCAGGCCTCTGCGAAGACACCTGGTCAGAATGCCAGCAGCCTGTGGGACTCAGGCTTAAAGAGTGACTGTCCGTCAGAATTAGCCTGTGGTGTGTAAATATCCTTCGTTTAAATTTTAACATTAGGTTGTAAGCATTTCACTGTGTTTTCAACAGCATCATTTTCGCCGTGAGTGAACCAGGCCCGTGGCACCATCATTTGGGCTGAACAGGGCTGAGGAATCAAACCACTGGTTTGCTTTAATAGATTTCCCTGGTTGATGCTCAGTTGACCTTGTTCCTCTATTATGTCTTTAATTGTGGAACTCTTGAAGATTTTCCCCCTCTTTACAGTAAGCCAAAAGCCTCTGTTTCACTGAAGCACCCCATTTCCTCTGGAAATAGTTGCCCAGTGTCTCTAAGACTTGAATGCCAGATGGGGAGTCCGGAGTTTGGGTTAAATAGTGACAGAAAAGTGCTGGGGGAAGCGTGATCTTACTAATTAGTTCTGCTGATCTTTGTGCCAAGGCTTGGATGAATTAGCCAACCCCAGGGTAATCAAGCTAGAAACAACCCAAGAGATTATTTACTCTTTCAAATCCAAAATGGCAGCCCCTGGGAGATGCTCCGCCATGAAGCATCCCCGTCCCACTCAGACCTGCAGTCAGAATCTGCATTTTTAACGAGATCTCCAGGTGATCTGTGCATGCAGAAGTTGGAAAAGTACTGTTGTGATCCTCAACAGTTGAGTGCAGAATGGCTGTCAACTATCTTGTGCAGAGCTAAATAGTAATGATCAAATTTGTGGATGCTAAGGGTCATCTTCTGTTGTTAATAGCATGGCATTATTACTTCAACCTGTGGTCATGATAGCTTTTTTCATAGTACTGTTTTCATATTGTGTATACTTATCACAAGGGACCATAATATCTTCTCTACCTTCGCCAAGATTATTCTGTGTTTGCTGATGGATTGGGCGGGGGGTAGGGGGAAGTGGAGGTCCAGCATCTATCCCTGTTAAACTTCTGCTGGTTTTATTTTGGCCACGTTGGGATTCCACTAATTCCATGACCCTACGTATTCATGCCCCATACATGTGATGCCTTTTTATGTTATATCTAAATTAGGATTAATAATATTGAACAAGGAAGCATTAAGTGCACAAGGTAGAAAACCCAAGTGTCTGCCCTCAGTTCAATATACTTTAGGTTACTCCTCTTGTTTTTCAAGATTACTTTTTGGGAAAGTACACTGCTTCCCCCTTTTCCCCAAGAGAATGCACCGGGCCATCTTGTGCTTTCCACAGGAAATCAGTTCCTGAGGGGACCTCTAGGATAACCAGCAGAGAGTGACCCAGTAACTGTGACAGAGGGAGAACTGAGGGTCTGTAGCAGGATGGAGGCCAAAAGAAGGTACGATTCAAGGAAGAAAGAAAGGTCAGTTTTGACAGAAGCTCCTGCAAGGTCAAGTAAACTGAAGGAATTGCAAGTTGGGTTGGGTAACATGGAAGCTGATGCCCTTGAAAAGGGCATTTTTAGTGACTTACAGGAACCGAATCCCAGTTGAAGTTGAGTGAAGAGCAGGTGTGAGGCAAGGGACTGGAAAGATAGTGAATGAAATTCTTATATACATCCTCGACATAGTAACAGCTTATTGAAAAAAAAAAAAAAAGAGAGAGAGAAATGATAGCATTAAATGTATACATCAATTGAAAGAGGTTGCCTGATTTCAGAAACAAACAATGGTACTGAAACCGAGAAAATACAGTATTATCAATTCCAGCGAGAATGCTACCGAGATAATTTAAGTCTGTGTACTTTTGATTTGAGTGTTTACTCTAGTTGTTAAATGTATTTGTCTACGGTTGGTCTCCAATGTAGGAGATATCTCAAATGATTTCTTTGTGTGTAAGATGTTCGTGTAGGAATGTACTGGAATAAAAGGAGCTGTAATCTGGTGAATCCAGCCACTATGGGGTGATTGTACTGTTGTTCAGTTGCAGGTGGTGACTTGAATGCCAAATGATTTGATCAGGGACATGGGACACTTGGGACGACAGTCCTCGATTGAAGCTACTACTAGGCACATGAAGAACTAAGGCAAAATGAAAATAGGGGCCCCCTTTTAAATTATGAAAACTTTGAGGACAGTTTCAACAGAGCATTAAACCAAGAGTGAAGGTGCTGGTTTCACACCCTTGAAGTGGCTGCAGGCACATTCCTCGACAGGGAGCCAAAGTTTTAAAGCAGAAGCAAGTGAAATCTCTATAAGAGAGCATAGGCAGAAAAAAAAGGAAGAAGTAATGAAGACCTTGAAGGGTTTGTAGAAAAGTTGATGGTTTTTGGAAGTGTTTGGCTGGTTAGGGAAATGTTGAATTAACTGATGTTTTTCGGTATTTAAGCAAATGATATAAACATTATACACATTATACATGATATACGCAAAATATAATATGACTGCATTTTAATTCAACAGGCCGTCAATATTCAACTTAAAAGCATACTTGCTTTTCGACTTTCCTTCAAGTTAGTTCACTCCTATAAGGCTCTGGAAGGAGGGGGGAAGGGTAGTGCCTTTCCAGGGCAGCGGGAATGATATGAAATTTTCAAAATATGTGTTTGAGGAGCTTTTGTGTTTTGCCTAAATGCAGTAATGTTT
The DNA here is from genome assembly GCF_002007445.2 of Ailuropoda melanoleuca. Taxonomy (NCBI): domain Eukaryota; kingdom Metazoa; phylum Chordata; class Mammalia; order Carnivora; family Ursidae; genus Ailuropoda; species Ailuropoda melanoleuca. The sequence goes on from NC_048231.1 coordinate 51,761,396, forward strand.
TCAACAGGTAGAGTATTTAAATTGTTGCCCCTGGCAGCAAAAGAGAAAAATACTTCCTGACGAATGAATTATAGTTTTTGGCTCTGCATCTCAACTTTTATGCTGAATGAAACCCACAGTGTCATGGAATATAAGCATTAAACAAGCCTTTGTGGGAGGAGCGGGGTATCCTGATGAAGTGCTGTTTTCTATTGACAATATTTGTGGCTAGCTGGTTCATTCTGCTTATTCATCTTACAGTGAAAACCTCTGTCTTTGTCAAGGGCACCTTGAATCCATTGCTATGGAAATGGAACTCAGCAAAACCCTGTGAAGGTCTTTGGCTCACCACCCCCTCTGGTTTTTCTGAGATTAAACTTCTCTTCATCTTCCCACATGAGACAAAAAAAAAAAAGTCAACTGTGTTAAATGTCAAACTCCCGGGAGTTTGGTTTGACTTTCCCTCACTGATTACATGGGATCTTTCTTTCTCTCTCCTTCTCCCCACTCCTCCCCCCTTTTTCCCCCACTGTGCTGGAAAGGGCCTTGGAATCTCTAGAATATCTTAAAGCTTTTCTTTTACTAACAGCTATCAATGATTAAATTGGTTTAGTCCAAAAACCAAGTATTTGCTTTTGAGGGAGGAGGAGCTGTGGGCTGGGAGCCTTTCCCTCCCTGGTGCCCGGCTGCTGCCTTGAGCTGAAAGGGCACCAAGCCTAGGGAGGACCCTGAGTTGACTTCATTTAAAAGCACTCCCAACTGTTAGATTTTTGAGAAATAAAATAACTCACTGGTAACTTTTGAATAAGTCTCATTGGAAACGAAAGCCCTGTTTAGCACGAAGCAAGCAGGCCTTGTGCATATTTCAACGTTAGCCTTGATCGTATATTATTTAAACATTCTGGGAATGATAGTATTTGACATACAAAACAAGTTCACTTACTAGTGATTAAAATGATTTTTAGTTTATGACAAATGACTTGAAATAGAGTTGCTTTAAATGGTGTGTTCCTGTTACTGTAACATAGTTGCAGTTTTCTCTCTGGAAAGGACCAGAAGAGGAAGGAAACGTTGCTGCAAGAAGCCTCTGTCAATTGCTGGTCAGTCAGAAGCAAAAGTGGGAAAATGGTTTCCTTTATGCTTATTTTTCATGTACACCTAATTCATAATATATAGGTAGGTTTCTGTTGTTTTCTAGAAAAAAAAATTGAGGTAAGATGCATTTTGCCACAACTTGTAAGCAGCGTCTTGAACAAATTCTCGGGATTGGGGATGTGCCGCTGTAAGTACTTTCAACTTAACCCCTCCTCAGTCTTTCCCCCTGCCTTTCATCTATGCCCACAGTCCTCCGCATTTATGAATGTGTCCCTCAGCCCTGATGTGAGCTCCAAAGATCAGCTCCCAATGTAAGAAATCGCATGATAACTCTATGAGGGTGATTTTCTTCCTTTGGAGGGAGGAGATAAAGATGTCATGGAAGTTTGCATTAGGTTCCTCAAGGCATCTTCTCTTCTGGCCCAGGCAACCTGGGTGACATTAAGAGCTCATTTTGCACTCAGTGCCCCTGAGCTGCACCAGCCACCACCCCACCCCCCACCAGTCAGGTCACTTGAGACTGCACCTGAGCAGGACATTAACTCTTGGCTTGGACAGGGCCCTTCTCACTTCACCTTCCCAACCCTCTGGGATCAGAAGGTCAGGGGCCTCCTGGCTGCCTTTGTCCAGGGATGAACTAGATTCCTGGAAGCAAGGGAAGGGGGGGAGGAGACCAACAGTCCCTTATGCCATCAGCTCCCGATTCACAACTGTTTAATCAGAGCTCTTTCCCTTCCTGGGTTCTTGACCTTTTGGTATCAATGGGCCCCTTTGGCAAAGCTCACAGACCCGTTCTTAGCATGTTTTTAAGTGTACAAAAAATATGTTACAAAAAACCCCTAATATATTGAAATACAGTGCTGCCCCTGCATGGCTAACTCTTCGTTTTTTGTATAACTGCTATTAATACGCTGTGGAGGAGGGAAGAGTCAAGGAAGTGCTCCACCATAGGCATAGATCAGAAGCAAAGCCAACTTCTGAGGGTTCTCTGGCTTATGAGAAATGTTGTATGAAACACCATTTGTTTCTCTCCTACTCCTCTTGAGAGCCAGAAGCTCTGAGGAGTGACTCCCAAAGAAACAAAAAAAGAAGGAAAGAAGAAAGAAAAGAAAGAAAAAAGAGAAGAGAAGTAAAAGAAGAAAGAGAAAGAAGGAAAGAGGGAGGGAGGGAAGGATGGAAGGATGGAAAGAAGGAAGGGAGGGAGGGAGGGAGGAAGGGAGTCACTTTATATTTCTATTTGGTTCTCTTATCCAAAAAGATAAAAGAGTTACCAAATTACTTCTCTTTGCCTTTCTGTACATTGAATGGAGAAGAGTTTTTCTTACTTCATTTTCTAAATAGTGGGAGATAATGGTGGACAAATTTACCTGATAGTCTATTAAGGTAAAATTTCAGAATCACAATAATTTAGAAAAAAAAGGGCTCTTAAAAATACTCTTTTAACAGTTAAAGAAATAGAGGCTCTGAGAGGTTGGTTTGCCAGGAGAAGAGTCTAGATTTAGGCTCCTGGTTCTGTGCAATTGGTAGTAATCCAGAAGTGAGAGGACATTCCTTCCTGCGTTTATCTATTCTTCCATTCAGGCTTTATATTGGGCATTCACATGAGCCAGATGCTAACGTAGGGCAAGTAGAATATGGTTCTGCCCCGAAGTAATTCACAGACTGATCAGAGTTGTTTTTAGTTTTCAGAGATGGGTACCAAGGGGAGAAAAATGGGAGGGGGCGGGGAGCTGGTATAAATGGGAAGAGTGGAAGGGGCCTGCTGATTAAGGGCAGGACAAAAGAACATTTATATTAGCCTGGGATTCAGGAAAGAACAGGGCTTAGCCTGAAGAGTGAGTAGGGCATGCAAGGTTACATGAAATGTGCAAAGGGAAGGAAATTAAAATTGATTTGAAGACTGGCAAAATCCTGAAAGGATTTTAGACCCACCGTTGCCCGAGTACACACCCTCATCCGTGGGCCTGGCTTATCCCTCACTGCCTATCTTGTTCTAGACTCTCTCCTTGAATATGTTTTGAAATATTGCTGCATTTGAAATATTATGCTTCCTAGAATCTGTGAGTAGATGCTTCTCTTTCCCTTCTGATTGTGAAAGCCCGGGGGTTAGGAACAGTCCAGCTCATTCATCCTGGTGTCTCAGGGAGGTGCCTGGCTTTGGTGCTTTGCACTGAAGAGATTCTCACTGGAAGTTTATGGAACTTAATCAGACATTATCGTCTGCTTTTTTGTTTTTTTGTTTTTGTTTTTTAAAGATTTTATTTATTTGACAGAGGTAGAGACAGCCAGCGAGAGAAGGAACACAAGCAGGGGGAGTGGGAGAGAAAGAACCAGGCTCATAGTGGAGGAGGAGCCTGATGTGGGGCTTGATCCCATAACGCTGGGATCACACCCTGAGCCGAAGGCAGACGCTTAACCGCTGTGCCACCCAGGAGCCCCTCGTCTGCTTTTTTGGACTCATGTAGATACATTACTGAGTATGAATTCATGTTACCTTCCTAAAATTCAAGTCATTAGAATACTTCAATACTATTAACTCAGAATATTAAGTTATTAGAATACCTTGATGTTATTATCCTGGAATAGCATCAAATGCTTCCAGGGTTTTTCTCTGAATAACGCCATCTGTAGTTGTTAGAGGTGCTGGGTTTTTATTGTTCACCCTGGTGACTACCGTGCTTCAAGGAGAGTGCTGGCCAACAGGGTAGTTTATTTCTAATACAAGCCTTCTCTAATGAATTTACAGATGTTTAGTTGGGTAAATGGGCAAGATTAGGGAAGCGAGAGGTGGGTAAATGGAGAACAAAACGAATTCGAATGCCTTCTTAAAAATCACAAATTTCTTAATTCAGAAATTTACATTCCTTTCTTTCCAAATTTCTCCAAGATTGAATAAGTGGCTTTGATTGTTTTTCAAAATAAAACCTCCTGACAGCAGAAGCCACTTTGATTATTCAACCCTATAAAGTAGTCATCATTTTTAATTCTATTCTGGGGAATAAAATGGTCTGAAAATATTGCCATAGATCCCTTAGCTAAGAACTGCAAATCATTTTCTTTTCAGAATATTGCATTGATTTTGAGTATGGCTTAGTATAACATGATATACTAACATTTTATAGAACTCAAAAAAGTTTTTTTTTTCCCAAAAATGAGGGGGAAAAAACGTCATTAGAAAAACTCATGCTTCTTTTACACACAAATGCATTAAGGCCCTCAACCATTGACCCTGAATCATTTGAGAAATATTGATGAACAAGTTGTTGCAATTGGCTTTAGAGCTATTCAACATTTTGGATATTCCCGTTTTAAGGCAGCAAAAATATTTTCTGCCAAGAAAAAAAAAACCTAGGACCTCTAAAAGTGAATTCCTGAACTATCTGGAAGTCTCTCAGATGAACACTTTGGCAATTATGTGTAGTGGCATCGTTGGCTGCCAGCTTTGTGGCCGTTTTTCACCTCATATTAATAAGGGAATTTCCAGTAGATTAACATGGTCCTGAAATGCGTTTAAGAAGGCCAAATGTACTCAGGCTGCGAAGAAAGGGGATTAAAAAAAAAACTACTGGTGAATGAGAAGGAATTTATTTCATGCTCAATGGAGTTTGGCCTCATGAATTCTTTAGCCACTGCTGGAGAAATGGTTCCATTGTGGGTTCTGAGTGAGGGAAAAACACAGATTAGTGCTACAGTAGGCACTAACCACAGGAAATAATATCTCTCAACAAAAATGGATAGTCTGATTTACTAAGCGCACGGCCAGACAGGGGAAAACTGTGCCACATATGTATCCTGATGGAGCCCTCATTCTGCCTTTGATTTTTATGCATAAAATCAAACGTTTGTTCTTGCTGGGTTCTTGATCCTGATGCCCTTTCTTACCCTTTCATTTCCTATCCCTCCTCCAACTTGAAGCTCCAGTAGTTTCCCTTTATTGAAATATTTCAGTGGTCTTTGAAATGATTTAACAACCTGACGGGCTTTCTAAAAAAATATATATATATATATTTTTTTAACACTGCTTTTTCCAGTGTGCATTTCTGCGTTTCTTTCATCTTCTAGCAGATATGGTCCATATGCAACAGGGAAGTGTGATTATTCTAGAACCTTGAAGTGAGAGTAAATGTATTATGTAAGGAAGAATGTTTAGTAAATAGTTTTTTTTAAACACTGGCTTATCTGAGAAGAAAGATTCGGTCTTAGTGAAAGACAACCAGGATATTTTTATGACATTAGCTATTTAAAGGTTTTTCTATTCAGGCATGCTAATGAAGGAATTTATTTTTCTTTTTATTAAAAATATATTTAGGATACCAGCAGGGTAAGGAAATACAGAAGTTCTTTAAAGCCTGTCTAGTACAAAGACCTACCAGGTGCTGATTACTATAATTGAGATATTGTTCAACCGAATTATGTTAAGTTTATGTCATGAGTTTTGAGCTTCTTTTTCCCAGTGACTCAGGGCAGAGACTTCTGAGTACAGAGAGCAAGCGCCCTCACCACTCCCAGTGCCCCCAGTAACTCAAGGCCATTGAGGTTCTCCAGAGTGGGAGGGACCCCTGGGCAGGAAGCAGGGAGTTCCCTTGATGGGGAGCAACTGGAGGGGGAGAGTAAAGAAGAAGTGGGAGCACTTGTTAGGTTACCATGTAAAGTATTTGTTGAAAGAGAAATGCATTGCTAAATCAATTCCCATGACCTTGGTTTCTTTTTCTTGCTTGACTAATCTGTGCGAAAGGAATGGATAGAGTTGGTTGTACTATAATCTAAATACATACATGTGCTATAGAGCCAGAAAAAATCCCTTTAACTATGGGGATTAAACACCAAAGCTTGAAACCATATTGTATTTTGAATAATTGGCTCATAAGATACATTCGAACCAGATTATTAATAATGTGTGGTCCTAAATGATGGAGAAAATTAGTATTTACCTCAGTACAAAACAGAATAAATATCAGCTCCTCCTGCCATCTAAGTACCACTCCCCAAAATTACAGGTCCCTTTAGGAACTAGACAGTATAGTAAATATAAGTGTTTAACTACCGGTTGATAAAAATAATCCTTTAGAGAGCTGCATAATTACACATAATGATTCATCTGTTTTTTCATAAAGACTTTTTAATTAAAAAAGAATTCCTTTTAAAGGAATATGATAAAAATAACCAACTTTAAGTTCAAAGTGAAAATATGTATAATGCCTTAAATATTGCATATGTTGTAAGTGTGTGCTGTGTTTCACAGTTAGGAATAAAGCCCCAGAACACAAATACTCAATTACTGTTTTCCATTGAGAGGCTAAAGGTCACTCTGCTGCGATAGGACACTACGAAGAGAGTTCTGTTTTATGTGGAAAGTCTTTGGAAGACTACTGAAATGTTGTTTTTTTAAATAGATTGATAGGAAGTTGTTGTTGTTTTCAATGCAGTGGAATAACATTACAAAAATAACCATTTTTATTTTGTAATTTCAATGATTAAAATATTTGTAATAGAAAAGATCATTGAAAACATTAGGCAGTACCTAAAAAATAAAAATTGAAGACGTGAATTCCTTCTATAGTACTAAGATTACATTGTGCTTTTTCAGATTTCTTTGAGAAAAAAATATTGCAGAAGTACTATTGACTCTATGTTCTTTATATAAAGAAAAGATTATCTTCTGTGATCTTGGAAGATCAAATTCGAGTCAATTAGAGAAACCCCACTTAGCTAAGACTGCCCCCTTCATTGCTCTCTCTCAGTCCACAATGTCCATTTAGGTAGAATGCCTCTCCAGTGTCATGTACACCACCGTTTCTGGATCTTTATGGAAACTTCACAGCTATTATCTTCTTTTACCAGGATAAAGCCAAAATTCTAAACAACCTAAAGGAGTTATGCTTCTCACAGTCATCCAAAAATTGTTTTCTGAGTAGTTTGGACCAGCTGCTGAAAGATAAAAATCACTCACGACAAAAAGGAATGTACAAAGGCAAAGATTAATACTGAATTGAAGATAATTTTGAAACCTAGGTTATTGTGTTCTAAAGTTTTATTCACCAGTAAAAACAGGCAGTAAAGAAAGAGGAGAGAGAGAGAAATAAATCCTAGATAATTATAGGAAAGACCTTGTGAGTCCTAGCAGAAATAACTGGAACAAAGCGAGCAGAGAATGGATGTCTTTCTTTTAAGTGGAAGGTGTTTGAATTTCATTGGCAGATACATGCATTGGACTATTTGAAATTTGTCTTAAAACCTATTTTCCCAACATTTTTTTTATTTTAAAGATTTATATTTATTTATTAAAGAGAGAGAGAGCACGAGTGGGGTGAGGGGCAGAAGGAGAGGGAGAAGCAGACTCCCCACTGAGCAGGGAGCCCGATGTGGGGCTCGATCCCAGGACCCTGAGATCATGACCTGAGCCAAAGTCAGACCTTAACTAACAGCCACCCAGGCACCTCCCCTCAGCATTTTATTATGAAGATTTTCAATCAGAAAAGTGGAAAGAATTGCACAATGAACATCTCTCTTCCCACCTAGACCCTGCAATGAACATTTAATTCTTTCTCTACCACCTGTGTATCCATGTTCTATCTCTATCCATCAACCCGCCTTATTTTTGGATGCATTTCAAAGTGAGTTTAGACATCAGTACACTTTGTTCCTAAACTTCTAAGCATTTATGTCAATATCTGTTTGTAATTCTTTTTTGTTTCCAAGGTAAAATGCACATACAGTGAAATACTCAAATCTACTCAAATTGTAGATTTGTGCCTTCTATGATTTTTCATAACAGCCTATGTTTGTGTAATCCAAACCTTCATCGAGATATAGAATGCAACATCACCCCAAAAAGTCCCCTCGTATCCCCTCACAGGCAATCCCCACCCCCTGCAACTGTTGCTCTGCTTGTTTCCTGGTAGATGAGTTTTGCTTGTCCTAGAGTTTTCGTAGAAATGGAACCACTGTTATGTGCTGCTTCTGTGTAAGGCTTCCTTCACTCAGAGCCTAGACTTAAAAATCTTTTTGATTCACCAGCAAAGTGAGATGAAGTAATCTCATTCTTTTGATTTCAAGTGGCTGAGCTGATTTGGTGAATTCTGACTTTCAGGGCTGTTTCCTGCCATTCTCAATCTTGCCAGCAACGCTCACATCAGCACCAACGCAACCTGTGGTGAGCAAGGGCCTGAGATGTCCTGCAAGCTCGTGGAGCACGTGCCCGGTCGCCCCGTGCGCAATGCCCAGTGCCGGATCTGTGATGCCAACAGCGCCAACCCCAAAGGCAAGTGTCGCTCCTATTCAGAAGGACCCTTGGGAATTGAGACATCTTTTTTTTTTTTTTTTAAAGAGTTTATTTATTTATTTGACAGAGATAGAGACAGCCAGCGAGAGAGGGGAACACAAGCAGGGGGAGTGGGAGAGGAAGAAGCAGGCTCACAGCAGAGGAGCCTGATGTGGGGCTCGATCCCGTAACGCCGGGATCACGCCCTGAGCCGAAGGCAGACGCTTAACCGCTGTGCCACCCAGGCGCCCCAAGGGGAATTGATACATCTTGAAATGATGACTGAAGCCTTCTATTAGGAGTCCCGAACATCGTGTTCACCTTCCCTTCTCTTCATTGCCACTAGCCTTGCAGCTGGGAAGTCAAAAACTTGAAAGAAAGAGCTGAGAGGAACCCATGTGTGTTTTCTTTTCACAGAACGCCATCCAATATCAAATGCAATCGATGGGACCAATAACTGGTGGCAAAGTCCCAGTATTCAAAATGGGAGAGAATATCACTGGGTCACAATCACTCTGGACCTAAGACAGGTAAGTCAGGCGGAACCACTGAAGAATGTCTCTGGGTTGCTGAGTTGTACTCTTCTGATGACCTTTAGGAGAGTCTGGCTTGTTTCTGAGCATGTTTCCATTCTGGTCAGACTGTTTTCCCACCAGGTGAATTCAAGCGATGCAGGGAAGTAGTCCACGGTATCGTTTCTTGTCACATTTATCATTCCCAGGTGTCTGTGAAGAGATGAGTGACATTGTTTGCATGTGGTTTGATGTTCTGGGAAGCTGTGTCAGCAGGACATGCTCAGCTATTCAGGATTCTCTGTCAGGCTGTGTGTCACATGTCATCAGACACCCTGGGGGTAGGGGACCACACACGCAATTCCTTTTGAGGTTATTGTCTTTCTGTTATCACTGTACAAAGTTATTGCAGAAGGGTTGTATGTAGGTAATAAGGGTAGGAAACAGAGCGATAGCGTTAAGCCTGTTGGCCATGCTTCTGCCCTGTCATGACGTCTATGAGGCTGAGAGGAAGCTGGAGTGGTAGTACTTCTGTGAGCAAGCCTTCAGTATGAGCGGGCAAAGGCAGGGTATAATTGGCCCCGGCCACACCTGTATCCTCTTGCTTTGCTTCCAGACCACATAGGAGAATGGAGAGAAATACAATCTGGGTCCCACTGGTGCCAATATTTCTGGGAAAGGGAAGGAAAAGGAAAGAAATCTGAGTGGATAGAACAAAAAGAGAGGTAGCAGGTATTTTGGAGCTATTGTCAACATTTCTCATTTGAGTTCTCCAGAAAAGCCATTGCATGACATTCTTATTTATTCCATTCAATTTCTCTTACATTAGAACTCATCAATATCATGCTAAAGATAAGCTGAAAAAGACAAATAGTTGAAATCTGCCCTGTAGGATTGAAATAGGAATTGTGGAAATTTAATGGGGAATAATTAAAATTCTTTGAATAAGTGACAGTTTTAAAAATGTGCAGGGTTTTAAGTAGAAAACAAAGCAATACTGTGCATATTCACATACAAGGAACTTCTGATCTCTAATGATGACAGTAAACCAGGAAGCAAAGTGTGAATTTCAGGAGACTTTTTTCCCACCTTAAGGTTCATAGTATTTATTTAAGTAAAATAACACTTTCATTCATTTTCAGCCATATGTCTTTTTTTTTTTTTTTTTTTTTAAAAATTTTATTTTTTTTTTTGA